>NC_079136.1:6414219-6723520 GCF_945859705.1 Episyrphus balteatus | reverse complement strand
CCCGAAGATGTTCCGAGCATGTCCCGAGCATGTCCCGAAGATGTCCCGAGCATGTCCCGAAGATGTCCCGAAGATGTCTCGAAGATGTCCCTTAGATGTCCCGAAGATGTTCCGATGATGTTCCGATGATGTCAAGAGCATGTCCCGAAGATGTCCCGATGATGTCCCGAGCATGTCCCGAGCATGTCCCGAAGATGTCCCGAGCATGTCCCGAAGATGTCCCGAGTATGTCCCGAAGATGTCCCGAGCATGTCCCGAGCATGTCCCGAGCATGTCCCGAAGATGTCCCGAGCATGTCCCGAGCATGTCCCGAACATGTCCCGAACATGTCCCGAAGATGTCCCGAAGATGTCCCAAACATGTCCCTAGCATGTCCCGAAGATGTCTCGAAGATGTCCCTTAGATGTCCCGAAGATGTCCCGAAGATGTTCCGATGATGTTCCGATGATGTCAAGAGCATGTCCCGAAGATGTCCCGATGATGTCCCGATGATGTCCCGAGCATGTCCCGAGCATGTCCCGAAGATGTCCCGAGCATGACCCGAAGATGTCCCGAGTATGTCCCGAGCTTGTCCCGAGCATGTCCCTAGCATGTCCCGAGCTTTTCCCGAGCATGTCCCGAAGATGATTAAATCAAAAGCATAAATGTTGAATTAACATGAGAAAAAAATTTAATCACTAAAAATTATTATTTTCTCATAATTATTGATATTTGCGATTTTATAAATCTGTTGTCTTTAAATTTTTTATTTTGAAATTCTAATTGAGTAAGTACTGACTAATACATAAATCAATAATTTATCTTAGTACAAAAAACCCTATTACTAATTCCAACAAAAAAATGTTTACCCAGATGAATATTTTTCGATTAGTAACGTGACTTGTATTAATATCGATGAATTATCCAATCCATATTCAAAACTTACCAGGATGTGAATAAATAACCGGCAATGTCCGACAGAAAGCCTTCCGATACACCCGAAACGTGTCACCTCGTGACATATTCTTTGGAAATAAAGTTCCATCAAATGATCCCTGTAATGTGTTACACGCTGTATTTCTGCAATTAATATTATCCTTTTACCAAAAAGAAAAAAATAAACAATCAAAACTAAATACTTACGGCGCCCCTTCTTCATATCCCCAATGCTTCAACCCCTTCAATCCATTCCAGTTGTCTATCGAAAAATCCCTCGCCTGTGGCTCAAAATTATCGAACTCATAATCTATATCACCATAATCGACCGTCGTAGTCACTTCACCATCCTTCCTAACCCTTTTTCTACCTGGCTTATGAGGCAATTTAATTGTCACCAAATTTCTCCCCTCATCAAACATCTGTCAAAAATAAAATTTAAATGCGTATACAATTAGAAAGGACCCTTTTTTGTCATGTCGGTTAACCGCACACAAAAAGCCATTTAGTGTCCACTTACCCGATCCAAAAGTCCAAACTTTTGGAAATTTATCACACTTGGCACCAACTTGGACGCAATATTCACCAGCGGATCCTCATAGCCCCACAAATACTCATGAACACTGATTCTCAGCATTATTTTCGCATCGAATTGCCGCACCAAAGTCCGCACAGCAAATGCCATGAACACCGAAATACTCGAAGCTGCCGCAGTCACTCCCATATAAGGGATGTTGGGGGAGATTATCATGTCGGTCTTGGGATCTCCAATTGACTGCTCCCGAATGAATTTCACCTTCCGCAGTGGATTGTACGACAGTGTGTCGTTGGCATTGAATGTGGCATTGTGATGCTCCAGGAACTCCTGATACACATATGGTCCGATTTCTTCAACCTTCAATTTTGCATCCAGGCCCCGAACGAAGCGGTCATAGTTGGTTACATTGAACATAAACACTTTAATGAACACATCGAGTGGTGGCTTCTGCCATAATTTGTACAGAAAAGAGCCTTCGTACATTGTTAGTTTCTGCAAAAATAAGGATAAAAGGATGGAAATGTTAGTTGGAATGAATGGAAAGGTCTTAAAATTGTCCTTGCATACGTAATCGGCAACCATCTGAACTGGATTTAATACTACAACGAGTATTGCTGTTGTTAGGAGACCCAAGCCAATTGCAGCGCATTTTAGAATTCCTTAAAAAATAGAAAAAAATATAATTATTGTCAAAGTTCAGAATTTTAATTTGATTATAATTGTGATTCCTGGTCATGTTAAAAAGTCTAATTCAAGTCAAGACTCATTAAAATGATCATAAAAATTATAATAGTTTTCAATTGTTTGTATAAACTCTTTCGGACTAGTTTATCATGTTCATGTCACATCATCGCGGTTTTTTAAATATTCCCACTTCATTCTGCAACTCATTAAATTGTCATTAAAGTCAGTTTGGAAAAGTATAATTTATAGTTTAAAGCACTCATCGGGTATCTTTTAACATTGATTTAATATAATCAAATTAGCTGTCTTGATTAATTTTCTTCTCTGTTTTCTGTAAGTTGTCAAATTAAACGCCATGTCATAAAGTGTGTAGATAAAAATTTAATTGATAAATTGATAGGAAAGTGAGTTTAGCAGGCCATTCATTGTTTTTAGAATCTAATAGAACTGGAGTTTCTAGTTCTGATGTTGAATTATTGCAATAAGTGGTTTTGTAAAGTAAAATACAAAATAAAACTTGATTTACGCAAATAGATTGTCAAAGGTTAAGCAGCTTATGATGTATAATTACAAGTAAACAAAAGCTTATTTAGCCGGGAGTTTTTTTTTTAATTTTTTGTTTAATCGTAGAAAATTATACACTTGGAAATGTATAATAAAATAAATAAGACAACTAGAATGAATGAATTGCAATAAAGTAATTAATATTTAAGCTGGTGATTATAAAGGTTTTAAGCATTTTTTTCTTTTCTTTTATTATACCTAATGTAGGAAACAAAAAAATAAATTATTAAAAAAAAGTACGTATACACCACAGTGACCAAAAAGTATTTGCTTTTTAACTCGATCTGTAGGCGAAAAATAATTTAAAAAAAAGTATTTTAATGATTTGAATATATGAATGTACATAGCTAATATTGTAAGATTGTTGAAACAAATTGACCAATCTACATAAAAAAAAAAATATTCTGGGAAATATGTATAAATTTCAAAAACACAAAAAATAACAGAATTGTTGTGTTCCAAAGGACCAAAAATATGTTTTTAAATTAAATATTTGCAATTGTTTATAATGTTAGATGAAATATGTTAAAAGGTCATCCACATTAAGAAAATTAACAAGTTAAAAGATCAACTAAATCTCTCAATGATACAAATATGATTAATCAATTTGATTCACACAAAAAATGTAGGTAAGGTCCAAGATTTAGTCAAATTTAGAATTAGCGGGAAAAATATAAAGATACAAAATTAAAAAAGCAAATATTAATTTTGAAGAACCGGCAATAATAGCAATTTGTTGGTTTCTTGCTTCGCAAATTTAATTATCATCAAAAAGAGTTTGGAAAAAATATCGCATGTTGCTGGTTGAGTTTTTTTTTTTTTTATTTTAACACCTACCGTTTTTATAAGCAGTATTCAACAATAAAATCATTTTTGCAAGTATTAAATAATATTCTTTGGTATTATTACATTTTCTAGAGTTTCTGCAAATTTTGTAGAATTTGAATATTTTTGATTGGATTAATTAACATTGAAAATGATAACTTTCATTTTACGAAAAAAAATATTTAATTATTTGTTGAAAATGAAATCTTTTGTCAAAAGCTATTTTTTAATACTAGACATTTTTAAAGAAAAACAAAAAAATGTGGATTCTTAAAACTCTTTATAATATAGTAAAATAAGGAGAAAAAAGGGGTAAATCTCGGAATGAATGTTAGTAGAAATTTTTTTTTGCTCAATATCTTCCTTTTGCCATTCTATAGCATATCTCAAAAGTCTAGAAAAATCCCATGTCCGCTTGTCGCGATTTCAAGGTCAAATCGCGAAATGGAGATTTTCAAAATTAGCAAAAATAGGCTATGGTATTATATACACATATGATACATGATTTCAAGGTATTTTTTAATGCTGATTCCAAAAAATCTAAAATCAAGACAATCTGACGTCTCTGGAAAAAGTTATACCTGTTTTTCATCTGTCAACTCATATTATTATAACAGTTGCAAACTTACTGCCGAAAAACCCTTAAAAGTTATGGTAGATGAACCAAATTTTGCATGAAGATTTTAGAATCCATCATTATTAAAAATCAAAACAATCCATTACAAAAAATATATATACCTACGAAATAATGGTATTTTTTGATGGAGCGGCAAATTTTAGGATATGCACTAAAGAAGATTCTTGTTCATCTTAGGAATAAGTGCAAATAGGCTAATTTTTTTCATTTTAATCTTTGTTTGGATATTCTCTAACTACCCTCAAAAATCTAAGAAAATCTCATGTCCGCAAGTCCTAATTCTCTTGGTTTGAAAATAAGGTGCAGATTTTAAAAAATTGGAAAACTACACTTCATATATTTGTGTCAGATCAACATGAATAAGGTGCATTACTTTTCAGGGATGGTCAGGTTGACTTGTGTGTGAGTTTTGTTGGCATTAGTGTTAAAAAATACCTTTAAATCATGTCGCTTATGTTGGTATACATATAAAAATTTAAACTTTTCTTATTAATTTTTTAAAATATGCACCTTATTTTCAAACCAAGAAAATTAGGACTTGCGGACATGAGATTTTTTTAGATTTTTGAGGGTAGTTAAAGAATATCCAAACAAAGATTAAAATGAAAAAATTAGCCTATTAGCACTTATTCCTTAGATGAACAAGAATCTTCTTTAGTGCATATCCTAAAATTTGCCGCTCCATCAAAAAATACCATTATTTCGTAGGTATATATATTTTTTGTAATGGATTGTTTTGATTTTTAATAACGATGGATTCTAAAATCTTCATGCAAAATTTGGTTCATCTACCATAACTTTTAAGGGTTTTTCGGCAGTAAGTTTGCAACTGTTATAATAATATGAGTTGACAGATGAAAAACAGGTATAACTTTTTCCAGAGACGTCAGATTGTCTTGATTTTAGATTTTTTGGAATCAACATTAAAAAATACCTTGAAATCATGTATCATATGTGTATATACTACCATAGCCTATTTTTGCTAGTTTTGAAAATCTCCATTTCGCGATATGACCTTGAATTCGCGACAAGCGGACATGAGATTTTTCTAGACTTTTGAGATATATTATAGAATGGGAAAAGGAAGATATTGATCAAAAAAAATTTCTACTAACATTCATTCCGAGGTTAAACCCTTATTTAACTGGATTATTAGTATTTTTGTTATCGACTAATAGTTTTTGTCTTATATTTTTTTTTTTAAATTGTTTGAACATTTTTGTGTCGACAAATCTTTTCCAGTAATTTTTACATTTTTTTTGACGTGATAACGTCTTATAAATCGATGAACCATGGCAGCCACCAAAAACAAATGACGCCATTTTCTAACTTACACTCTCGCACTTTCGCAGTGCGGCAAAAAATTTCAATTCAAAATTAAAAATAAACTATTAGAGATACAAAAATCTTCTATAGCTTATTTGAAAGATAATAACTTAAAGCTTAATCTAAATGAAGGTTTTTTTAAAAATTCCCTCATTTAATAGGGTAAACAGGGGTAAAACGGAAAGATGAAATTTGAGCTAAAATCTAAACGCGAAGTTGTAGAGAATTGATTTTTTTGCTATAGATAGATGAAATTAATTTAAGATAACTGCATTTAAGGAAAAATTCTAAAAAATTTTTGAAACTAAGATATAACGTTTTGTTTGAACGTTGTACATGTGGTGGGGCTATGACAAAATGATGATTTTGGGTAAAGGAAATTTTTTTTGGCAATTCTAAAGATGCCAGGTGAAAGATGAGAGAAAAAAAATTAGGCCTCTGATACGGTTTTGTTTCCAACACTCTGCGTTTCGAAATATGAATTTTTGAAAAACACCTTGTTTTTTTAGGGGTATTTTTGGGTAATTTATGATTTTTAGCTTTTTTTTGGAGAGTTCAAAAAATCTCAAACTTATAGAACATGTAGGTTTAGTGAGTTTTGACTGAATAACGGAAGAAACAAGTTTTTTAAAAACAGTTTTTTGACCGTTTTAACTGATTTTCATCGTTTTTTATTTTTATCCTATTTTCTTTAATAGAAACAGGGATAAAGTATATGAAGTAATGATAGACAAAAACTACGACTATATGTGTGAGATTATTTTTTTGAGATAACGGTAAAACACAATTTTAGAATTCAACAGGTTATAACTTTTGACCAAGAACTGATAGAAATTTTATTAAACTTTTGTAAGCATCCTGATACAATTACCTTTTATTTGGTATATCACACATAACGGTACACTAACTATAAGCTACACAATGTAAAATCAAGAAACTTGCGAAAAACCTCAAAACACCAGTAGAGATCTGTTGCCCACCAAACAGCCACCAGTGTGGGAAGTACCGTAATCTCAGGGTGGAAATTCGACATGGTTGACTTTAAAAAATTCTAACTTCTTGTAGGCATCTTTGAAATGAGATTGATACGTCATATGAAAGGTGAAATAATAAGCTTTCACATGTTATATATTTTTTTATAGGTTGTCAAACAAAAAAATTAATTACATAGCCTGAGAACATAAAAATAAATGTTTTTTTTTAATGAAATTTGATCGAGTTCAAAAAATTCTAGCTCTTTTTGTAGATGTCTCATAGACCTGATCGATATTAATATTTTGAGCTAAGACAATAAGCTTTCAGATGGTATAAAATTTTTAATAGGTTGTTAGGGAAAAAAATGGAATTAATGACGTGAGAAGATAAAAATTCATATTTTTGTTGTTTTTTTTTATGAAAATGATTGTTTTCAATAAATTTATTTTTATACTTTTTGCGCATTGTATAAATTTAAAAATGGTTTTATTCTTAAGAAGAAATACTTGGCTTTTAAAATGCATAATTTTTTTTGTAAGCTTTTAAAATAAAAAAATTAATATAATGAGAAAATAAAAAAAGTATTTTTTTTTTTGGCTTTTCTTGTAAATTATGATTGTTTGAAAAAAGTAAACGCTTCAATTGACTCATTTTAAACAAAAGCACACAACCTATTTTCTGAAGACGTTATCACGTAAAATCATCTTCCGTAAACCGGCTTTTTTTTTCAATTCTAACAATAAATTTCATAATTTAGCTTAGGAAGTAACCAAACGGACTTATTAATAAAGTTTATAAAAAAAATGGTTCCGTGTTCTGTCTCAGTATTGGAAAAGTTAAACAGTACATATACATTCTTTTGTTAAAAAATCTAGCCCTAAATAACAAATATCACTAAAGACTGAAAAACTCAGGAATTTTTCGACATTTTATGCATTTTTGACAATGATATTCCGAAAACCTAGGATTTCCATTACCAGTGTGCAGAAACTATTACTCATAAAGGGTAGGTGCTATTAAAATGTGGTTCAACATAAGGTTGGTTTTGTGGTTCTCTACAATTTTTTAATAGCTATTAAAAAAAAAAAACTATTTTTAAAAATTTTGTCTAAAGTTAAAAATTGTAGTCTTAAAAAAATTGCTTTATTAAAAGTGTTTTTAATTATGATACTTTTCTACAAATTACAAACTACACAAATTTATGAACTAGAATTCGTTTCGAAAACTTTTAATTTTTAAGAAAAGTTAAAATCGAAAATATTTTTTTTTTTCATTATTCTGAAAAATTAAATTCTTTCGAAAAATGGTTTAGTAAACATTTTTAGATAATATAAATAAATAAGAGTTTTCAAATAGGAATTTTTTATATACATTATCATAAAAGGAGGTATAAGTATCAATTGGCAGGCAATTGGTCAATGGCAAACGCCAAGTAGAAAGTTGTAAGTGGCAAATGAAATGTGGCTCGTCAACTATGTCAACGTTTAAGGTGGTAAAAAACGGTAAACGTTAGGTAGTATCAAGAAGAGGAATAAATGGAAACAAACAAGTTGCAAAGGTAAAATAAAAATAAGTACAACTCCAAACGTGCTTAAATGAGAACAGACAAACTTGTTTTTAGTTATTGAATCATGACCCTAACAATATGTAAATGATCGCCAGAAAATTCAAAAGAAGCATTTAAAAAAAAAAACCAAGAGTCTATTGTATTGTAATTGTATTTTCCTGTAAGATATTAAATCTTCAGTAGATATCAAATAATACGGCTAATTAACTCATCATCAGTTATCAAAAGATAACATATCAGACAGATAAAACTATATGAGTAATGCAAATTTATTCATCTTTCATTTCTTAAAACCATTGACTCCAATTATTATATTTGTCAAATTCATATTAAAAAGTTAGTATAGAGACAAGATCAAAATCTAAAAAAAAAACTCTACTCATTAACGCCAATCATATTCTATTTATGTAAAGATTATCTGAATTTTCCTATGGAAAATACCTCATTAACCAACACATTTTGTCCGCATAATTACCATTAATTATAAAATATTTATAATAAAAATAAAACTTACTATTCATCCTGCTTTTATTGTTGCTCACCACAAATGTTCGTGCTGAAATTGTTTAATTCTTCACATATCACTATTTCTATGACAAAAAAAACTAATAAAAACACCAGATACTTAGGTAATAATGGTAAAAGATACATACCAACAAAAAAATATATATATTTTACAATCTATCAGCATCATCATCTTGTTTACTAAAAAGATATCTACTTATTTTTGCTATTTGTCTTTTTAAAAGATTCCCTCTGATTGCATTTTGTAGTAAAATATGAATCACAAAAACACACATAATATGATAAATGATTGATAGAACAAAACATTCCAAGTTTGTCAGCTAAGCTTAACCTCTGAGACCTATAAGGTGCTATTCATCCCAAAGGTAATGACATAGTTTCATAAATAAAAATAGCATCAAATCTCATCAAAAAAGTGATCAAAAGTGCAAAAAGAATACAAAAAAGCAAACAACGAAAAACAAATTGATATCATCGGTCTACTCTACAACCTTGGCCTTAAAAGGGCGCACTATTTTTAATGACCCTCGCAGCATCATCATATCAACAAAAAAAAAATATGTCTTTGCCTCACGTCACGATATCAAAAAAAAATGTTTTTAATATTTTATGTATCTTTAAGGTGAGAGATGAGATGCCCTTTACTTTTGATTTCAACAAAACAACAGAGTTGCCATAAGCATACTTTTTTAAGATTCAGTTTTCAGACTTAAAAGTTCTAAAAACCGGTATAATAATGCTTAACCAGTCTTAAATCAAAGTTTAATCAACTTTTTTCGTTGAAGCCCCAAAACTCTCAAGACTTCCCAACCAAAATTTTTTTTTAAATATTCTAACATCTTTCAAAATTTGCATTTCCGTTTATGTGTTTTGTTGTGTTGGTTATAAATTGCAGCTAAATTTTAACCAATTCATGGCAACACACGCACTCTTCTGACGACTTTGAACAGAAAAAAAAAAAAGAACAAGGTTACCACACCAATCGAGCCGATCTTCTAGTTCGATTTTCCTACATCATACGAGTTAGCATGACGCGACGGCGCGACCGACGACATCATGGTCGATAGCATACTAGCTTGTCACACCTCTTCGGCCATAAGTTAATGACAAACAATATCTGGCCGGACAAAATGAGATTCATGTAAACATTGAAACGAAAATAAAATACAAACAAAAATCTGAAGACGGAAACTAGCAGCAGCTGAGTGTTTGACCTTAAGAGGCACTGAACTTAACTAAAAATCTTTTTTGATGATCTCTTTTTTGGAACTCGGTCGATGGAAGCACGTTTTGTCATGGTCTTCAACAGGTTTTTTGGTCTTTTCGATAAGACCGCGCATAACTCAGCTTTTAAATGACGGTATAGTAAATCTTTTTTTTTCTTCTAAAGTCTCTAGATGGTGTACACGTCATGACCGGTAGCCGGGTATTGTAGAATGTAAGACAGTTTCCGTTTAACCAGACAAGTTATTGTAAGTACTCTCGTATATCGTTGGATCTGATCTTGCATAACCAGCATATTGGCACATGTTCTGAAAATCAGACACAAGTTCGTGTTCGTTCCGAAGAATTGTGTGGTTGGCTTGAAGGAGACTTGATTTTTCCATGGATTTCGTGTTATCCGATCAAAAAGGATAAATAAAAATTCTGCGGTGAATGGTAGAAGTAGAGTAAAATGGATATGATTAAGAGTTGAACTTGACATAAATATTCTCTGACTTTAATGTGTTTTTTTGATATCGAGTACCTACGTGACGTTATTTGGTGGCAAATGATAATTGTCATCATTCATCACGTATTATTGTGTTTTTTTGGTGGAAAAACGAACGTAATTGATGCAATTTACTTTCACATGAATGATTTTGATTTATTTTGAAGTGGAAAATATAGTACAAAAGTTATTATAAATTGAAGGTTGAGGTAGTGCAAGAAATATGATGCAATGCAGCTGATGTTTATTTTTTTTTTTTTAAGTTTGCATGCAATCAGAAGATAAATCTTAATTGAAAATCATAACTATCAAGGTAAAAGGAAAGATTGACATAAAGTTCTTGAAAATAATTGAGTGTCCTTGGGTCATAAATTGAAAATAATTTCGGTTAATCTTTTTTTTTTTGTTTTTTGTTGTTTTTTTTTTGTTTGTAACTGATGTTATTTATGTCCTTCAAAATACTCATAGATTTATATCCTTAATTGTTACTACCATGCTCGGTATATTTATATGAAAGGAAAAAAATTTAATAGCAACATGCACAAATAAATGTTCTTTAGTGATAAAGTCTTTTTAGTCAATTTGCGAAAAATAAATGTGTCTGTATAGCTCTATTGTTCTATAATTTTTAGATCTTTAGGGATATCGTGGCGTATGAGTAACATTTTTGTATTTCCATAATTCTATATCGTTCCTCGCAATTGTTGCCAACCCAAAAATCACATGTCATAGCTTAACATAACTTTAGAATTCGTAACTCTAGTTTTTCGTAACTTCGATTTCGCGTAACTTTGACGCTCGTAACTCTGTCGCCCGTAACTCTGGTATTCGTAACTTCGTCGGTTTCCCACTTTTTATAAATGAATTTTTTTTTTTTCAATTCAAATTATTAAGCCAAGGACCAAAAAAGGTTTTCAAAAGATTCACAAATAATAATGTTTTGAAAACCAATGACCTTTTTGATTGACTCGATTAAGCTATACCTAAATTTTTTTAACATCGTCTATACCAAAAAAAACTAAGCATGTTTTCTAGTCCGGTAATCTATTCGTTTCTGTAGATCTTTTTCTGAGTAAGATCTGGTAATCCCGATTGTTGGTAATGTTATTTATGGTTCTGGGCCAGTAAGTGTTCTAAGTTTTCGGACTCTTATATACTTACTAGCTGACCCGGCGGACTTCGTTGCGCCTTTTCTGCTTTTTACTTTCAATTTTGGAGTGTGTCAATCTTTAAAAAAAATCGGGTCACAACAACAAATATAGGTCTTTATAAATAAAAAGAATGTTTTTTGAGTGCTTTTGATCGGATTATCAAGATTGATATTTTCAGGCTTAACGGAAAGGACAGATCATAGTATAAAAAGCTTCTAGTGCAGTCCCATTTTAATTAAGTCCATTTCTGATTAATATATTTATATCTTGAAAATCTTATTTCCACAAATAATAAAATTTTTCAATGATGAAATGAGCAGTCAAAATCAGTTGTTTTTTTTTTCTAAGACGAAAATTTGTAATTAAAATACTGTCACGTAGCATTTAGTTTTATGAAAATAAATCTTTGTAGATTCGCAGACTTAGCACATGCACACAAAATTTCATATAAAAAAAAATTAAAAACAACATTTTCAGTGGACCACCCTAACCATTTAGTGGTATGAAAATAGTTGTTGGCCGATACTTAGACTTACCCAATATACCCACCAAAATTTCATAAAAATCGTTCCTATAGAAAATTTTTTGCTTGGACCACCCTAACCATTTTATGGTAGGTATGAAAATTCATGTTGGCCGATTCTCAGGCCTAACCGACACACTAAATTTTGTTAAGACCGTTCCAAAAAGATATAAAAAAATTTGGCTGGACCACTCCAACAATTTAGAGGTATGAAAAATAGATGTTGTTCTAACTGGAATATCTTCATATTAAGAATCAGCAAAACCAAAAAAGAGTAAAAGAGTATCTCTTTGCAAACAAGTGGCATTGATCTAAGTAATTTTAAGCAAACTGCATTTTTAGTTTTAAAAAAAATTCAGATAATTTAAATATGGCGTTGTTGTAATTTTTAGTAATAATTTTTTATTAATAATAATAATTTTTTGACTAATCAAAATATTTCTTTAAAAAAAAAGCTTAATGAACTTGAAATATTTTTATTAATTTCATGTTTTTAATTTGTACCGACTATAATGTGGACAGAATTTAAGGAACGTATTCAAAAATTTAATTTTTAAATTAAAATACGGTTAACGTCACTACTAGAAAAATCCTGGGCGCGAGTACGATAACTTAGGCGACAAGAATTGATATCGGTATTTTATAGAGTGATTCAATACAATCATATTTTATTATAGGAGGGAGGGGTCTATCTCCCCCAGTTTAGACGGGAGGGGCAATTTTCGAAAATATCACGTAAAATACAAAAAAAAATTATTAAAAAACAACGGCAACACTTACAGTTATGAACGATACCTTTTTCAAAAGCCAGAATTGTACACTTAATTTCAGTTTTTAAATCAAATTATATCAATTAATTTTTCTCTAAATAATCAACTTCAAAGTCAAAATTTGGAAAAAAAAAGTTTAAAAAATACACATTACTATTTTTATCAAGACTTTTTCGTCGGAAAAAGATACAAATACTTATTTACCTACTGTAAAAACTATTTCGTACTATCTTCAGAAAGTCAATTTCAACACCTTCAGATTTTAGTCAGTGTCTTACTTCTTAAAAGCTATAAATATGCTATGAGAAATCACTAAAAGCCTGAAAGAATCATGGGGAAAAAAATCATTCTAACTAGCATACACACTACCAATGTCGTTGATTTTTAGTTTTAGATAAAAAAAAAAAAACTACCTGTGATGTAGTTTAATGTGTTTTTTTTAGTTGTTAAATGAAAAGCATTGAAAAGTTATACAAAACACTTTACCTTAATCCCTAGTGTATATAAGCATAGTTTATCAGAATCATTATTTTTAATCTTGATCTACCCTAACACCAGAATGCAAATAGTTTTGTTTATATTTTGTCAATAACCCGAGCCCCTTAAATTAATTTGTTTGATTTGATCATCTTTATTAGCAATTGAAAATGAATAAAACTCTTTGATGCAATTTCATTAAAAATAAGTTTAAAATAAATATAATTAGTGACGTAGGGTATACCAACCTACTTGAAATAGATTTAATTTATTTGTTTTTGTGACACATTTTTGAAAAACGTGAGTTTCTTATAAAATTTATAAATTATTTTAGAACAATCAATCAAGTATAATAAAGCTATTATTTATATAACTAGAAGTAAACTGTTTATTGTCACTTTACACCCTTTAGAATATCAACTTTAGAAACATTGTAATGTAGATATCACAGTCCGTTTCTATACCAACACAGAAAATTTTATATATATTTAATTTGTAAACACACTTCACCGAAGTTTAACAATTAACTTAAGCAATTCTTCAAGTTCAACTATTGTCATTAACCTGGGCTATCCAGTGGGGGTTAATGAGAATTGTTAAGAAAACGAATTGTATACGGAAACTCGTGTGATCCCATAATTGAATTGTTTTTCTTCTTAAACCAAAAACTCATTACAAACGATTGAGAGGATAGACATTTTTATTTATTTTTTTTTTTTGTTTGTTTTTGTTTTCTACAAAATGATACGAGTACTTTTCTAATGATGAGCATTCTTAAACATATATCCGGTCGGAAGTAGGAATCAATTGTGTAGAACATCATTAAATGGCAACGCAATGTTGCCAAGAGGATATCAAACACATTTGTAATAAAAGTTTCTATATAAATTGATTTGAAATTTTCCGCAGCAATAATCGTTATAAGGGTATTTATTATTTATATGGAAGAAACGAAATAAATAGTTTAATAACCTCAGACGATGGAATTATTTAGGACTTGACAGTGAATAAGGGATCTATTTTTGGCAAGGTTTGATAACAAACTCAAACTGAAAATGCGTAGAATAGATACTATATCTATCTATAGGTTAATATTGATGTGGAAAAGTTCTGTTTTCATCAATTAACATTAAACATTTTTTTTTTTTTCGTTCGAACCATTAATTTTGGGACAAAATTATGTATCAAAAAGCAATGAATTTTTACTAAAAATATTTATTGCTCCAATCATCATTTTATGAAATGATTGCAATTAGTGATGGGAACTATCGAATAAAAACTATCAAACTATCGATAGTTTATTCGATAGTTTATTCGATAGTTTATTTGATAGTTTATTCGATAGTTTTTATTCGATAGTTTTATCCGATAGTTTTTATTCGAATAAATAAATGAATGAATGAATGTACTATTCGATAGTTAAAATCATTCAATTACTAACTATCGATAGTTCAAATCATTCGATAGTTCCCATCACTAATTGCAATGCTAATTTATGGTCCCTTCGAAAGAAATGATGTCAGCTATGAAATAAACTTGTTAATAAATAAAATAGAACAGGATATGAATGATGGTTTCTACTATGCAATATAAAAATACATTAATTTTAATTTAAATACAAAACTAGTAATAAAATATTTTGTTTTTTTTTTTTAATTTAAACTAGAGATCTTTTAAGAAGTCTAGAAAAATCTATTGCTCTTTTATTAACTCACACAAAAAAATCCAAAGGAAACAATCAGGTTGGGTTAAAAAAAAATACTAAAATTAAATCATTTTTCTTGTTATACTCATTTTTCTTTTTATAAGGCTTAGAATAAGACTTCACTTGTTAAACCATTCGAGAATCGCATCTAAGTGTTCATTGGTATACAAAACCTAATTCAGAGCATTGAATACTGAAAATCGTCAGCCAAAATTAGCTCTCCTTGCCTTATTAGAATAGGAATACCTACCATTTACACAGGCTGAGAAAAAAAAATCATGTACCTATGAAATTCTTAAAAAAAAAAAAAATCGAAAAAATCTAATTTTTTTAACCTTTAAATCCATTTTTTTAAATGACAACTTACAAGTATAATTCATTTTATATCACCTTAAAAGCTTATAATTGCATCTCTTATATGATTTCTACGATGCCTACAAAATAAGTAAGCATTTTTTAAAGCCAACCAAGTCGAAATTTTAAACTGAGATTACGGCACTTCCTACACTGGTGGATGGTCATCGGCAACAGATCTCCACAGGTGTTTTGAATTATTTTTCAAGTTTTTCAATTTAAGATTGTGTAATTTGTAGAACACATACCGTTATGTGTGATATATCAAATGAAAGGTCATATTATTAGCATGCGTATTAAAGTTAAATCAAATATTTATGTGTGCTAGATCAAAAGATATAACGTGTTTAAAAAAAGAACATCTTTTCACCGTTTTTTTAGGATTTTGGATATGAAATTTTGTAAATTTATAGTTCATTCTATTACCAATGTACAGTATAAATTTCATTTATCTATCTGTAAAAACATCGCTTTTTCGTTTCATCGCTCGAAGAACCAAATGCACTCCGAAAACTCTCAAAAATCTCTAAAATGAAACAACCAAAACTCTCTGTAGTAAAACTTTAAGGGAAGCACTTTATTTGCCAATCATATAACTTTGGGGTTATTGGTATAACATTAGCGAAAGGTAAGTGCATCGAAAATTCTTCAGTTTGGACCAAGTTAAGGGTGCGTTTTGCGTTTTTCGTGAGTTTTGCTTCCAGGTTGTGACAACATCCAACAGGACCAAAGTTTTCAAAATTTAAACAGCTTGAACTCAAAGAGCAAGTTCGTAAGATGCGCATTATAGTTAAATCAAACTAAAATTACAGCGAAAATTTATAGTTTATAGAGAAACAAATAATATATTCAATATATCTGTTGTAGCAACGACACTTTGATAGTACCAAGATTTGATTTGAAATCATACACTTTTTAAACTTTTTATATTTTGTTTTATTAGAACAATTTAAGGAGAATACGTTGTATGCATTGTTGACATGAACATGTCCTCAATACAATAAGAGTTCAAACGTGATCAAATCATTCGTTAAAAATATTCACAATTTAGGCAGTCACAGTCTAAATGATTTTTACACATTTTTGAAACCAATTAAACAGATTTCCTTACTATTAGTCATTTAAAAATAAGTTGATACACTTTATCTGAGGCCGCCAAAATCGTCAAGTTGTATGTCATACATATATTTCAAGTTATAAATCGAAGTTTTAAATCGAACGAGTTGTGAGACACTGAGGCGTATGCGTAACCTTTTTTCAATAAAAACAAAAAAAAAAAAAAAAACAATTAAATAACATTCGTTTCAATTATTTTCTAATTTTTCTTGTATGCATTATTTTTTAAAATTATTTAAATATCCAATGTTAAAAATCTAAAAATTATTTAATTAACATTTCGGTAAAATAATTGTTTTGTTACAATTGAAAAAAAATGCTTCCGTTATTGGTTAACTTGGAAAATGTAATTGAAGTCGAAATGGACTTAGGGCCATTTTTTTCACTCGGAGTTGAACAAAACTTGAGAATTTTTAATATAAAAATTCTCAAGTTATGTTCAACTCCGAGTGAAAAAAATGGGACTTAGGGAGTTTTCATTGAACAGCAAAGACATATCCAAATCAATACCTAGCTAATTAAAATATATTTTATTTTAATTTTAACTCAGTTTTAAACGGTCTCCTAACCAATAAAACATTGTCTATGTACATTCATACAAAATAAAAACCTACCTAAATCGTTTAAAAACGTATTTCTAAACATTGAATATAAAATAACTTTTTTCTAAAAAAAGAACCTTAAAAAACTCAAATGAAACCAAAACCATATCGAACAGGTTCATTTTGGGAAAAATCTATCTTCTCACTCAGCAGGCGTTGATGGGTACGTATTCAAATCGGAAATAATATTTTGTGAATTAAAACAGAAAAAAAAATTTACGGAAAACAACAAAATTGTTTTATAATTAAACTCAATCGACATTAAAGGATTCTGCGTTTTATTTATTCGTGTATACCCACACAACATTTGTGTAGGTGCTTATACATTTTAAGCCTGGAACGTGGTTAAAATCGATTATACCGTGAGGTGAATGAAAATGAATATTCGATTTAAAGTAATGTGACGGTTGTGTTTCGTTTCGTTTTTGCTCGATTTTATATAATATAAATGAGGTGCAATCAATGTTTGGTTGGTTAATTAAATTCCTAAATTGTTTTAAAATGCAAAAATAAATATAATCTGATTTGTACAGAGATTATATTTGTAAAGACACACTTATAGACGTGTGTTAGCTTTATTCAAATCGAGTTTACATTTTAATTTGATTAATAAATTAAATGTAACTAATTGAATAAATTATAATTACCTATGAAAAAATATAAAAAAAGATAAGACAAGCGCTGTGCAAGGTTCTAAAAGTTTAATAGGTTAATGTATTTAAAGGTAAGTTTACAAAGTTATTGATTTTCTTAAAGGTTTTGAAAAGAAATAAATTCCTCATGATTTGAACTTGTTCCCATTTATCAGAGTCAAATGTGAGGAAACCTTAATTGTAATAGATTTTCGGTATTTCTCAATTTTACCAAAATTGAAATTTGTCCAAAAGGATTAAGGACATTTTTCGAGTGACTAACATCCCATGAACAAAATTTCTGATTCAACGTTCCAATGTCACGTCAGGAAAAATATCATCAGATTTAATAGCTTCCACACTACACATACTCGTAATCTACTACTTTTATCATCATCACGATGACATGATGAAAAACACTTTAGCCAAGATTCCAAATTGCTTTAAGAACTACTTAAGGCAAGAGTGATGCAAGCAAGGCATTGGTGTTGTGGCAGTTACTGATGGACAGAGTATGTGAAGGTGTTGCCTTTAACTCTGGAAACTCTCTCTACTGCAGTCTCTCTCTCTCGTCTGACCTAAAAGCTTGATGCCAGTTTGGTTATTATTTTTTTTTTTTTTTTTTTCTGAAAAGAGCTGTGTTGTGTAGCCACATTCATCAAGTTCAGTGTCAAAGCCGAATGTTGTTGTATACAAGAATAACAAAGTTATACTTGAGATTTTTACGAGGTGTGGTGTGGTACCAGTGTTGTATATGCGACGAATGTATCACAAATTATCCATACATTTTGATCACACACATAGTTGTGTAATATATTTATGAACTTTATGCTGGATTTGTTGTCATGCTAATGGATCAGTTTTGTGTAGTTAAGTTTAACCAAGGTACAGCTTCTATTTTTGGGGAAATAATAAATTAGTCATTCATTAAATTGTATCAAAAATGTGTGGTTTTGTCTTTTGTTTTTTTTTATTTTTATCTTGTTTTCATTTTGATGGATAGTCAGAGGGTGGATTGTAAAAGATAAATAAGGAAACTTTAGTGATGAAATATTTAGAGTTTACGAACAAAAACAAAAAAAAAGTTTGTTTGACAACTTATCGGTATTTTGTGTAGATGCATAGTTGAAATGTAGGACTGCAATTGACACACACAAAATGTGGGTGAATAATAGATTTATTGAATAAAAACGTGGGATTGTCTATACAGAAGAGGTCAATTTGAAAAGATATATTTAAGTTGTATTTTTGGGTATTATATTGAATTGATAGATTATGTTAATATTTAAGAGATTTAAATGTGCATTAAATTCCGAAAGATGGAAGGTCAATAATCTTCAAAACTGAAGGTGAATATTTTTTATATGCTGAAACTTGAAAAAGAAATATAAATAAAAACATATTTTTTCTTATTTAATTTTATGAAAAATAGTTTATGAGAATTTGATTCTTAAGAAAAATGGCTCAAAGAGACCAAAAACAGTATATTTTGAAAGTCCATATTTTATCCAATTTTAGCCGTATTCAATATTTGTTACCATTATGTTGAAAGATAAAGTATTTTCTTTTCTCCGTTACATGTTCAATATCAATAAATGCTTAAAGGATAAAAATAGACTATTTAGTAAAAATACCAAAAATGTAAAAACACCAAAAATGTTTTTCTCTTTTTCGAATAGTTTTCCATTAGTTTTTTACTATATTTTAATTTTTTAATTTTTTTTTCAAAGGATACAAACATATCGAAAGAAAATGTAATTATTATCTACAAAAAATTACTTAATAAAAATTTTCATATTCGGCTTCCTTTTCAAGTTATAGACGAAAACACAAAAAATAACAAAAAAAAGTCGAAAATAGCAAACATTATATTCAATTAAAAAAAAAAACAGGACCCAGATCATCATCAAAGGATCGTTTTAATTTTAATGGTTGTTATATTTCTTTTTCTGTTGATAGGTACTATAGAGGGCAAACGTTGAAATAAGCGAATCGCACACAAATTTCGTCATTTGGACACAAGGTAAATGAATTTAGTGTTGCTTGAGATCGTTTGTTATCACGACGTGATTGCATAGGTTAATACATAATTAATGAAATTGTTACAAAAATAAAGGAAGAAAGGAGCTATGTTGGATAGCTTTAGAGTCTTGCGTACAACTCAAGTCTTTAAAATACATTCACAAGTTTTTGTTACAGGGCAGAGTGGGGCACATTTGAACACTTTTTGCTCTGGAAGCTGCTTGAACGAAATATGTTCGATTTCTTGATCTGTAAAGTTTACTAACATTAAACAGAAACATTGAACTTCGATTTTAAAGAACATTTGGTTAGTTAAACAAATTATTTATATTGAATTTTGATGTTTTAAAAATATAGGCTCTTATGTTCAAAAGTGCCCCACCATTTGCTCAAAACTGCCCCAACTGTGTCAACGACATAAAATGTTGAATAAATATTTAACATTAATATATTCATTCAAAAATTCACCGTCAATTAGTTTAAAATTCATTGACCATTAACAAAAATTGTATTGCGTTTTGAAATCACGTACCAATTTTTTTTTAAACTCTTACAACTAAAAAACTGAAATAATGCAAAACCACTATAAAAATCACCTTCCACCTATAAATCTGAAAGTCAGCCGAGATAACGATGGAAAGTCATTGACATTTATCGATATCGTGTTGACGGGTTCAAATATCGAAATACTTCTAAAAAAGATTGATATGCTAAAATTTTATATGCAGCGTTCAAATGTGCCCCGTGTTCAAAACTGCCCCACTCTCCCCTACCTAGCTTAAGTTATAACTTGATTTTTTTTGTTTGGTTTTGATATTTAGTTTATAAACAATTATTTATTTGTTTTTTGTTTATTTGTTAAATATTAATTTTTTCTTATAAGTCAATTTTGAAAGAAAAGTATCTTGTTTATAGAAGTGAATATGTATTGCCTTTTATTTGAGTCTAAACTATCTTTAAATACATACATAGGTTGAAAAAAAATCTAAAATTCGATTTTTGTTTTCGAGATTTTTTTCAAGATTTAGAGCGAAATTCATAGTCGTTACTCAAGATAAGATTTTTCTTAACTTGAGCATTGACTTGAGAAAATATTTTTCTCAATCAAACTCACAAAGAAATTTGACTAATTTACGTAAACTCTCATCTAAAAATGTATTTTTTTAATAATTCGGTATCGATTTGATTTTGTGTTTGACGCGATTTAACGATATTTAACATTAAAGGAAAAAAATGATAGCGAATAATTATTAAAAAAATATTTATTTTAGATGACAGTTTACTCAAATCAGTCAAATTTCATTGTGAGTTTGATTGAGAAAAATATTTTCTCAAGTCAATGCTCAAGTTGAGAAAAATCTTAACTTGAGTAACGACTATGAATTTCGCCCTTAGTCTTTCGAGATTTTTGTTCGTTAGAAATTTTTGTACATTCGAGATTTTTACATTCTAGATAACAAATTTTATTTTCGAGATTTTTTTCGTTCAAGATAACGTCATGATCCCGACTTTGTGTACAAAATTCCTTGAAGAAAATCAATTCTTTTAATGCAAAACTTAACAAAACATTGTTCTATGGGAAGCACCCTAAACAACAGTTTGATTCTTTTTTCGTATTGAAAATATGGTTTTATATGTATTCATATTCATACAAACAAAACTTTCTTTGCAATCAATAAAAATGAAAAAAAAAATGTTTGATGGCAGGTAAGTAATTGTAATTTAGACCTTACAAAGTCATCGAATAACTAGCAAGTCAAAAACTTGCTAGTCTTTTGTGGTATCATAATGGACCCATAAGGGTCTAAGTGATTCATGTCTTTGCCCAAAAGCCACTCTAACCTAACCTAGCTTTGCAAAAGTCATTTTTTTTTATTTTAAGAATCACCCTCTTCTTTCAAGTACGAAAAAAGTCTTTTTGACAACTCACACTTTAAAAATACATATAACTAAAATAGTACCTCAGGAAAGTCGAAGGATTGCATTATAGGATAGAGGTACCTCAGTTCACTTCATAATGAAGATACAATTTTGAATTTTCAAAATTGTACTTTTCTTTTAGAAAACGTTATTGCAATTATGCGAAGTTTTGGGAAAAATCTATACATAAAAGTTAAAAAAAAACCCATTAAAATTAATGAAATCATTAAAAAAAAAAAACAGTTAAAGTTCCGGTTAAAAAGTTTAAACATAAAGTTTAAACCATAAAAATATATTGAATATGACGTCCGAAAAGAAAACGTTTGCATTTTACATTTTTCATTCTTTCAAAAAAATATCTATTTTTTCAACCAAAAACAACAATTTAAACGAATTGTTGTTCAAACACAAGAATTCTAGTAGAAGCTGGAGTAAAACTGTAGTTTAATAATTAATTCCAAATAACATTTAAAATCCTCAAAAAAAAACTAACTAATTTAACTGTCACGCCTCTGAAAGAATACAAATTCTATACAAAACGATAGTTTAAGTATTTTCCTATGCGGCTTTTATCAGATCTTTGGCTTTTCAAGCTATCAAATGTTTCAGTTACCATGAGTATGCCTCACAGTGAATTGTCTCGGTTACTGTTGTGGAGGAAGTTATAATATAAGACCTTGTTTATACTTTTATTCTAATGGCACTCTTCCTAAATTTTTATTGTAGAACATAAAACTGTACAACACAAAAGTCACAAAAATCATATAAATAAAAACAAAACAAAAATGAATCACTTTTTATAACCAATTGGGTGTAAAACTACGGGTATCAATCTTCTCTTATATAAAATTGATATTCAATCCAGGTTTTTTGTTAAATATAAATACCGCTTTTTAAAATCATACGATTAATTTAAATGCCATAACGTCAAAGTAGTTTTTAAACTAAAAGTCCCCAAAAATTGCGAAACTTCTTTATCTTTTGCGGTGCAAAAAAGTGGAATGAATATACATAAATGCAGAGCGTTTATAATGTTTACAAACATGATACATTCACTAACAACTATCTAGCAAACAAGAGTGTAAGACTGGACTTACCACCATGCTTTCAAATGCCAGTTTCAATCTGGTTTTAGGTGTTTCTATACTCTTGCATTCTTGTTGATAGTTTTTTTTTTTTCTTTTTTTATTAAATACGAAACTCTTTTTCCCATTCCATGTAAGGCATTGGAAAGAATGCTATTAGAGCTTATGGTGGATATATCAGGTGGTTGCAAGATGAATAAAAGTTGTCCGGGATCTTTATGATTTCTTATGTAACTTCTTTTGCAACTTCAAAGAAAAATAAAAGTCTACAGGCAAGAGTATATTTTAGTTTGTGAATGTAACAGAAAAAACATTTAATCCAAACTAATTTTAATCCACTTATATGATATCGATGTTAAATTGTCCCAATTACTACAGAAAAGTTTTAATAGTTCTCACATTTTAAACTTTTTAATGAAGTGGAAAATTTTAAACCGAATCGAGTCAATACCACAGGAAACTATAAACTATTTGATTTGCATAAAAATACTCACTTATATTATTTCGTTTATTAGAACCCAGCAGTTTCATGATGAATTATATCCAAAAATTGTATTCCTTTTTTTTGTTTGCTTTTCTCTCTCCAGACGACAACTAACAATTTGCGAACAAATTCACTTTTTGATTTTTTTTCTCAAACTTTGATACACCTCGCGGCATCAAAAACAAATGACATCCACATCGATTCAATGATAACTCACTGTTCTGAAAATAACAAAAAAAATATTGATAAATTAATGAAAAATACATAAAATTAATATGCAAGCATTGATATTTGATTGACATATTATTTTGGCTGTCTAATTGCTTTGGCCACCGTAAAGTCTTATGAACCCCTACCAAGTATTTTTGAATGATAAAAATAAATCAAAATTGAAAAAAAAACACTTGTTACTGCTAAAAAAAGACAATTAAATTAAATTAAAATAATATAAATATTAATGTGAGTAGGAAGTTGATTTAAATTTTCAATGAGAATGAGAAAAAAAAACTAGAAGCCATGCATTTCTAATAACGTCTAACTAGGTTATGTTTGTTTGTATTAAGTGTATTATAGAGCCCTGAGTTTAATTCTATGTGCTTGATCTTGACAGAATAGAAAAAAAAGTTAAGTTGACCACATTTGTAATTCATTCCTCCCTATAAAAAATTCAACTAGATAAAAATAAGAAAAATGTATGAAGTAGGTATTTTACTTTTAAGCTTTTCAGAATTATCTAATAGTTGTAGGTCACTGAACGGTCCGCACATGGGTAGTTTTTTTTTTTATCAATACTAATTAAAATATAATTTTAATTTTTTTTTTATTTAATTTTTTACTTTGTCCATGTTAAATAAATAAAATTTAATTATCAAGTTTTCTGCTCAGCTCTTTTGTTTAGTTTTTGTCTATGGCATGTCTTGGCATTTGATATGGAAATTGAGGCCTCAAGTTGATTTATTCGCATTAATTTTGATGTTTCCACATGAGGATTGATGTATATGAATGTGTTTTGCTATAAGTAACGGTAATTTTCCGAAAATATGACGGAGAGCAGTTTTTTATCATTTTCTTTTTTAATTAATTTTGAATATTTAATTGATTTATTATGAATAATCATTTTATTATACATACATACATGTGAGTTAAGAAATCATATGACATTATAACAGATATATTGGAAGGGTTAAAGTTGAAAAATACCGGAAACTTTGAGGAAATAATCTGAAAGCTTGTTTTATAAGAAAAGAAACAAATTTGAAGCAACAGCTGATAAGCTAAGTATAAAATTCACGGCTGATTCATATGGACCAGGGTAAGAGTTTTGTTCATTTGATTACGTAGAACTACTGTAAACTGCATAGTGGAGTAACTAAAGATCAAAAATTGGCTATATTAGGGAACCCGGCCGAACAGCTTAGATTTTGATGATCTTTTTTTTCAAACGTCGGTAATTAAAAATACTTTAAAGTCTATAGATTAAAAATTGCCGGTGTTGCCGTTTTGATTTTTTAAATTTAATTGAAGATTTTTGTGAACAAAAACAAATTTTTTTCAAAAATTTTACTTAAATTTCATAAATTAATTGATGCCAAAAGATTGTCTTGGAAATTCAAGGAAAAAAAATATATGGGAGTGAGGGACAATCATCCACAGTTCAAGCGGTAGATGCAATTTTCTTATTAATTGACTTCAAACACAAAAAAAAATATTTGAACACAACGGCAACACCTACAATATTCAAATATACATTTTTTAAAAGCTAGAAGCTTAGTCATATATGTAAAATTAAAATTAAGTTTATTGAATGAACGGCTTTTAAAAGAATGGTAATTGAACTCAGATTTTTGAAAAAAAAAATTATTGAAAAAATTTTAACATGTCGTTTTTTAAACTTGGTCGTAATATAAAATGCATTTATTTTCAAATTTTTTTGGCCGCATTTATTATGATTTCAAATTATAAAAGGAAATGTCAATATGTATTACGGTTTATGAAAAAAATTAAAAAGTATTTCATTTTCGAAGAACTTTTTTTAATAAAAGTTTTGAAAAAAATGCAACTTATTTTTTTTTTTAAAGTTCAACATCTAAACATAAAATTATTTTTTATTCATTTAATAACCCTTATTGTTGAAAGTTAAATAGCAAAAATTTAAAGTTCCTATTTAACACAGTCTTTGAGAAAATTAATTATTTCAATGCAAAAATTCAGTTTTAATAAAAAAAAACCATTGAAATTGAAGTAATTTTTCATTTTTTTTTTCAAAAGTGTGATATATTTTACCTTTTTTGCTTCGAAATTCAACTGATAATATTTATGGCCAAAAATTTTTTTTTAAATAAATTCATATTTTTTTAGAAAAAGTTTGGACAAAAGTCATTTTAAATTTTTCTAATAACATTTTTTTTTTAATTCTGAGTTTGAGGACCATTTTTCAAATAGTCTTGATTAAATTTAGTGGATTTAAATTTAAGAGATAAGAATGAGCTTCTGGCTTTTTAAAAATGTATTTTAAAATATTGTAGGTGTTGCCGTTGTTTTCAAAATATTTTTTTTTGTGTTTGAGGTCAGAATGTTAGAACATTGCATTTATCGCTTAAACGGTCCCTTACTGCCTTTTATATATTTTCTTTAAATTACCTAGAGAATCTTTTGCTATCATTTGTTTTATGAAATTTAAGCAAAAAAAATGGTTTTGTTAAAAAAAAATTTAATTTTAAAAAACAATACGGCAACACCGCACCGGCGATTTTTAATCTATAGACTTTAAAGTATTTTTAATTACCTACGTTTGAAAAAAAATATCGTCAAAATCAGAGCTGTTCGGCCGGGTTCCCTAATAATTTGCTTTAGTTACTCTACTAGCAAACGAATTTGTAATTTGTGTTTTGAATTGGAACTGGGTATAATTCAAAATTTCTAAAATAAATTTTAACTCATGAAAGTTAAAATTTAACTTGATAATTAACATAATTTTTTTTAAATCATAATTCCTGATGTACAGTGCTTTAGATAATAGAAAAGCAGAATGATAAAAAACAGATTCATGCTAACAATAAATTTTTGATTCATAAAGAGAATTTTGAAAAACAGAAAATTTTTTTTGTGACAATTTTTTTTTTTTTACTGACCAAATTTTGGAATACTTACAGACATTTGAAATCTAGAACTTTGAAATACAAAACTTTGAATTTATAGAATTTTAAAATACGGAATCATTGCATACAGAATTAATGAAATCGAATTTCTGTACTAACAAACTATAATCTCAACTTGTCTGTTTTATAAATGAAGTTCAAATGAGTAAAACTGTTGCACAACAATAATAGAATCGCTCTAAAAAAAGTAAGAAATATTATCAATGAAAATTGTTATAGCAATTTTTGAGAAAAAATATGATAGGTAAAGAAATCCATATTCGAAATCTTCTGACAGTTCCAAATTTGAATACCTAAAAATAGCGTTTTTTACCTTTTTATTTCGGAATAACTCTAAACGTGATGTCCCAAAGCAATTTCTTACAATTTTAGATTTGCGGCCAAAATAGAAACGAAATCAAAGCGTGAAAAAATAAAGTTCCACCAATTAGATACTTTTTTATAGCACTACAATTTTCATGAATTGAAAAAGAAATTAAATTTGGAATAGCTCGGTTTTAAAAACGAAACTATTACTTTTGTAAACAAAAATTAGAGCAGGGGTTAATACATACATTTATGTCTCACTTTTATTTGTAATAAATCAAGGTCTTTCTAATTATGTAAATATATGTAATTTTGTAATTCGTACAAATTCAAGCTTTAAAAAATGGAATTTTTAAAAGATCTCTTAACAATCAGCATCGCACTTTTCATATCTGCAACTTCTCCCTCAGTGATGGGAAATATTGCGTATTTTTTTAAATAAAATTTTACCTATTTTAAATAATATTAAGAACTTCTCACCTTAAAATCAGGAAGACTTGCCTTCCCATGTGTTAAGACAGATTAACTTCGAAAAAAAACAATCACATATTGAAAAAAATTGTATTCAGAATTTATGGGATTTTAAATTGACACATTTTTCAATTTCATTAATTAAAAAAAAAAAATACAGTTGTTTTAAGGAAAAAAATTCAAGTAAAAACTTTTTTATTTGATTCTTTAAATAATTTTTATTCACATAAATAAATTTTGTATTCATAAATTATTGTATTGCCAAAAAATATTAGTGCACATTTTATTTAGACACTTTTTATGGTTTACTAAGGAATCCATATTTAACTTCAAAACATAACTTCATTTATTTGTTTAAATTTTATATTTATTATATTTCTAAACGCTAAGCCCTTTGGAGGAAGCCCTTAAGCTCATTGAACTATTGAAGGCAATCGAAAAATAGACCGTAACTCAGCCGTAACGCGTTTTTTTTTCAAACTGAAAATACTACCGCCTTACTCCAAACTACAAGCTTATCAATTGAATGTTTTCTTATTTTGTTTTCCTCAACGCACCTTATTTAACAAAATTGATTGTTCTTAACCTGCGTACTTATCATCAACAAACACGTCAATAATAATAAAAAAAAATCTATGTTTTTCCATTTACATATCTTGACCTTGTAGATCAAACGTTTTTCTCTGAATAAACAAAATTAATACTCTATTACTTAAATACTTAACCAGCCTCCCGCCTTCGCCTTCAAAATTCACGGAACGTAATGTAATATAACTATTGTTGTTAATGAAAAAAAATCATAAAGTTCAAAAAACGCATTAATCAATTAATGTTGCGAATTTATTTCATTGACCTTAATCTTTTAATCCTAAATGTTTATAATATTGTCACCTCACTCTCTGTTTTCGTCAAATAATATTCGTTTAGATATAGAAAACGTGCAAAGCCCACAAATCACACTTTAAATCTCAAAAAATCTATGCGTTTATTATATTTAGACAATGTTACACTACTGTGCACTATAGCACCACCCAACACCCTGTCAAACGTAATAGTAGTAGTCGTGTCGTCAAGTCAAATCAAGACGACAAAGTGTGAAGCTAATTGAAACATATTGACAGCATGTTGACATGGTAGAAGCGCGTCATGAGCATTGAAACATATCGTTAAGTATGAAGCTTCTCCATACCTTACCTAGACTTTACTTCAGGTTCACACATTTAGCCCCCAGGGGTCTGGAGTTGAAGTGTAATTATCAATTTCACAACAACAACAAAAAAATTGAGTTATTATATCTTCATTATAAACGGGGGTTCGCGTGTGCCTAACTTTGAGACGTCATTAGACTCACATTAAATTAAAAACCTCTTCAAAAAATGGTTAAATTGTTTTGGTTTAGGCCTATAATTTGATTTAATGTTTTGTTTCTTTGAAAGTGATAATACCTATCTCACGCCACTTTGTTGGTGCTTCATTTAAATTAGTAAATGGTAGCATTTTAAATTAGATTCATTTGAAACGTCACAAGGCTTACCAAAAAAAAATTATTATATTTATATTTATTTTTTTTTTTAAATATTAATTGCTGACACATGTTGAGAATACAATTTGTATTTTAACAAATTTGATGATTATTTTAAAAGATATGCTCATTGATTAAAATAAAAAGTGCACTGAAACATTTTCAAGACCAAATTTAAAAATTTGCGGTGTTCAAGTTAACCATTTGATGACTTTTTGACAGTTTAGGGGAAGGGTATAGCCCGACTCAGAACAACACGACTTTGTACACCCCGACTCACGACAGCCCGATTCAACCCATACCCCGACTCAAGATAGCCCGACTCATCGTAACTCGACTCAGGTAAGAACTAACCCTGAGTCGAGTTGCGATGAATCGGGCTATCTTGAGTCGGGGTATGGGTTGAATCGGGCTGTCGTGAGTCGGGGTGTACAAAGTCGTGTTGTCCTGAGTCGGGCTCTGCTTCTACTGCACTGACTACGAAACGGTATTTAAAAATCCCTAACACCCCCAAAATCTGGAGTTAGGGGCAAAAAAACGGTTTTTTTTTTTACCTTTACCTATTGATAAAATTCTAGCTTCGTCAAATTTTTACCCATTTTTGATTTTTTAACTTTGAAATCGTTTATTTCAAAAACAATTTTTTGGAATATATTGATTTAAAAATTAGAATTAAATGTACAATTCTCCCTTTCGGAAATGGTATCACTTATAACTGTAAGTGTTGCCGTTATTTTTTTAATAATTTTTTTTTTTATTTAAATAATTTCCAAAAATTATTTTAAATTAAGAAAAATGTATAGCAAATAAGAAATCTCAGCATCTAAAAATAAAATCGGTACAAAATGTGTGCATTAACTAATGTATGGTCAAATAGTATTTTTTTTTTAATTCAAATATATTTTTATTTGCAAAAGCGTTTTTTTTTCAACGCAAAATATTTTTCAATGAATATTTATTTAACTTGAAATGAAAATAAAATGCATAAAGCAAAAATGATTTTGCACAAACCTGAATGATAACATAATGATGTTGGAACAATTTTGCTTTCCTCAGACTTTGCTTTTAAGACTTCATCGATTTTGAATTTAAAATATATTCTTAAAAGTTTAAGTAGCAAAAGAAAATTATAAAATTGCCTTACATAAAAAAAAAACAAATTGAATAAAAGCATAAGTTTTAAATTCATCTTGTGACAGTTTTCCGAACCCAAAATGAAAAACAGTGATGCAGAAAGCTTATTTTGAGGTTCCAAAAACAATTTTTGTATTTTTTTTCCAAATCACATGGTGATAGGAAGAATAAAAAATTTAAATAAAATAAATAAAAAATAAATAAAAAAACTTAATCGGAACTAAAAATTATTTTTCAAATTTTTTTTCTCCAATTTTTAAAACAAGGCCATAAAATTCGAGTTTGAGTACAACTAGAAACTCAGTTTCGTTAGAATCACTTACACTATTACGTATACCAAATTAAATTAAAATTGTTAGAGTCGTTTTCAAGAAAACTGCAATAACTTGAAAATGTTATATGTTTGGTAGATATCCGTTAAATATGATCACAACAAAAACATACTGTTAAAAAAAGAGCCAAGTTCTCATATGTTGAAATTATGCTGGCACAAAAAGTACTGAGATGTAAAAGTGTACTAAGTTCTAAAGTTTGGGCTTAAATACGTATCAATAAAATTTTGATTGTTCTCTTGACAATTTTTCTTTTAATTATCGATTTTTAAAGTTATTTCAAAATTGCCAAGTAAACAATCAAACTTTAGAACTTGGTACACTTTTACATCTCAGTACTTTTTGTGCCAGCATAATTTCAACATAGGAGAACTTGGCTCTTTTTTTTAACAGTATGTTTTTGTTGTGATTTCACTACTTTTTGCAAGGTATGGCTGTAGAATTGAAAATCTCTATATTTGATGAAAATTCAGTAAAAAAGGGGGCGGTTGCCACGCCCCCTGGCTGCAATTCTCAAATTTTAAATTTTTTCCTTTGTATAAACTACCAGCTCTACCGTTCTAACAAATTTCAAGATTCTACGATAATCAGAAGTGCTCTATAATATTTGATGAAAATTCAACGGAAATGGGCGGATGCCACGCCCCCTGAATTGAAAATCTCAAATTTTCGATTTTTTCCTTTGTATACACCACAAGTCCTATCACCGTGTAAAATTTCAAGTTTCTACGATATCGGGAAGTTCTCCATAATTTTGATGATCTGTCAGTGAGTCAGTGAGTCAGTGAATCAGTGAGTCAGTGAGTCAGTTACGGTTTTTGCTATTTTTGAAGCCCTATATCTCAGAAACTACTCATCGTAGGAGGCTGAAATTTTGTGAGGTGTTTGGTTTTGACCAGCTCAACAAATGTAGCGAGTTTGAAATTTCTAGCATCTTTGGTTTGGAAGTTAGAGGGGGGTCGAAAATGGCCTGAGTTGTTTCCTGTAAATAAGGGTGTAGTGCCAAAGTTGCTAGAGAACTTGGCTGGGTACTACCGTGCCCCTTGATATATTTAAAAAAAAAATGCTCTTGGAAATTGCGCAAGCATCAATTTATCAAATTTCACGAAAATCCTCTTCGCCGATTAGATCATAGCTTAATGTAAAGGAGTTTTTAATATACAATAATAAATGTATATTTCGTTTTGAGCATCAATTTTAATTATCAAAAAAAAGCTCTTATTTTTAAATAAAATATCAGTTTTTGTCATTTTTAACGACTTCCAAAAAGGAGGAGGTATTAATTCGTCTGTATTTTTTTTTTTATGTTTGTTACCTCATAAATTTAGACTGAGTAAACCAATTTTGATTTTTGTGTTGGAAAGCTGGTGCCTGCAGTGCGGTCCTATTTCAATTTCGACCAGTTCTGGCTATAGAATGTATGAGAAAACCCAGTTTCGAATCATGAAAGTTCGATAAAAATGATTATCAAAACTTCGCCTTTAGCTATAGACTGCAGGTGTGCTAATTGTGTTTTTTCATGACAAAATATTCCTAACTTTTTTTTATGGAGATAAAAAAAAATATCTAGGTGTACACTACAGTACAATGTTATAGAAAATTTTATATAAACCTAACTTTTTTTGATATTTTCATAAAACAAGAACTTGAAAAATGAATAATTTTCAACTTTGTTCACCTGTTTTCCGAGACTGATTTTTAAATGTTTTCTTTTTAAATCTTAGTACATGCATAAGCCTAGTACATACTTGTAAAGAAAGTCGTGAATGCAAACAAATTTTCATTTTTTGTTCACCCGCGAAAGTTTCTTTGAACTTTCTTAGAGAAAAAAGTGAAATAGATGCACGGGAATCTCTTTCACACAGATGAATCCATTACAATTTTGAATCATATTATTACTGGCTATGCCTATAAATTTTTTTAAAACAAATGAAATTGAGGAAAAAGGCCTTGATGAATACTTACTCAATGGAATGAATTCATATTGTTCATTATGAGCATGTTCATAAGATGATTAAATCTGAAGTGTGTACCGGAGATGAATTTTATATGTTCACAAATAAGAAGTATGTGTACTGTGCTTTAGCGCCCATATTTATAGTTATTTGGCGACTCTCAAGGGGGGTTTTTGGAATTAATTTTTTTTGACCAAAAATAACGGTACTTGTCATATACCGATTTTAGTAAAATTGAAATATCTCGAAAACGGCTCCAACGATTTTGTTTAAAAAATTCAAATGTTAGTTTTAAGCTAAGGTCTATCTTTTAATATAAAAAAAAATTTTTTTTTGAAAATCATTATTAACGGTACCTGCCATAGAACCGTTTTTTTCAAATCCGATTATCTCCGATACTGCTTATTCAATTTCAACGAAACTTTTTGTGAAGAAGCATTTATATAATTTAAATATAAACCAAAAATAAAATTTTCAAAAAAATAATTTTTGGATTTTTAAAAAAAATTTGAAAATTTTTTTTTGAAAAATCAAATTTTCGAAAACGGGATATTCAATTTTTTTGAAATTTTATTTTTAGATGCTGATTAGTGATTTCTACAAAATGGCATACCAATTTTATTTTTTAACTTTTTTTCCAAAAAATTATTTATAAAAAATTAGTTTTTAAAAAAACGGCTCTAACGATTTTGAAAATTTTTTTTCTAAAAATGCATCTTAATATATCAATCAAAACTGCATACTTGTTTTAAAGGGCAATTTGATTTCAGATTTTATTTTAAAAAAAAAAACGAATTTTATTTTTTTTTTCCAAATTTCTATGTAAAAAGTCTTAAAAATTCAAGCAACTTTAACTCTAAGAGCAAGTTCGTGCTTTAATCGTGGTGATTAAAAGTTGCGCTCTTCATAAACGAACAAAACTGTATACTTAACATTTTTAAATAATTTCATTTAATACTGCCTCAAGCTCTCTGAATGCTAAAAATAGGACTATTTCAACTTAAAATTGAAGAAGTCATCTTCTTCTTCATCTTATATCAAAAGTCAAAAAGTTCACTTCATACCTACTAAAATTACAACACAACCGGCACATGTCTAATAGAAAATAAAAAAAAAAACAAAACTTATAGTTCACACGACTCTTTTTTTTTTTTTGTTTTTCTTTGACTTCATCTTTGCAAAGTATCTAAATATATCCACAGCTTATTTGTGCAATCCTCAGTCGCACATTTTTTCAAAACTTGATTTATGTTTTTGTCATTTGGAGATCTTTAATCGGAACTCTATTGGTGTTGCGCCATTATAATGTCTCACTGAAGTCTACTCCTATGTCTACTACTATCCAGTTTAAAAAAAAAAAAAAAAAACAAGTTTCTTCCTATAAAGACACTTTCAGATGCGGGAATGCACACGTATTCACATATTTCCGGAGCTCTTTTCGTCACTCAAACATTCTAATAATTTGGATCAAAACAAACATTTCTCATACTTCCATTCCATAGTCTATTTTTTTTTTTACAAAACAAAGTAAACAAAAACCTACAAATTAACTTTATCGACTTAAAAATGCACAAACGACTCATTTGCCTGATCTGAGTAATAATAGGTTTTTTTACATTCCCTCATTTATTAATCTAATTATGCGCATGGTTAATATTCAAACAGTGGCCTAGACTTTATCTAATTTGAATAATGCAAGACTCAGAGTGTGGATACAAGTTTCGGTCTATGTAATTTGTAACAAATCAGCCATATCCCCAGATTCAATGGAGCTCAAATGCATCACATACGAAAACTGAATCAATCTATTTATAGGAACTTTTTTTATGGTAAATTGAGATTGAATTATTTCCCAAAAAATCATTAATTTTTATGACTTTTTTCTTTCACAACTCCTTGACTAAAATGACTAATTAAAGGATAATCTACTACAATTTGTTGACCTATTTATGAAAAACAAGCATGGTTTCTGTTAAGAAAAAAAAATATATAAATAATTAAGTGTAGTTTTTTATGTTCGAACGTTTTACTGTTCAGGTCGATGAATGCAACCGGCTCAGCTGCTCTGCTGCCGGTTAGTTGTGTATTACCAATCGCTCGTCCATTTCAACCAATATTGGTTGAGACATTTTGGTCCATAATAATTATAGCTAGCTGGTTGGTATAAATTTCAAACGGATGGAAAATATAGTATATACCTGCTGCCTGCTGCTTTGGTACACTTTTAATCAATGAAATTCAAAGACGACGAAAAATCCAAACAAGAAGCTGTCATTATGACATTACAACACACACCTTTAAACTTATGCAATAAATAAATTCGTATTCGTTTGCAAGTCGCAGTGTGATGTGTTGTATCGGTTAGACGTGATCAATACTGGTGGAGATTGACAGCTTGCGAGGGGTCGAACAGTAGGAGTTTTTAATAGAAAAAGTTGTTAATAATTTTAAGGATTTAATTTTGCAGTTGAAGAGTTAAAATAAATCAAATACAAAAGGATTATAAAAGGGTTGATCAGAGTTTTCAGCATAGTCAACTCAGATAACGCCTCTGTGTCGCAAGAATCTGATAGCTTTACTTTTTCACGAAACATTAAATTTAAATTAAATAAATATTAATAAAATATAATTCAATTCAACAAAAACAATTTTTTAAAGTTATAGTTTTACAATTTCAAATTAATCAATATCTTACAATATTCTCAGAGATGAAAATTTCAAATATCGTAAAAACTTAAATTTTTTTCTATTATACGCGATGTTAAACGCGATGGACTTTAATGCCAAGGCAGCTTAAATCTACGTTTTGCAGAATAAATATCTACTCACATTCAAATCATTCATTTAAATTCTACATAAAACCAGGTATTAAAAAAAATGCATTTGAAACAAAGAGAAAAATATTTCTGGCAAAGAAAAAACATTTGCATACAAAAATATTATTGCAACTAAAAATATTTTTCATTAAAAAACATGTTATTGCAAATAAAAAATTGTGCATTAAATACCTATTTATTTATGTTTTAATATTTCTTGAATTTCTTACAATTTTGTCAGTTTGACTTTAAATAAAGCTCATTTCATTTCATTTCATTTTGTTTTTTATTCATTATAAATTACTTAAAGCTAGATACAATTATACAAATTAAATTAAATTGAATGAAGTAAAAAATAGTAATCATTCTTTAACTTATTAATGGCGTTTTCGATTGGCAGTCCGGAAGCGTCCGGAATCATTCTGAAAACGTTTTATTCGTACAAAACTGACAGTTTTGTGTGAATAAAATTTTTTCAGAATGATTCCGGACGCTTCCGGACTGCCAATCGAAAACGCCATAAGTTAGTGTTGAATGACACGTTTCAATAAATAATTTCAATAAAAGTCTGATGTGGGGTGACAATCAGTACAAAGTAAATTCGTTATTATAATTATAATAAATGAACAAAATATTTTAATCATTATACAATTATTTAATTTAAGATACAAAAGTAGAATTAAAAGATAAAAATGAAGAAGAAAGATAAAAATGAAGAAAAAATCAAAAAACGTAGGAAGAAATAGAAAAAAATTAACTTAACAATTTCAAAAGGTAAATTAATTATTGTTATTTTGTGCTGATAATTAATTTGGGATTCTTAAAATGGATTCAATATGCTCAGTTTCAACAGTGAATAGTCAGTCCTTGACTTTTTTCAAAAAAGAACTCAACCGGGTAGTGTTTCTGATAAAAACAGGCAGTTTATTGAAAAATTTAGGTGCTGTAGCAATGTAAAAAATTGAAAAATGTGTTCTACGAGTGAAAGGTTCATTCATTAGGTGCAAGCTGTTTGTGCGTAGATCATAAATTTCTGAGTTTCTACTGGGGATGTTGCCACTTTGTTTAAAAAATTCTTTGAGTACTTTAAAAACATAGAGATGTCTCATTGGTAGAATTTGCAATTCCTTGTATAGGGGCCAACTTGAAGCTAATCGATTTTTGTTAGAAATAATTCTTATCAAGTGTTTTTGTGCAATCAATAGAGGTCTAATGGTATAACCACCCCAACTGGTTATACCATATTGAAGTTTTGACTGTGCAAGACCGTTATAAATACATTTTAATACTTTTTTTGAGCAAAATGGTTTTATAAGATACATTTTCCGAGAAACCAACATCAAATGCGATTTTAAAGTGCGAGTATGTTCCTTCCAGTTCAAATTTGAATCAATTAAAACCCCTAAATATATAAATGCAATACTGATTCGATTTTAAAACAACTATTGGAGCATTGAAATCTAGGATTAAAATTGCTCCTACCACACTTGTGAATAGGTAGACAAAATTTTTTGCAGTTATGGGCATGCAAGTATAGGTTGTAATCAGGAAGAATATTTCCAGATACTTTGAAGGTCACCAGTTTTGTTTTTTCGCTGATGATAAGCTTATGAGCAGTAAACCATGTCCTTAGTGTTTCTAGATCTTCTTCAATTTTTGTTATACAATCAAATAAGGTGCTAAATTGATAAGTGAAGGCTATATCATCTGCAAAAGCAGTAGATGATCCATTAAGTTTTAATTCGAATATTGAGCTCACTCACAATTATAATTGAAATAGTTACTGTATGGTAAAAGAGCCAAAATTGTTAGAAAATCAACGAATTAAAACAAAAAATATTTAATGCGTACATTGAAAATTTTTTACCTGCAATAAATTTATTTTTAAATGCATAATATTTTTATTTCCAATTAAATATTATTTAAAATGCAAATATTTTTTTTTTTTTTTTTGAATGCAAATTTTTTTAATTTGCAAGAAATATTTTTTTCAATGCAAATATTTTTCAGTTGCAGTACACATTTTTTTTTTTTTAGTTGCAATAAATATTTATTTTTAAGCTAAAATTTTTTGTTATATAATTAGTAATGGAAAACAAATGCATTTAAAAACATCATTTTTTTTTAATCCTGAACATAAGAATATGTTGGAATGATGAACATACTTTCAATTTATCGGTTTATCACTTTTATCTACTACGAATAGGTACAACGATTAGAGTTAAACCTCGTTTGTTTTTTTATTGAATCAAAAGCTTAAAATTTATTTTTACCATATTATTCAAGAAATAAACACTGAACTTATAAGGTTTTAAAACATTCAACTTGTAGAGAAGTGGACTTGAACCGCTATTTTTTCTGCAGGCCTCAAATAATCGAACTCGAGTCTAATTAATGGAAAAGCATGTTTTTTCTCAAAAATATGGGTCAATAATTTTTTTTTAATTTAATTTAATTTAATTTTTTAATTAAAAATTTTCCTAAAGATATCTGTTTTAAAAATTTTCGAAAATTTTATTTAATAAAAATTAGTAAAAAAAAAAAAACAGTTCCAACAATTTTCAAAAAAAAATTCTTAAAATTCTTTATTATATTATCAAATGGCTTTAAAAAAAATAAACAAACTGAGTGAATGAAAAAAAAAATAATTTTTTAATAAAAAATTAATTTAAATGAATTAAAAACTTTTTCTGAGCTATTGTGGCTAAGAAAAGAACAAATAGATAAAGCTAAGAAAAAGTTTTAATTCATTTAAATTAATTTTGTATTAAAAAATTATTTTTTTTTTAATCCACTCAGTTTGTTTATTTTTTTAATTACTTTCAGTAGCCTTTTTTATGAAATAAAACTTATTTTTTTTATAAAAATAAACTGGTCTTTAATAAAAAGGACAAAAAATTAATACTCATTAACGTGTTTTTTTGACTTAAATGATATGAAAATGTAAAAAACAACTTAAAAAACGAAAAAAAAATTGTGTTTGATGCAAAATTGTGGAAACACGGTTGTCCGCAGAAAAAAAGTTTTGAGACAAACTTAAACTGTATAATAAATTCTTGATTGGTTGTAAAAAAAATCTTTCAAATCAAATTTAGTTTGGCAAAGATAAGGCCAGTTAAAGGACAAGAGAGCAAAAATCATAAGAACCGTGGTAACTCGAAAACGGGACGAAAACGAGAAAATTACCTCTTAAGTTTTTCGACTTAAAATGACCTCAGGTATCCATGGTTTTCATTTGGGGCGGTGACTGTGGGACAAATGTATACAAATTTTCTTATAACAATTAAACTACATGACACCCCATTATTAAAAAAATTAATAAAATTAAGCTACATTTTATCGTAAATTAACCCACTATATCCCGGTACTAATGTTAATACCTCCCAACTGCTGTTGCAGTTAATCCATCGAATCATGTGTATACCCAAAGGGTTGACACATTTAACGTGATCTCAACTATAATAATTGCGCGTAACTAATTTTAAACTTGTTTCATGTGTATAAAATAATCAAAATATTCAAATGATCTAGTTCACCATTAAATACAATTTTCTTAAAAACAAAAAAACAAAACAAAAAAACTAATTAGTTTTCATTTAAGCGCAGTCATTAAATGCAATTGACAACATGTCAATCTGCTATAACTATCATCAAAGTATACCAAATCGAATCAACTTAAATGTGACATCATATTAAAAGTGAGCTTTTAAAATTTTATACAAAAAAAAAATACTACTCGAACATCTCTATAGAAGATATTTTACACATTTTTTTGATCGATTTGCATAAGTGTGGTGGATCGCATAAGTTATTTGACCTCGAATAAATTTGCCAATCGAAATAAAACGTCAACGTTGTGTTTGGAACATGAATAAAAATCAGACGAAGAAAGAAAATAAAAGTAAAACAGAAAGCAAAAGTGTTTCGGGTGCTCTCGACTTGGCTCCGGCGTGTGTGATTGGGTATAATTGATTTCGAATACCTCTGGAATGATATGAGCTAATGTGATGTATATAGTTTGAACTCAAAAAGACTCTTCAATGAAGGATGCTCTTAATCAATGGAGTACTAGATTTTTAAAAGAAATGCATCATCACATGGAGAAAAATACTATTTTTATACTTTTTTGATTGGAACAGAAATAGAATGTAAGAAAATTTATTTAAAAAATGTTTATTTTGGTTATTAGGTATTTACAGTAAATTAAAAGAAGGTAATGTACCGTTTCTAGGCTTATAACTTTTGAGTATATTTACATTTTTAGCTCAATTTTATGTTTATTTTAGTTTTAAAATGGGTATAACCCCACTTTGATCCATGCTTTACAAAGCTTATTAATAAGACAATCTTAATTAGCTATTTTTATTAGATGCAATAAAAAGTTGAAATATTATATTGATTGACATACACGAAATATAGTCAAATTCATTGCATTTAATAAATAATAATGCTAATACAATACTGATGCTTGTTGAATTCCAGCTTATTAGTTTATGTAACTTTTTCAGATGCCGGTATACCTCTTTAGTATGGGAATTTATTTAAATAAATGTGTCTTTAGCTCGATTGAATTTTGATTAACTCACAATCACATTGCATCCCAACAATTTCGTTTGGAATCCGGATTAAAATATTTTATTAAAAAATGCATTGAAAGGTACCTACTAATTAGTCAAATAGGGGAAAGATAAAAAATAGTTTAAAAGAGAATTGGCATTGCATCTCATTGGTATAGCACATAGTGACCTTTATTATTAGAAAGGTCATGGTAAGTGAAGTATTTTTTATATGGGGCAAGTCTGAATATTGGGCAAGGAAATAGCTGCTTCGAAGGTACAATAATTCTGAAACCACCATGTAAAAATCTGGTTTCTCTATAACAACTTTTTAACAGTTTTATGTTAAATAAAAAATGTTTCAAGAAAAAACTTGTGGAGCAGCCAATTACACAAATTTTGTTATCATTAATATTTTTTCTGAGTCTGCAATATTATTATCAAAGAATTAACCAGTTAGCGAGTAGGAGAAAATCATGAAAAGAATTATTTTTCGTACTTTTCTCAATTCTGATAATGTTTTTTTATTTTTGTAACGTCCTCTTTGTACATACATTTTAATATTCTTGGCGCGATGGGTAAGCATTTCTGCAGCCACTATTCTACGTTTTGTAAAAAAATATTCAAAAAGTAATTTAAAAAGTAAAAATAATTTTTATAAAAACTAATTTTTCAACTAATTAAATCCTTTTTTATGAGTAGAAAATTGATGTTTATTTTTCTAAGCAAGAATTGATTGAGTGAAATATTTATAGTCAAGATCTAAAGATTTAATTTTTGGTTTATTTAGTTAACTCAGCTAAAAATTAAGGCACAGTAATTGAAAACAAAAATAAAATAAAAAAGCAATCAAAGTGTACTTTTAGACACAAAATTTTATAAAGCCTCAACAATTCTACATCCACACTCCACCATAGACTTAATATAAATTTTTTGTATTAATAGTTGGAATTTTACTATATTATTTTTAAGATTGGGAACCTAAAAAGTTTTTATTTTTTTATATTAAAAACAAATATATGTCTGTAAAATTTAATTTATGAATATTTTAAAAACAAACATATTGAAATTAAATAATTAATTTAAACCATATTCGGTAATTTTGATACCATTTAAATTTATTAAGTTGGAAAAACAGGTATCTATATTTTTACTTGCGATATAGGTACTATAGGGCAAGTTTAGGATTCGAAAAAAAAAAATCAAACTCGAGATAACAATTTTACGTGACATTACGATGATGGAGAATGCCAAAAAGGTGGGTCCGGCAATTCTGCCTGTCTGTGTGTCAGTCTCTATCTTGAGCTGCAGCTGTGTTTTCAAAAAACACACTTTCGGATTTTTTAAAAATATTATTTCAAAATTTTTTTTCGAAAAATCAATTATTGAAAAAGTGTTCACGAAAAATTTTGAAATTTTTTTATGAAAAATGTTAGAAAATTTGTATATATAAAAAATTATTTAAAAAAAACGGCTCCAACGATTTTCAAAAATTTTTTTCTAAAAATAAAAAAAGATCATTTAAAACAGTGTTTAATTAATTATAACAACAGATTTAATTATTTTATTATACTACTTTTGAAATTTCTTCAAAATATCAAATTTTAAATTTCTTGAATAAAAAACTTTAACATTAGAATTACTTTAAGCATAAGAGCAAGTACGTGCGACCCCAGTCGTGCAATTTATTTATTTTGTAATGTACTGTTTTTGAAAAACTCTGAACTTAAAAAAAGACAGTTCAGAGTTTTTCAAATACATTAAATGAACATGATTTTAAACTGAAATACAAGATTAAACTGTTTTATATTTTAAATAAAAAAAAAAGAAAAATTACCCTTGCCATTGTTTAGACAATAAGTTTTCCCCGACATCCATATAAATGTTTTATAACTTTAGTAAATGAATTTTCGACAAAAATTATTACTCACAAAAATTCTTTAATTTAATAAAAAAAAATACCATAAGGGTTTGATTACTTTTAATTAAAAAAGTATCAAGACGGAAAAAGTGTGTGAAAAAATTTATCTCAAATTATTTTAAGATGTTAAGTTTGAAATTTGTAGATCGGCCATTCCAAAGTAACGGAGATTTCATTCCAAAGGAACGGATAGGACAAATTTATTCTTACTTGTTTTCAGTTTATCTCGTTTTTGAAGCAATCTATTTCTGGAAAATGCGAATATGTGCACATTAATGGGACTCAATAGAATAATAAAATATCAAGAAACAACTAAGTATTCGAATTTTTTTTTTTAAACTCCTTGCCGATGCACAGTTTGCAAGAAATAAAGATTGTATCTTGAAATTGCCTTGAAATTTGCTGTTTTATGGAAATTCAACATTGGCTTAAAACTGAATAAAATTAACGAGAGGAAAAAATTTTTCATAAAGTAAACTTAATTCTTTATAATATTGTATTTTAGTTCTCAGCTAAAATTCTTGATCAATATCAAGTCTGAAATTATTAATTCTTCACTCAATCGTTAAAAAAAATTTCTAAATTTGCTGAAATTTTCTAGTTGGGCTTTTTATAACATTAATCATAATGAAAATCAGTTTTAATACTATTACGTTTAAATAATTATGTTTTTTTTTTTTTTTCTTACAAAAAAAAAACACTGAAGAAGCTCCTGTCGTTTTAAAAATTATTCCAAAAAGTGCTACACTTAATTTTTTTTCATTATTATTTCTATAGCTAAAAAACAGCAAAATATCTTTTAAACGCCTTAAACGTCTTATGTATAAGAGATAGAAAAGCAATAACAAACGTGCGTCGATGAGTTATGAAGAAAAGTATGGTAATAAAATATGCAAAAAATCACTCATACACCACAGTGACTCTCATTCAGTTTATTCGTAAGTAAATAAAATTATGAATAAAATAAGAATTGGACTCATACACTTATCACGTGTAACCGACGATATGTTTGTTATACCGGTTAACTTTATAGTCTTTTTCCTGAATTTTGTTTTGATAAAATAATAAAACAAATAATAAAAAAGATTTACCTTACCAAGTTGCACCCTATAAATCATTTTTATTTTATTCTTTTTATTTTTCATTGGTACAAAGTTTATATAAATTTTTGCAGAAAAAATACCAAATATTTTTTTACTGCCATCCGGTACCGGTAGCGAAACCCAAACAAATTTAAACTTGATCTCATTTATATTTGAAGTTATGATAAACATCTATAAATTAAAACCTAAACAGACTTCCATTATAAAAATAAGGTGGAGTTTCCCATCCACCAAATGATGAATAGAAAAATGAGTCCTTTAACAGAAAAAAAAAATAATAATTTTAAATAAAAAAAAATTCCTCACCATTTATTACTCGTGTGGTATTCTAGCTGTATCTTCTTCATTCATTAACGTTAGGTTATATCTGAACTTCAAATGTTTGCTTAGTTCTTCATACAAGAAGCTAAGTGCAAATATAAACAAATTTTTTCTTAATATTTTTTTTATTTTTAGTTTTTTTTTTTTGAAAGAAAATAAAATAAATAACGCTATCACCAAGGTAAAACTAATTTGTTGCCCGCAAAAAAAAAATTATAATCATCAGAGAGAATCTATGTTGTATCGACAAAAAATACATCTAACCATGATGAGAAATATTTAATTGTTTCGAAATGAAATTCAAATATTCATCTGCAACACATCTATCGTTTGATTGTGTCACTTTGGTCAATGTGGGTTTTTGTTGAAATATTTAAAACATTTTTAAATAAAATATTGAAGGTGGTTATTTTGTATTATCTTGTGTCTCATCGAATGTTTGGTTTAAATCGATTTCAAATATATTAAGAATCGATCGCAAAGTAGTTTAAAGTAGATAACAAATTAGTTTGAAATCGATTTTTAATTTTTAAATCAGTTTTAAATTTTGCCTTATATTTTAAGTCAGCATCTCTTCATGAAGTCAGTTTTAAATCGATTGATAATAAGTAAATAATCAATTCTAAACTAGTTTCAAAAAAGTTGTAAACTAGTTGCATTGTAAAGCATTCTTAAATAAATACAAAGTAGCTGCTTGTTTTACTTTCGTATAATTTAACTTTTGTGTGACAATCAATTACTCAAAAATTTAGTTAAAATCAATTGGAATTAAGTTTCTAAACGATTGCCGTTTAGTTTCAAACCAATTGCAAATGATCTAACATTAAACTTTAATTCTTTACAATTATTTAGTTTATCAACTCGATTTCTTATCCAAAGAAGCTCGTTTGGAAAAGTTTACAAATTATTTTCAAATCAGTTTCAAACTAGTTTCAAATCAATTGCAAATTGGTTGATTTCAAAAATACAGTCGAATGAAAGAATTTTCTTAAATTAATTGCAAACTTTCGAAAATTAAATTAAATTAAAAAGCAGGTGGCCCTGGCCATGGTACAGAGGAATAGGTGGTTGACTGCCGAGCCGACATTGTGAAATCGGCAGCTTAACAATAAATAAAATAGAATAGAATAAAATAAAATAAAATAAAATAAAATAAAATAAAATAAAATAAAATAAAATAAAATAAAATAAAATAAAATAAAATAAATAAAATAAAATAAAATAAAATAAAATAAAATAAAATAAAATAAAATAAAATAAAATAAAATAAAATAAAATAAAATAAAATAAAATAAAATAAAATAAAATAAAATAAAATAAAATAAAATAAAATAAAATAAAATAAAATAAAATAAAATAAAATAAAATAAAATAAAATAAAATAAAATAAAATAAAATAAAATAAAATAAAATAAAATAAAATAAAATAAAATAAAATAAAATAAAATAAAATAAAATAAAATAAAATAAAATAAAATAAAATAAAATAAAATAAAATAAAATAAAATAAAATAAAATAAAATAAAATAAAATAAAATAAAATAAAATAAAATAAAATAAAATAAAATAAAATAAAATAAAATAAAATAAAATAAAATAAAATAAAATAAAATAAAATAAAATAAAATAAAATAAAATAAAATAAAATAAAATAAAATAAAATAAAATAAAATAAAATAAAATAAAATAAAATAAAATAAAATAAAATAAAATAAAATAAAATAAAATAAAATAAAATAAAATAAAATAAAATAAAATAAAATAAAATAAAATAAAATAAAATAAAATAAAATAAAATAAAATAAAATAAAATAAAATAAAATAAAATAAAATAAAATAAAATAAAATAAAATAAAATAAAATAAAATAAAATAAAATAAAATAAAATAAAATAAAATAAAATAAAATAAAATAAAATAAAATAAAATAAAATAAAATAAAATAAAATAAAATAAAATAAAATAAAATAAAATAAAATAAAATAAAATAAAATAAAATAAAATAAAATAAAATAAAATAAAATAAAATAAAATAAAATAAAATAAAATAAAATAAAATAAAATAAAATAAAATAAAATAAAATAAAATAAAATAAAATAAAATAAAATAAAATAAAATAAAATAAAATAAAATAAAATAAAATAAAATAAAATAAAATAAAATAAAATAAAATAAAATAAAATAAAATAAAATAAAATAAAATAAAATAAAATAAAATAAAATAAAATAAAATAAAATAAAATAAAATAAAATAAAATAAAATAAAATAAAATAAAATAAAATAAAATAAAATAAAATAAAATAAAATAAAATAAAATAAAATAAAATAAAATAAAATAAAATAAAATAAAATAAAATAAAATAAAATAAAATAAAATAAAATAAAATAAAATAAAATAAAATAAAATAAAATAAAATAAAATAAAATAAAATAAAATAAAATAAAATAAAATAAAATAAAATAAAATAAAATAAAATAAAATAAAATAAAATAAAATAAAATAAAATAAAATAAAATAAAATAAAATAAAATAAAATAAAATAAAATAAAATAAAATAAAATAAAATAAAATAAAATAAAATAAAATAAAATAAAATATAGACAAAAAGATAGTCAAATTCTGAATTTAAATAAGAACCTTTTCAAAATTTGTGAACGAAAAAGTTATATAAAAATAAAATCAAGAATTTTTTTTTTTAGGGATGTTAAATTTAGGTCATTCTTACAAAGAAAATACAAACTAAATTTACTTACATTATCTTTTTAGCTCTATCAGCTGTTTTAATTTCCTAAATGATACAATTTCCGCACTATTTTACGAGACTTGATATTCCTTTTTTAGATTTTTTTTTTTTTTGTTTTGTTTTATGAACTAGATCAATTTCCAGTTCCTTATTAATAAAACAATAAAACTGCACTTTTTCTATTAACTTCCTGAAGTTATGTATATTTTTTTATTTTAATTTTGTTAAACACTTTTATCTTTGTTTATTTTTTTTTTTTTTGTCACTTTTTGATCTGTCAAATTTTGTATTACAAAAATTTGGTCAAACAATTTTTTTTTTGTTGTTTCCTTTTTTTCAATTAAATTTTCGATTCACTTAATTTTTCACCCAAAAAAAATTACACAAAATACAAGCAATCAAAAATAAATAAAACAAAATTGAGAAACCATATAGACAATATATCTTTCGTTAAACGCGCCGAGAGCACGAGCTAATCGCACGTTTTAAATTCACAACGGAATGAGAGGTTTAAGCTTATTGCCTAGACCTTTATATGATTATCATCTTTCGGCAAAGGCATCGATTGAGATGAGAGCCAACTTCATTTAAAAATACAAAAAAAAAACTGAACAAAACAACAACTATTATAAGACTAAGTCAAAACCAGGCTTGATCTCAGAGCGCCTCGCATAATATTAACGCATTTTTCACGTTTTGTGTCTTATTAACTCTGTGAGATACACTTGTATCTTTTAAGTCTAGGCAAGCTCTGAAGTAGACTTTTTTTTTGTTTTTTGTTTGTTTCTTGCAAGTAAGTCAATTTACTAGCTCAATATTGTTGGTCAGTAGTGTCAAAGTGTTGGTGTGAGTATAGAGCAAATACATCGATGAAATATACTCAGACTAAAGTTGCAACAAGTTTAATATTCTCATGCGGAAAGTCGGAGATATATTATTTACATCATTATCAACTGTGTCAGGCCACTATAATGGTCCTTTAAGAGTGTTGAACTTGACTCCTTGGGCGCAGAGATTGAGAGATTATTAACTCTAATACAACAAGTCGCAATGCTCAATTACAAATGCAAAGATAATAACCCATCAACAGATGTAATAATATAATTCTTCTGGCTATGTAATTCAACGTGTACTTATCGCGTAATGTTAATTGAAATTTAACGTCCAATATTGACGTTCAATATAGCTTATTTAGAATATAGAGACTTCGAGATAGACGACTTCGGTTAGGCTTGCACTTTCAATCATCATTCATAATTGAATGGATGGATGTGGTTGACATCTCTAACCTCTTGTTCGTCATCATTTAATAATGTGTGTGATGTGAGCGCAGATCTAAGCATTTTAAATGCTGTTTAAGTTGGTTATATAGAGTCGACTATATATCTGGGGGCGTAGGGCACCCACCTGGTGGTCAGAGGGAACGCCTTCGATTCAATTAATTGCTTCCGATTAAAGATATTAGCTAACTGCATCTTTGAATAAACGTAACTAGATACAGGTATTAATGCATAATTGAAAGATTAGAGGCAGTTTTAGTGTAATTTGGAATTGTTGATGAAAGATTTGACGTACAAGATCGAAGTCAACAACGAATGTTGTTATTGAAAGGAATGCAGATTGCAGTTCGTGTTTTGGTGCCCTTGATTCAGAGTGCATTTTAAGTCTTCAAAATAAACAAAAACTGATTTTTCTTAAGAAAATGAGACAGCAAGGGAATTTCCAGAAAAATCTAAAAAAAAAAAAATCCCCTGTATTTTTATAGAACGAAGGACATCTTGATGAACTTTTTAAATTACTAACGAGCGATTTGTGGAAGTCGTTAAATATTGGAAGTATTAAAATGTTTTTTTTTGGTTGTCTTTTAAACAATTTTCTCGTGTCAAAAAACTATTTATTTTAAATGTTACAAAGAAAAAAAAAATCATGTGTGAAATTCACACTTGGTTGAAGTGAAACCTTAAAAATCATTTTAAAAAAATCGAAAAAATATAAATTCTTTTTATTCCATCACTTTTTTTATATGACAGCCTACAATAAATTTTATACCATCTGAAAGCTTATTTTATTTCAGCTCAAAATATTTATATCGACCATGTATATACAAAAGAGTGACCGCAAGAAATCGATTTTCGAAATTTGGTCGGGGGAACCCCATAAAATGTTCCGCCTTTGCAGATTTTTAGATAGCCAAAATTTCAGCTCGATTGGATAAGTCTAAATGGTGCCGACACTCGCTTAAAGTATCAAAAATCTCTGTTTATTTTACATACAAAGTTGAATTAGCAAAAAGCGCGAGTATATTATACAACATACAACATCTACAAAAAGAGCTAGAATTTTTTTTAAAAAAAGCAAAACAATCAATCTCTTTTCTCTTCTAACGCCATTAAATCCATTTTTAAAAGACAACCTATAAAATATTTTATATCATTATTATTTCACCTTTTATATGATGCTTCAATCATATTTCTACCATGCATACAAAAGAAGTAAGAATTTTTTAAAGCTAACCATGTCGAAATTTCAAACTGAGATTACGGTACTTCCTCTACTGCTGGCTGGTCATCGCGATGACCAGCCGATGAATCGGCAACAAATCTTCACAGGTGTTTTGAGGTATTTTCAAGTTTTTCAATTAAAGATTATACAGGGTGTCCCAAAAGTAATGGATCAAACGAAATATACTAATAGGCATACTTTAGGGCTCTCAGAATTTGGTAACTTGTTCATCCCAAATCCTTACGGTTTTCAATTTAATGCAGTTTTTGTGAAATTTCGAAAAATCCCGACTTTGCAACAGTATTTTGCTTCCTCTGCTCATAATTGATTTTTGTTTTTTACAATTCTTTCACTAAAACATTGCCTAACAATAAAAAATAATTAATTAATCAAAATATTTTTTATTTCATACGCCATTTTTCTGCAAATTAATTAACAGTTCCATGTTTTATAAAAACCCAATTTCTTACATTTATTTCAAAGCAACACCCTGAACAAATTTGTATGGTGTGACACTGGTTTATTATTTTGAAAACTTGCCGTGTTATTGCAGTTTTCAAAAATGTATACAAATTTCCAAAGTTGAAATTAGAACGAAAGATATTACAATTTGAATGCAAAAAAACAGAGGTTTTCAGAGCAAAATAACAAACAAAAATAGAATCTTTTATTCAAAAAGAAATAAACAAACAACAGTCGAGAAAATGTGTTTATTTTTCTTTGTTATTTTTCTCTGAAAAGCCCTGTTTTTTGCTTTTAAATTGTAATATCTTTAGTTCTAATTTCAACTTTGGAAATTTGTATACATTTTTGAAAACTGCAATAACACGGCAAGTTTTCAAAATAATAAACCAGTGTCACACCATACAAATTTTTTTCAGGGTGTTGCTATGAAATAAAAGTAAGAAATTGAGTTTTCATAAAACATGGAACTGTTAATTAATTTGTAACAAAATGGCGTATGAAATAAAAAATATTTTGACTAATTAATTATTTCTTATTATTAGGCAATGCTTAAGTGAAAGAATTGCAAAAAACAAAAATCAATTATGAGCGGAGGAAGCAAAATCCTGTTGCATGGTCGGGATTTTTCGAAATTTCACAAAAACTGCATTAAATCGAAAGCCGTAAAGATTTGGGATGAACAAGTTACCAAATTCTGAGAGCCCTAAAGTTGGCCTATCAGCATATTTCGTTTGATCCATTACTTTTGGGACACCCTGTATAACTTGTAGAGCACGTACCGTTATATGTGATACATTGAATGAAAGGTAATATTATCAACATGCGTATAAAAGTTAAATAAATTTGTTATGTGGTCTAGATCAAAAGATATAACGTGTTTAGAAAAAAAAACATCTTTTCACCGTTATCTCAGAATTTTGAATATGAAACTAATTGAAATTTGGCACAATCATAATTTATTTAATTACCTATCTACTGTATAAATTTCATTTATCTATCTATTAAAACAAAAAAATTATGTTCAATTCATTCGTTTCATCTTGTTTCAAATCACTACGATACTAAAGAAGTTTTCACTTCAAAAAATCCATTAAATAAACTATGACCTTATGGTCAAAAAACTTTATTAATTCTGTGAAAAACGATCCTGCAATCAATCTAGTATTGAGTTGTGACATAAAATTCTAAAAAAGCCGCTTTGACTTCCTTTAAAATGAAACAACCATTCTTTTGGCACAATTAGGAAAGCTTAAACAATAACGCAGATAAAATAGAACACATTATTATATCCATTCATACTTGCTAAGCTAAATTTTCTGTTCATATGTGTATAAAGTTTATGTTTTGTTGCAAAACTTCTCCATAATGAGTAACAAATCCTAAAACACAATAATTGGTGACCAAATTCAACGAAAAGTATTTATTGTGACAAGAACGCTGCGGGGAATTTATAAGAACTTGCAGTGGTGGCAAGTGTTGTGCTATTTATAAGACACATGTTAATGGTTTTCAGAATTGTCTATAATTCTGCGGAACCCATTGCATTTTCATTCAAATTTTCAACAATTTAATCAAGGACTGACAACTGCATTTGAAACTCCAGAGAAAATTCTAAGAATTGGTGTCTGAAAAGCAAGGAACCTACGTGCGTTTACTCGAATAAAATATTTAGCCATAAAATATAAGCAAAAATGAAAATGTGCGTTGTTTTGAATTTAATGAGATAAAGTACGATTGTTAAATTCGACAAAGTTTTTGAATATGTAGTTATGCCTCATTAAATTAAAAAAAAAACACATTTCCAGTTGTCAAATATGTCATAAAATGTAAGCCTCAATATTATATTCCAGTTTTCGGGCACAAGTTCGTAGAATTTGATAGGAAGTTTCAAATGCAGTTGTCACTCCTTGATACAATTTTTGGGAATATGAATTAAATTTCAATTGTTTTCGCAGAATTTTGAAATCCTTCTGAAAACTTATTTTTTTTTTGTGAATAAACTCCACAATACTTGTCACTACTACCTACTACAAGCTCTCGAAATTCCCTCAGTAAAATGTATTAAGTTGCAATTGGTTTCGCAAGTTCCATTATGACCTAAAGCATGACACGTGACACTAAAATAATACAAAATGTGAAAAAAGTGTATCGCACATTTACATCTTTTTTTAGTTTTTGGAGCTACCATAGATTGCGCAAGTGTCTTATATTTTTATTTACGAGTTTTCAAAAAAATTATTTGAAAAAAAAAATCATGATTTTTTTTTTTTTATTTTTTAAGACCAAAACAAACTTTTTTTTCATTGAAACCATTTAAGGCTTACAAAAAATTAAAAATAAATAAACAAAATAGTGGAGTAGGTACCTAACTAATAATCATTTTTAACAAAAAAAAAAACAAAAATCTCTTCCATGGATCAAAACTGGGTTTTATAGTTTTTACTCATAGTTTCTTCACTCAGTCCAAAGTTATGAGATAACAAACATAAAAAAAAAACATGTGTGCAATTCAAACGCGGTAGAAGTGAAACCATAAAAAAATATTTTTTCTTGAAAACAAAAAAAAAAAATAGAATTTTTTGAACCCATTCAGTTTTCTCAAAAAGAGCAAACAAAAATCATTCTTTTTTCTCTTCTAACACCATTAAATCAATTTTTTTTAATGACAACCTATACTAGATTTTAAATCATCAATTTTATTATTTCATCTTTAAAAAGACGCTATAATCATATTTCTATGATGCCTACAAAAAAAGTAAGAATTTTTTAAAGTCAACCATGTCGAAATTTCAAACTGAGGCTACTGTACTTCCTATACTGGTGACTGGTCATCGGCAACAGATTTCCACAGGTGATTTGATGAACTTTGTAGATCACGTACCGTTATGTGTGACATATCCAATGAAAGGTAATATTATCGGCATGCGTATTAACAAATTTGTTAATGTATGTACATATGTGCTCTTGATCAAAAGATATAACGTGTTCAGTAAAAGATTATATTTTCACCGTTATCTCAGGATTTTGAATATGAAGTTGATTGAAATTTCGTTGAATTATAGTTTATTGTATTACCTATCTACAGTATAAATTTTATTCATCTATCTATTAAAACAAAAATGTTATAATCAATTGATTTTTCGTGTCGCTTTTTCGTTTCATCTTGTTTTAAATCACTACGATACTAAAGAAGTTTTCACTTCAAAAAAATACAGACGAATTGAATACCTCCTCCTTTTTGGAAGTCGGTAGAAATATGAAAAAAATCATGAAGACACAATTTTGTGTTCTATACTTCAACAAAAGCAAGTAGTTTTTGACTATACAAAAACTAAGAAAACATTATTCCAATTTGAATGTTTCATCTTCTTTTAGTTTATTTCCTTCCTTAAAACATTATGATTTCAATTTAAATTCTATAACGAATATTTTACAAAACAGGAAATAAAATAACATTTCCGCTTAAACGCGTGCGACATCTATGTATCAAATGTAGAAGAATTTATGCTCTTTAATAAAGAGCTTAAAGCTCAAATACCTGCTGGACTGTTGAATTATTCAAAAACAGATTTGAAAATTAAATCGTTGCCTGTTTATTTTTATATTTGTTTTGTATTTTTTTTAGAAATTATATAAGTTAAGTTAAGTATGTATTTTAGTGCAGTTCACTTATTTACTCACCCAGTTGATTGTACCAGCGCCAAATTTTCGTTTTCTCAAACCATAAAGAATTGGTCGAAAATCAAAATACTGATTTATTGCACTTGCGAAATTAGACTCTTGAGAGCCATTTTGGATTTAAATTTTTGTCCAAAATAATAGATATCTCTGTTATTGTTGGTTCTACATAAAATTATGTTAAATTAAATTTCTTATATTTTTGAGTTTCGTCCTACAATGTAGAGATGCGCAAAACAGTTCCAAAGCCGGAACGAACATGGAACGGTTCTTTTTTCGGTCGGAACTAGTTCCTGGAACTAGTTCCGCGGAACTATCAAGAATTTGAGTTTTTTTCAGGAAAATGCACCAAAAAAAGAAATAGTATGATATTGAATATTTTTTCCTTCTAGTTCCACGGAACTATCAATAATTTGAGTTTTTTTTTCAGGAAAATGTATCAAAAAAAGAAATAGTATGGAATTGAATATTTTTCCCTTCTAGTTCCTGGAGTTTTTGAGTTTTTTTTTTTAGGAAAATGCACCAAAAAAAGAAATAGTATGATATTGAATATATTTTTCTTCTAGTTCCTGGAACTAGTTCCGCAGAATTTGAGTTTTTTTTTAGGAAAATGCACCAAAAAAAGAAATAGTATGATATTGAATATTTTTTCCTTCTAGTTCCTGGAACTAGTTCCGCGGAACTATCAAGAATTTTTTACTGATGGAAGACATGAAACTGGAACTATTAATGTAGTTCCATGTCCATGAGCATGATTCATAAGAGTGTATTTGTGGTTTTGGTTTGTGAATTTTTGACGCTCAACTCGCTCGCATCCATGTGTGTTGGCTTTGGATGAGAATTCTATGACATGCGTGTGTGTATTGTGTATTTCAAACAGAGTCAGAGACATGTTCGCTTTCGTTTTGTTTCTTGTTCCTCCTCTTCTTTTTTTCTTTTGTGTGTGGCTGTGTCGGAACGATGGAACTGTTTAAATTAATGTTGTGGAACGAGTGGAACTAGTTCCGAGTGAGGAACTAGTTCCAGAAACTATTTGGCTCCGGAACTACCCATCTCTACTACAATGTAGACGGTGGAAACTTCAGGGCTTTTACAGTTTATAAACTTCCTTTATACAAACCTTTGTACCAAAAAGCAGATTTTAACTAATTGTTTCCTTTTTGTAGATGAGGAATTAAGGATTAATGGTTTATAAGGGCTAAATAGATTAGATGTTCATAACAATATTTATTTTTGGGTGTATACATAAATATTGTATGTATGCACGGTGAAATAAATTGCAAGACTGGGGTCGCACGTACTTGCTCTTATGCTTAAAGTAACTATAATGTTAAAGCTTTTTATTCAAGAAATTTAAAATTCGATATTTTGAAGAAATTTCATAAGTAGTATAAAAAAATTAAATCTGTTTTTATAATTAATAAAACTCCGTTTTAAAATATCTTAAAAAAAAAACAAATATGCCATTTTATTTCTCGTATAGAAAGGTATTTTTAGAAAAAAAATTTTGAAAATTGTAGGAGCCGTTTTTTAAAAAAATAATTTTTTATATATAAAATTTTTTTAACATTTTTCAAAAAAAAAGTTGGTATGCCATTTTGAAGAAATAATTAATTTACACATAAAAACTAAATTTCAAAATTTTTCATTGATCCGTTTTCAAAAAATTGATTTTTCAAAAAAAAATTTTGAAATATTTTTTAAAAAACCAAAAATGCGTTTTTTGAAAATTTTCTAAAATTTTAATATTATCTTTACTTACACACTTTTGTATAAAAATTTTCATTTAAATCGGGTTAATTTTGTACGAGATATTCAGAAACGAAAAAAACCGTTCTATGACAGGTACCGTTAATAACGGTACAAAAAATACTTTTTTTATTTAAAAAGTTGGCCCTTATGTGTAGTATTACACACAAAAATTTTAATCAAAATCGTTAGAGCCGTTTTTGAAAAAAATAAACTTTTGTATTTCCGTTATATGGCAGGTACCGTTAGTTTTGGTCATAAAAAAAAAAATTCAATTTCCCCGCTAGGGAATCACCAAAAACTGCTAACTACCAAGTTTTAAGAAAATCACTTCACTCGTTTAGGCTGCAGCTCCAGATAGAGACAGACGGACAGACAGACAGACAGACAGAATTGCCGGACCCACTTTTTTGGCATTCTCCATCATCGTAATGTCATGTAAAATTGTTATCTCGAGTTCGATTTTTTTTACGAATCCTAAACTTGCCCTATAGTACCTATATCGCAAGTAAAAAAAACACGTTAAAAACAAGCGGATTCAGATAAAAGATTTCAGCTTGTTTTTTTGCTAATTTTTCTTAATTTCTTGAATATGCTAATTAATTTAAAAAAAAAACTAAGCTAGGCGAGTGCTTTATTATCAGACTATCTCACTGTTGGAAATTAGTATGATAAAATACAACTAAACCTGATCAAAATTTTAAAAAAAATTTAAATTGTTTTAAATATATACCAAATATTAAGAAGATTTCTACATTAATTTTAAAAGATTTCAAGAGGTATGCACTGCACATAGATAGGTATATCTTTGATGCCGGGTACAAAGGGGTTAAGTAAAAAAAAATCGATTTTCGGATTTTTATTGGACTTCAGTCAGTTTTTTTTTCTCTTTCGTTTGGTCCTATCGCCATAGCTATAGCGTATCTCCTTCCGTTAGAAATGATTCGGTACATTGGGTTTAAGTCAAAAATTTTTTAAATTGTATGGTGCTAAGAGCGTAAGTTGACTTAACTCCTTTGTTTTTGCATTAATTTTTAATTTTTAAATAAAAAAATTGATCCTAAAGCGTTAAGTCAAGAGGAAGAAAAAAAAACGAAAAGCGATTTTTCTACAGTATTATATTATTTCAAAAAGAATTTTCACATTTTATAATTAACCAAATTAATATTTCCAACTCTCTTTTATAAATTACACCTTGTTATCAATGTAAACAAAGATTTTTCTTGACTTAACACCTTTGGACCAAGTTTATTTTTGAAGACATTAAGTCTAAAGTGCTCTAAAGTGTTAAGTCAACAAAAATTTTTTTAAAACCGGTCATTTTCTGGTCAACAGCATATGGATAATAAAATAGATCTTATAAATCATGTTTCTGTATCATTACTTTTTAAAAATAATAATATTCAGATTTACAAACAAAAATTGAAACTTCAATTTCATTTTCCTCAAATCTACATTTTTTTTACTAAAATTCTTATCAAAATGAAATAAAGTTCACTTAAGATTTACCTAATAAAGTTCAAGCGGATTCCATTTATTTTAAGAAGAAATCTTATCTTGTTTTAAAAAGATGGGATCTTAAGTATGCATCGTCTTATTTTAAAGTGCCATTTTTCTCCGTGTCTTCTGCTTCCTTTAAACCGATTGTAATCTAGATGTCAAGGAGATTAGAACTGTCCCACGTATCTGCTTCACACTAGTGATCTCCCTGTGGGTTGGCTGGGTTGACCTCAGATATCGGCGGCAAGCCGATAAAAAATTATAAAAATAGCTCATTACTGGCATTACATTTATCCAAAAAATGGGGTTTTGTTGTTTCCGTTTTAATAGTATTTTTGTGCAACATACAGTTTTTCCGCACCATCTAAAAGTATGTTTTCACCAACTTATTTTGCATATAAAATATATTTTTTTGTTAATTTCAAAAATTTATATTTTCCTTTAAGCAAAATTGAAGCTTACTTGTATTTTTGTACAAAAGTGTACAAAAGAATTCGTGTTGAAAAAAAGTCAAAAATTAAAAAAAAAAACTGATACCAGAAAATCTCTATCTTAAAAATCAAGAATTTAATTTCTTATTAAAATTTAGAGTCGTTTTTGAGAGTTGCAATATTTTGAAAATGATATACATATGGAAGGAATTCGTACTAATAGTCTATTTAACGGCAACACTGGTCGGTTTTCCGTTTTTTTGTATTTAAGTCGAAAACCAAGCCTAACTTTGAAATGGTTCAAAGACACTTTTCATAGCAAATTAAATTTTCTATCAAGTTATGATGGTTAAAAAATTTTAAAAATTATTTTTGACTAAAATTCTAACCTAATATCAATGAAAAAAAAAGTTAAAAAATTGAGGATTTTATTTTTTTTTTACTAAATCAAGGGGCATTTTGTGTATGAAGCCGGTACGTCCAAACTTTGTACAAATAAAATAAAATAGAGGTAAAATCCTTTGATAATATGCGACTTATATGTACCTTTTCAAAAATTAGCACTTCTTCTATATTTTTTACTTTTTTAGTTAAAAGCAAGTTTTTAAAACTCCATAAAAACGTACTTATTGGTAACTTTTAGACTTTTAAAGTAAACAGACTTCGAGGTGTTGATTTAATATAAACTAAGTATGACAAACAAAAAAATGTATTTGCATCCTTATGGCCTTGTATGCAATTTTGTGTATGTGCAATTTTATAAATACTGATCGAATGAGTGGACGGACAGTTATTAGCTTTGGTCTTATGCATAGAAGAACATTTAATACCAACTCTTTTACTGTTTTCAATGGCCTGAAAAACAATTCTTGTAAAATCAACGATCAACGAAAAGATGGAAAAAATGTCGGAGCCGTTTTTATTTCATAGCTTATTTAAACCAAAAATCTAAGGACAAACTTTTTCACATTGAATACGAATGAATTCCGTGAGTCAATTGAATTCAATTTTATAGTCGATCAAAGTACGGGTTCTTCTCGCAAAGTTATGACATAATGACATATTTTTCAAATATCGGAAGAACTTTTGATTTGTTTGGGATTTTCTTCAAGAACGAATTATAGAACTTTTTATCATCTGTAAAATGAGCCCTTTACCGTAACTGTAACCATCATAATGTATAAGCAATTTTAATTTGCTATGAAAAGTGTCATTGAACCATTTCAAAGTTAGGCTTGGTTTTCGAGTTAAATAAAAAAAAAACTGGAAAAACCGACCAGTGTTGCCGTTTTCTCAGAAATTCACCAATGGATTAAGTAGCACTTTTGGCTTTAGTATTCTTTTATGCCGAGGAATAATCAGCAATAAGAACTCTTGAACGAATTTGTTCCATTCAAAAGGGTCTATTCAATAGTCTATAGGTAAGCGAGATTAAAAAAAAAAACAAGTTTCAGAATTCCGTAAAAATCATCTGTTCTACAATTGAAGAAAATCTAGTCACCCGTTTAGGCAGTAGAAATGTAGAAGATGGACAGGGACACACAGGCGATGGAGGGCATGACAACATGACAAAAACCACTTTTTTGCATTTCTCCATAATAGTGTGATAAATAGATAGAATTGTGGATATCATCTTTTAAACGTTCTTGTGAGTGTGCAAACTAATTTTGCAATACTGAAAGGAACTTAGGTACAATTCATCGCTAAGTCCGAACAGGGCAAGATGCACTTTTTTCAAGACAATAATACTCTTGAATGTTTTGTAAACACCTCGCAAGAGGCAGTACCTCTGAAATAAAAGTGTTTTTAAGTGGTATATGCTTAAATTGGAATCCAGACTTATGCCATTATGTATTGATGGAATTCGATTTTTATTTATATTTTTGGCACGAAAACAGTAAGTACTGGCCCAATGAAGGAGTAAAAAAAAATATTCTTCAAAATCAAGTAAGACGAATGGAGATTCTCAGATATTTTGTAAAATCAAGGGGCACGGTAGTGCCCAGCCAAGTTCTCTAGCAACTTTGGCACTACACCCTTATTTACAGGAAACAACTCAGGCCATTTACGACCCCCCTCTAACTTCCATCAAGGGGCACGGTAGTGCCCAGCCAAGTTCTCTAGCAACTTTGGCACTACACCCTTATTTACAGGAAACAACTCAGGCCATTTACGACCCCCCTCTAACTTCCATCAAGGGGCACGGTAGTGCCCAGCCAAGTTCTCTAGCAACTTTGGCACTACACCCTTATTTACAGGAAACAACTCAGGCCATTTACGACCCCCCTCTAACTTCCACACCAAAGATGCTAGAAATTTCAAACTCGCTACATTTATTGAGCTTGTCAAAACCAAACTCCTCACAAAATTTAAGCCTTTTACGATGCGTAGTTTCTGAGATATAGGGCTTCAAAAATCGCAAAAACCGTAACTGACTGACTGACTGACTGACTCACTCACTCACTCACTCACTCACTCACTCACTCACTCACTCACTCACTCACTCACTCACTCACTCACTCACTCACTCACTCACTCACTCACTCACTCACTCACTCACTCACTCACTCACTCACTCACTCACTCACTCACTCACTCACTCACTCACTCACTCACTCACTCACTCACTCACTCACTCACTCACTCACTCACTCACTCACTCACTCACTCACTCACTCACTCACTCACTCACTCACTCACTCACTCACTCACTCACTCACTCACTCACTCACTCACTCACTCACTCACTCACTCACTCACTCACTCACTCACTCACTCACTCACTCACTCACTCACTCACTCACTCACTCACTCACTCACTCACTCACTCACTCACTCACTCACTCACTCACTCACTCACTCACTCACTCACTCACTCACTCACTCACTCACTCACTCACTCACTCACTCACTCACTCACTCACTCACTCACTCACTCACTCACTCACTCACTCACTCACTCACTCACTCACTCACTCACTCACTCACTCACTCACTCACTCACTCACTCACTCACTCACTCACTCACTCACTCACTCACTCACTCACTCACTCACTCACTCACTCACTCACTGACAGATCATCAAAATTATGGAGAACTTCCCGTTAACGTAGAAACTTGAAATTTTACACGGTGATAGGGCTTGTGGTGTATACAAAGGGAAAAATCGAAAATTTGAGATTTTCAATTCAGGGGGCGTGGCATCCGCCCATTTCCGCTGAATTTTCATCATATATTATAGAGCACTTCTGATTATCGTAGAATCTTGAAATTTGGTAGAATAGTAGAGCTAGTAGTTTATACAAAGGAAAAAATTTTAAATTTGAGAATTTCAGCCAGGGGGCGTGGCAATCGATCATTTCCGCTGAATTTTCATCAAGTATTATAGAGTACTTCTGATTATCGTAGAATCTTAAAATTTTGTAGAATGGTAGAGATGGTAGTTTATACAAAGGAAAAAATTTAAAACTTGAGAATTTCAGCCAAGGGGCGTGGCAACCGCCCATTTCCGCTGAATTTTCATAAATTATTATAGAGCACTTCTGATTGTCGTAGAATCTTGAAATTTGGTAGAATAGTAGAGCTAGTAGTTTATACAAAGGAAAAAATTTTAAATTTGAGAATTTCAGCCAGGGGGCGTGGCAATCGATCATTTCCGCTGAATTTTCATCAAGTATTATAGAGCACTTCTGATTATCGTAGAATCTTAAAATTTTGTAGAATGGTAGAGATGGTAGTTTATACAAAGGAAAAAATTTAAAGTTTGAGAATTTCAGCCAGGGGCGTGGCAACCGCCTATTTTCACTGAATTTTCATCAAATATAGAGATTTTCAATTCTACAGCCATACCTTGCAAAAAGTAGTGAAATCACAACAAAAACATTACTGTTAAAAAAGGAGCCAAGTTCTCCTATGTTGAAATTATGCTGGCACAAAAAGTACTGAGATGTAAAAGTGTACCAAGTTCTAAAGTTTGGGTTCAAATTCGTATCCATAAAATTTTGATTGTTTACTTGGCAATTTTTGAAATAACTTTAAAAATCGGTAATTAAAAGAAAAATTGTCAAGAGAACAATCAAAATTTTATTGATACGAATTTGAACCCAAACTTTAGAACTTGGTACACTTTTACATCTCAGTACTTTTTGTGCCAGCATAATTTCAACATAGGAGAACTTGGCTCCTTTTTTAACAGTAATGTTTTTGTTGTGATTTGTATTACAAATCAAATTTTACAAATTCTGAATTTGATAGAATTTCTGCTACAAAAAAACGTCGCTTTCATTTTGTTAAATTTTTATCCACCATTTTTTCCAAGAAATACTCAAGGTCGAATTGACGTCGAAATCTACGTTCCAAACAAACAGAATAAATGATAAGAATCTGAAAAAAAAAAACAGTTCAAAGTGATTCTTATTAAAAGGTATATTCACTAGTACCTATTATAATCTATTTGCAAAATATGATTATCATCCTTTTAATGAAACCAAAATCCGTTTCTATCTATAAAAGCATAATTATACAATATATGAAATATTGCAGATTACCAATTCATCGCATTGCGTCACCAAACTCCAACTCATTTATACCTAAATTGATAACAAAACTCCGGAATAATGCGCCCTTATCATAAATTAATTTACTTAAGTGGGATTAGCAATACCCAAAAGCGGAATTGTTACGATCCCCATGAGTATTTGCTTAATTCAACCTAAAAATAAAACTCAATTATAATAAAATACATTTCCACAATTCCCGAATCAGAGATCATCAGTATATTCCCCTTTAAGCAAACAATAAATCTTTTAATTACCGATTAAATACCTCACAAATCGCATATAAGTCCACATCCGTTTGAACACCTCTATAACCTAAACCAATACAAAACTAATTCAACCCAATGACACTGGCAATAGTGCAATATTTTAATTATAAAACACTGAAAATCAATTTAACACTTGGCGATCCTAAACCCCAGCCGACGATGGTACCTGATAAGATTAGATACTCTTTATTGATGTTGATATGATGGAAATGCGCGCACACATTTCTATATGCGAAACACTATCACAGGCTGGAAAATAGTAGTCTTCCTGCCAACAAAACAACTACAAGTTCAAAGCAAAACCTATACAACATTCCTCCTCCTTCTAAACGCATTCCAAATATTTACTATATGTAGACTCATTTAGTCGAGATATCAGTTAGAAACTATTTGCCCGGTGCAAACACAATGGATTAATATCCCATTAGAGAGTTTATGAATTACCGCGATAGGATTCCCACATAATAACGATTTTTTTTTTACCAGTTCAGGTAAATCTGCCTGCCAGTTCATAATTATTAATGTTTTGTGACATTTGGGGGTCGAAAAAGAGGAAGAATTACTAACAACCAGAAAAAAAATCTACATTTGTTAGGCATCTATCTCCTCAACCATCATAAATTACCATTGACAGTAATCAGAAAACTTAGTCCGGATTCATCATTCCGCGGTATTTTATATCCACAAATTAATATTCAGATAACTCATGTAGATGGAAGGACTAATTTAAAATTTGAATTCTTCATCTGTCCTCTTCTTACCTCTCTTCGCCCTTTGGCCCATTCGCAGCTATATGGCCTCAACAAGCGAGCGCAGCTATTGGCTTAAAACCAACCCCCTTTTTGATATGGATCAAATAGTATTATCTTCGTAGGTGGATTTCGGGTAAATATAAAATGAGGATTTCTTGTGGCAACAATCATCATTTGTCAACAGGACTCTGAAGTGAGTGTAACTTTCTGAGTGCGCGATAACCAAGTCGAAGTTAGAAGATACAAGTTTAGTAGCTACGATTTAATTAACGCCAGAGGGCTGCATACAAGAAACATTATAACACACAAAAAAAACAGTGAGTGCATTTTAAATTTTGTTTACATTAATTTTGTTAATAACTGTAAATATGGTATATAATACGACTTCCGAAATGTTGAGGATTAACCTTGATATATAGTAAATTTATGGAAATTGTGACGAATTTATTAATTTTGCATATTGTTATTTTTGTTGTGAGTTTGATTTTAGGCTTTTTATGATGTTTTAGTGAAGATACTTTTTGTAGGTATGTAATTAAATTGTGAAAAATAGTGGATTTTAGAATTTGAATATAATTTATAGTTTTTATTTGACTTGTTTCTAGAAAATCATACCTACGGTAATATTTAACGAAAATCTGACCCGATAGTTGTGATTCTGTCCAAATTTCAGTGAAAAAAAAAAATTTCATTTATTTTGTGGAAATATGTAAATTTTTTTTCAAAAATCTTGTAGAGCAATTCAAGTACATAGCTTTTTATTTAATTTAACACAAAAGCATTGTTTTGTTGTTGGATTTCAAAAAATTGAAACCAGTGCTATACTAGAAAAAAAAAGGAAGTGAAAAACTTTTTTTTCACAAAAAAGTTACTCAAGTTACCTACATTTTTAAAATCGACATTTTCCAAAATATTTAATACCGATAGATTGATCTTGATTTGTAGTGTTCTTAAAACTTGATCGTGCGAAATTTAGTGTTTAATATAAAAATAAATGCAATGGAATATATTAAAAATTTATTTTTATTTATAAATATCGTCATTTTGCAAAACAGAGACGCGATCGCAAAAAAAAAACGCTTTGGGGATTACCAAAAACTTCAATTGATTTGGATTGAAAGCCTTATCTATCATAAAAACCAGAATCCTTTTTTGTTAAATAAAAAAACCAGTTGAAAAAAACCGAACAAATTGTTTGAAATTGCGTCTATTGATCGTGATTATTTCAAAATCCGCTGGCACAAAAAAAAAAACCGACACATTTTAACCATTAGTTGTCTTTATGTGTTGCGCTTATTAGTTTTGTTCTTTATAAATTAATATTGATTTTTGACCCATTTGTGATGTTTTACCTGCAGAAACATCACTGTAAAATCAATTCAGTTTTTGGTATAGGGGTGTGCTAAACAGCGATTCTTAGAGCAATATGATAGCAGTCAGCAACATATGAAAATAGCACCAATTCACTGGTCAACAAAATTAAACTTTTTTTTTGTTACAGAAACCAAGGTATACTTTTCTTTAGGATTTTGGTGTGCTGAGCTCGAATCCGAAGTCAAAAAAATTCTATCACATCACGTTTTTGAGATAATCCCGTTAGAAAATCGAAAATGCCGCTTTTTACCAGTTTTTGAGGTTATTTCTTAGCGTTTGGTTATAAATACATTTGTAACGATTTCTAAAAGAAAATCCGTTTAAATCTTTAAAATATCTCTTTTCTTCTTTGAGAAATCTTAAATTAAAATCAACGTGTTTGGTATTTTTCTCACGTTTTTTTGCTTTTAATAGCAAATCTCGAAAAGTTCTTTGCCAATAGCTTTCAAATTTTGACACAACGTTTCATTTACATTCCTGTAAGTTTTTATATTGTTTTTAACAAGAAAAAAAGTTATATTTTTCGCACTAGTAATTATTTAGTATAACTATCTGACACGGTCACGCTTTGATGTATCTCACCGCGATTCACCACCTTCGCAAATATAAAAACTTGCGAGATTCTAAATGGAACATTGTGTCAAAATTTGAAAGCGATTGGCAAAAAACTTTTCGAGATTTGCTATTAAAAGCAAATAAAGATGAGATATACCAATCACGTTGATTTCAACTTAAGATTTCTCGAAGAAGAAAAGAGATATTTAAGACAAGATTTAGTTCTTTTAGAAACCGTTAAAAATTTATTTAAAACAAATAAAAAAAAGCTAAGAAATAATGTCGAAAACTGGTAAAAAGTGGCATTTTCGATTTTCTAACGGGATTATCTCAAAAACGTGATTTGATAGAATTGTTTTGACTTTGGATTCGAGTTCAACACCCAAAAAACCTATAGAAAAGTATATCTTTGTGTCTGTAACAAAAACCTTGTTGACCAGTGTTATTAGCTGCTATTTAATCACTCCCTAATTTTTAGTCAAAGCCGCAAATTACTCTTTAAATTTCTTACTGATTTTAAATATGATTCAAAATATGGAATACAAAATAAATTAAAAGTAAGTTTCCATTTTCGAAATAAGAAAAAAACTCCTGAAGCAATTCAAATAGAAATGTTAAATTTTTATAATCAAATTACACTGGTCGGCAAAAAAACAAAAAAAGTTGGGAGCAAGAACTCTGTAAGGTGATTTTAACAAACTTGAGTGTGCTGAACTCAAAACAGTTTACAGATTTTTTCCATCACGTCTAGTTTTTGAGGTCTGCTCATTACAATTTTAGCTATAAAGTCAAAAAAAACTAATTTTAAATGAAATGTTTTTTGACATTTGATCTAAAAATATTATTTTTCCGTAATATTTTGCTATTTTTTCAACCAAATCAGGAGTCAAAACTGAAATTTCCTTCAAATCTGCTTCAAAAACCATAAGTTACCTTAACCACCAAGATTTTGAGATGTCATACCTTTCTATACCAAATATCTTTTAGAAAAAAATAATTTTGAAAATAAAAATTAACATATTTAAGACGATAAAATATGGCTTTTGAATATTGCATAAGTAGTTTTGCGAAAAAAAATTTAACGGTGATGAAATTCAACCCAAAAAGTACCACAAAAACGCGTTTTTGACCTGTTAATATTTAAATATTTCGAAAACTTGACGTGAGAGTGAAATTTTGACTTCAGATTCGAAATCAGCACATAAAAGTCCTATAGAAAAGTATGGTTTGGTTTAAGCTCCAATTTCGTTGCCGACCAGTGTTATTAGATATGAAGAAAAGAATGTCCACAAAAAAGCAGTGAAATGTTAAAAGTGACGCCAATTTCTAACGTTCCACTCTCGCACTTTCGCAGTGCGGCAAAAATTTCAATTCAAAATTAAAAATAAACTATTAGAGATACAAAAATCTTCTATAGCTTATTTGAAAGATAATAATCTAAAGTTGAATACATTTGAAGGATTTAAAAAATTCTAACTTTTAATAGGGTAAATAGGGGTAAAACAAAACTGCAAAAAATTGGCTATTTTCTAAACGCGACAATGTATAGAGTCGAATTTTTTTTTAATCGATAGATAAATTTATTACAAGGCTGACAATGGATTTGAAAAAAATTCTAAAAATTTCAAAACCAAGTAATAAATGATTTTCTAAAACTAAAACATGAAGTAGACCTTTGACAAAGTATTGATTATAGGTAGGGGAAATTTTTTTGGACAATTTGAAAAACGTCATTCGAAAGATAATAAAAAAAAAGTTAGGGGTCTTATACGGATTTTTTTTTAAGTCTCTGCTTCTATGAATTTTTGAAAAACACCTACTTATTTTATAGTATTTTTGGCTGATTTTTTATTTTTTTAAATTTTTTGTAGCTTTCAAAAAATCTCAAGCTTATAGAACATCTAGTCTATAACTGTGTGCATATATGTGCAGAAAATTGGTATTTTAAAATTATTTTTGACCGAATAAAGGGGAAAAACAAGTTTTTTTTGTCCCAAGTTTTTTAACCGTTTTTGACCGTTTTTATTTTTATCTTTTTCTTCAACAGATAAATGAATGAAATTTATAGTAAAAATAGATAATAAATAGAACTATATATGTGCAAAATTTTAATCAATTTTGCTGTCACAATTTTGAGATAACGGTAAAATAAAGTTCTATTTTTCAACAGGTTATATCTTTTGATCTAGAGCAAATACAAACTTGATTTACTTTTACACTGAAAATAATAAATTTCGTAAAATTACGAAAATCGTTTCATACACTACATTTTCGTTGGCCCAACGAAACTTTCGTTGGCTCAACGAAAATATGTAATTTTTCGTAATATGAAAACCTTCATCAATTAATGAAAACGTTTCATACACTTTTTCTCCCTTTTTAGTGCCAAAAAATCCAATTCAATGAAAAGATTCATCAATTAACGAAAAATTTCATACTCATTTTAAAGAATAAAATTAAGAATTTATTCCTTACTTTATCAAAGTTTTAATTAAGTAACGAAAAAATTCATTAACTTATGAAATTTAACATTAACTAACGAAAATCTTCATAAGCTTATGAAAATTCTTCATATGCTAATGAAATATTACATTGGCTTATGAAAAAATACATCAGTTAACGAAAATAAATTGCACGACTGGGGTCGCACGTACTTGCTCTTATGCTTAAAGTAACTATAATGTTAAAGCTTTTTATTCAAGAAATTTAAAATTTGATATTTTGAAGAAATTTCATAAGTAGTATAAAAAAATTAAATCTGTTTTTATAATTAATAAAACACCGTTTTAAAATATCTTAAAAAAAAAACAAATATGCCATTTTATTTCTCGTATAAAAAGGTATTTTTAGAAAAAAAATTTTGAAAATTGTAGGAGCCGTTTTTTAAAAAAATAATTTTTTATATATAAAATTTTTTTAACATTTTTCAAAAAAAAAGTTGGTATGCCATTTTGAAGAAATAATTAATTTACACATAAAAACTAAATTTCAAAATTTTTCATTGATCCGTTTTCAAAAAATTGATTTTAAAAAAAAAAAATTTGAAATATTTTTTAAAAAACCAAAAATGCGTTTTTTGAAAATTTTCTAAAATTTTAATATTATCTTTACTTACACACTTTTGTATAAAAATTTTCATTTAAATCGGGTTAATTTTGTACGAGATATTCAGATTTTTTTATTTAAAAAGTTGGGCCTTATGTGTAATACTACACACAAAAATTTTAATCAAAATCGTTAGAGCCGTTTTTGAAAAAAATTACCTTTTCTATTTCCGTTATATGGCAGGTACCGTTAGTTTTGGTCATAAAAAAAAAATTCAATTTCCCCTCTAGGGAATCACCAAAAACTGCTAACTACCAAGTTTGAAGAAAATCACTTCACTCGTTTAGGCTGCAGCTCCAGATAGAGACAGACAGACAGACAGACAGACAGAATTGCCGGACCCACTTTTTTGGCATTCTCCATCATCGTAATGTCATGTAAAATTGTTATCTCGAGTTCGATTTTTTTTACGAATCCTAAACTTGCCCTATATTACCTATATCGCAAGTAAAAAACCGACACTTTTTAACCATTAGTTGTCTTTATGTGTTGCGCTTATTAGTTTTGTTCTTTTCATAAATTAATATTGATTTTTGACCCATTTCTGATGTTTTACCTGCAGAAAAAACATCACTGTAAAATCAATGCAGTTTTTGGTATAGGGGTGTGCTAAAGAGCGATTCTTAGAGCAATGATAGCAGTCAGCAACATATGAAAATAGCACCGTCTCACTGGTCAACAAAATTAAACTTTTTTTGTTACAGAAACCAAAGTATACTTTTCTATAGGATTTTGGTGTGCTGAGCTCGAATAAGAAGTCAAAAAAATTCTATCACATCACGTTTTTCAGATTATCCTGTTAGAAAATCAAAAATGCCGCTTTTTACCAGTTTTCGAGGTTATTTCTTAGCGTTTGGTTATAAATAAATTTGTAACGATTTCTAAAAGAAAATCCGTTTAAATCTTTTACATATCTCTTTCCTTCTTTGAGAAATCTTAAGTTGAAATCAACGTGTTTGGTATATCTCATGTTTATTTGCTTTTAAAAGCAAATCTCGAAAAGTTCTTTGCCAATAGCTTTCAAATTTTGACACCGTTAGAATATAGAAACCGTTAAAAATTGATTTAAAACAAATAACTAAAAGCTAAGAAATAATCTCGAAAACTAGTAAAAAGTGGCATTTTCGATTTTCTAACGGGATTATCTCAAAAACGTGATTTGATAGAATTGTTTTGACTTTGGATTCGAGTTCAACACCCAAAAAAACTATAGAAAGTATATCTTGGTGTCTGTAACAAAAACCTTGTTGACCAGTGTTATTAGCTGCTATTTAATCACTCCCTAATTTTTAGTCAAAGCCGCAAATTACTCTTTAAATTCCTTACTGATTTTAAATATGATTTTAAATATGGAATACAAAATAAATTAAAAGTAAGTTTCCATTTTCGAAATAAGAAAAAAACTCCTGAAGCAATTCAAATAGAAATGTTAAATTTTTATAATCAAATTACACTGGTCGGCAAAAAAAAACAAAAAAAAAGTCGGGAGCAAGAACTCTGTAAGGTGATTTTAATAAACTTGAGTGTGCTGAATTCAAAACAGTTTACAGATTTTTTCCATCACGTCTAGTTTTTGAGGTCTGCTCATTACAATTTTAGCTATAAAATCAAAAAAAAAACTAATTTTAAATGAAATGTTTTTTGACATTTGATCTAAAAATATTATTTTTCCGTAATATTTTGCTATTTTTTCAACCAAATCAGGAGTCAAAAACTGAAATTTCCTTCAAATCTGCTTCGAAAACCATAAGTTACCTTAACCACCAAGATTTTGAGATATCATACCTTTCTATACCAAATATCTTTTAGAAAAAAAATAATTTTGAAAATAAAAATTAACATATTTAAGACGATAAAATATGAATAAGTAGTTTTGCGAAAAAAAATTTAACGGTGATGAAATTCAACGCAAAAAGTACCACAAAAACGCGTTTTTGACCTGTTAATATTCAAATATTTCGAAAACTTGACGTGAGAGTGAAATTTTGACTTCAGATTCGAAATCAGCACATAAAAGCCCTATAGAAAAGTATGGTTTGGTTCAAGCTCCAATTTCGTTGCCGACCAGTGTTATTAGATATGAAGAAAAGAATGTCCACAAAAAACCAGTGAAATTTTAAAAGTGACGCCATTTTCTAGCGTTAAACTCTCGCACTTTCGCCGTGCGGCAAAAATTTCAATTAAAAATTAAAAATAAACTATTAGAGATACAAAAATCTTCTATAGCTTATTTGAAAGATAATAATCTAAAGTTGAATAGATTTGAAGGATTTAAAAAAATTCTATCTTTTAATAGGGTAAATAGGGGTAAAACAAAACTGCAAAAAATTGGCTATTTTCTAAACGCGACAATGTATAGAGTTGAATTTTTTTTTAATCGATAGATACATTTATTACAAGACTGACAACGGATTTGAAAAAAAAATTCTAAAAATTTCAAAACCAAGTAATAAATGGTTTTCTTAAACTAAAACATGAAGTAAACCTTTGACAAAGTATTGATTATAGGTAGGGGAAATGTTTTTGGACAATTTGAAAAACGTCATTCGAAAGATAATAAAAATAAATTGCACGACTGGGGTCGCACGTACTTGCTCTTATGCTTAAAGTAACTATAATGTTAAAGCTTTTTATTCAAGAAATTTAAAATTTGATATTTTGAAGAAATTTCATAAGTAGTATAAAAAAATTAAATCTGTTTTTATAATTAATAAAACTCCGTTTTAAAATATCTTAAAAAAAAAAAACAAATATGCCATTTTATTTCTCGTATAAAAAGGTATTTTTAGTAAAAAAATTTTGAAAATTGTAGGAGCCGTTTTTTTAAAAAATAATTTTTTATATATAAAATTTTTTTAACATTTTAAAAAAAAAAAGTTGGTATGCCATTTTGAAGAAATAATTAATTTACACATAAAAACTAAATTTCAAAATTTTTCATTGATCCGTTTTCAAAAAATTGATTTTTCAAAAAAAAATTTTGAAATATTTTTTAAAAAACCAAAAATGCGTTTTTTGAAAATTTTCTAAAATTTTAATATTATCTTTACTTACACACTTTTGTATAAAAATTTTCATTTAAATCGGGTTAATTTTGTACGAGATATTCAGAAACGAAAAAAACCGTTCTATGACAGGTACCGTTAATAACGGTACAAAAAATATTTTTATTATTTAAAAAGTTGGCCCTTATGTGTAGTACTACACACAAAAATTTTAATCAAAATCGTTAGAGCCGTTTTTGAAAAAAATTACCTTTTCTATTTCCGTTATATGGCAGGTACCGTTAGTTTTGGTCATAAAAAAAAATTTTCAATTTCCCCTCTAGGGAATCACCAAAAACTGCTAACTACCAAGTTTGAAGAAAATCACTTCACTCGTTTAGGCTGCAGCTCCAGATAGAGACAGACACACAGACAGACAGACAGACAGACAGACAGACAGACAGACAGACAGACAGACAGAATTGCAGGACCCACTTTTTTGGCATTCTCCATCATCGTAATGTCATGTAAAATTGTTATCTCGAGTTCGATTTTTTTTACGAATCCTAAACTTGCCCTATAGTACCTATATCGCAAGTAAAAAAGTTAGGGGTCTTATACGGATTTTTTTTTAAGTCTCTGCTTCTATGAATTTTTGAAAAACACCTACTTATTTTATAGTATTTTTGGCTGATTTTTTATTTTTTTAAATTTTTTGTAGCTTTCAAAAAATCTCAAGCTTATAGAACATCTAGTCTATAACTCTGCGCATATATGTGCAAAAAATTGGTATTTTAAAATTATTTTTGACCGAATAATGGGAAAAACAAGTTTTTTTTGTCCCAAGTTTTTTAACCGTTTTTGACCGTTTTTTATTTTTATCTTTTTCTTCAACAGATAAATGAATGAAATTTATAGTAAAAATAGATAATAAATAGAACTATATATGTGCAAAATTTTAATCAATTTTGCTGTCACAATTTTGAGATAACGGTAAAATAAAGTTCTATTTTTCAACAGGTTATATCTTTTGATCTAGAGCAAATACAAACTTGATTTTACTTTATTGAGCATCCCGATAATAATACCTTTCATTTGATTTATCACACATAACTGTACATTCACTACAAGCTACACAAATTCAAATTAAAAAACTTGCAAAATACCTCGAAACACCTGTGGAGATCTGTTGATCATGAACAGCCACCATTGTGGGTAGTACCGTAATCTCAGTTCGAAATGAAGACATGGTTGGCTTTAAAAAATTATAAATTTTTTTCTAGGCATCGCAAAAATAAGATTGAAACGTCATTTGAAAGGTGAAATAATGAGCTTTCACATGATATACATTTTTGTATAGGTTGTCATTAAAAAAATTGATTCAATAACGTGAGAAAATAAAATTATATCCTTTATTTTCTGTTTTTGATGAAAATTTTTTATAGGTTGTTATATCGAAAAAAAAGGATTTTTGGGTGATGGAAGTGATTTTTTCATTTTTTCCAAAAGAAATGATTGTTTTTAATAAATTATTTTAATACTTTTTTCACATTGTATAAATTTAAAAATGGTTTTAGGTCCATTTTCTTCACTCGGAGTTGAACATAACTTGAGAATTTTTAATATAAAAATTCTCAAGTTTTGTTCAACTCCGAGTGAAGAAAATGGACCTTAGTCTTTAGAAGCAATTTTTGGCTTTTTTTGTAAGCTTTTAAAATAAAAAAATTAATATAATGAGAAAGGAAAAAAGGTAATTTTTTGAGCTTTTTCTTGTAAATTATGATTGTTTGAAATAAATAAACGCTTCAATTAACTCATTTAAAAAAAAAAGCACACAAACTGTTTTTATACGACGTTATCACGTAAAATCATCGTCCGTAAACCGGCTTTACAGACAACCTCTTTTTCAAATCAAATTTGGATTTATTTTGGTTTGGAAATTTATTTGGGAAAATTTTAACTAATTTCGACTTTGAAACTAAAAATATATCGATATTATTACTATGCACGATTTTTTCTTGAAAACTATATTTGGAAAATACCAATCTATCAAACAAAACAATCCAACTAAATATTTAAGGTAAACCTGGATATCTAAAATGATGAAGATATCACATTTTCTTAATTCATAACCAGGATAATACCTACGTCATTCATTTCCAGAATCCAGAAAGTGATGCCACGAATAGCACTTAATTTCGTTTGCAACAAAGATTGCACGGGTCTCTTAAAGCTAACTCGTATATTATTTAAAAATGATTCCTAGAATTACAACATCAAACTTTTAATGTAAATATCCCTTCAATTACATTAATTAAACAAACCAACTTACTCAGAAGTAATTTGAATGGTTTCAGTCAAACTTTTGCTTAATGAAATTTAATTCATGTTCATATGTTTTTCCACGTATTCAACATTATTTTATATTAAATTCATATTTTTTTTTAATCAAACATTTTTATTTTCATAGAACAGAAATGGCTTCCAAAACAGTGACACGATTCTGTATCTTCATTTGTATTATCATGTTGGTTGGCTCTATATCTGCATCAATGTCCCGCCCACCAAGGAACAACGATATCAATAACATGGCAGATGCTTTGAGATATCTTCAAGATTTGGATAATTACTATGGCGACAAGGCCAGAGTAAGATTTGGCAAACGTGGTCCCCTCTTGTTGAGAGATAGATTGTTAGAAGAAGCCGATTTGGTAAGCAATTTTTGACAAATTTCTTATTTAAAACAATTATAAATTTGCTTTTGTTTGCAACCTAGAAAGACTCACCGAGGTATTACAGCTTCCGAAGATGAACCGTTTTAAGTAAAACAAATTCATCTGATGCTGCAACAGGCAAACTAAAGCTTCTTAAATATTTGTCATTTGATGTTAATGTTATTATTTGTGAATACTGATTAATATTTTGTGAAATTGATGGACTTGAAGTTCTCAGTGAATTTAAAAAAAAAATAAAAAACACAAGTTAAATAATTTAAAAAAAAGTCTTTTACTTATTTTTATTATTTTTTTTTTATTTAAAATTAAGACTTAATTTTAGTTTTTAATTTTAGATGGGCAATACCAAAGTCAATAATGAGCAAACTGGAAAAAAAATATAAAGTTATCTCAAAATTTTAATTTTTTTAAATTGAATAGGTACTCACGAATTATAAGTATTGAAAATATGTAGAATGTTACTTCACAATAAGTCTCCAAGGCCGCTCCGATTATATTATTACCAACAACACTTCCAAGTCTTCCAATCATAAGACAAATGCAGACAGCTTTTCCTCTATTTAAACAGATTTCATAGTTAAGTTAAACAATTTAAACTTACAAATATTTTCTTGACAAACCTTAAATGTGTTGGTATAAGATCCACAACAGATCCACTCATAACGGATACACACAAGCCTGACAGCATGAGATATCCACAGAATAAGATTACAATAGCTGTAGGTTCATCTACCCACTGTAAAGCTAGACCACAAGCTCCAGATATACCAAGAGCCCCTGATAATACAGCTTTTCGTCCTAACGGATTTATGATTAGGCCAAGAAGAAGATATGCCACAACATAAGAGCCTCCCAGGGTTATACTATCAATATACGTTTTCGTACTGATTTCATCATTACATACCTTGAAAACCGAAATTTTATTTTCAAAAAGGTTTAAAAAGATGAGAAGAGGCTTACAGTTTCTATTGATTCATCGATTGTTTCATTAAGCTTCTGATTTATAACTCCACAGATGGTCTTTTGGGAATCAACTGTTCCGAATCCCAGACGATTTTGAATTTCTGGATACCATAGACCCATTCCGGAAGACCTTAAAAAATAAGTGTTTAATTTTGAACTTAAAGTGGAATCTTTGAAAACTTACGAGAAGAACAGACCGAACATTACAAAACAGCAAACGCAGTAATTTAAAGCATGTGGAGGTTTGAAGAGCGGCAAAGTTTGTTTCCACATAGATTTTGCTATTTCCCAACTTTTAAAAACAACATATCAGATTTTTATTATCTCTGCAAAAAATATATGTAGACTTACGTTGTCTTTTTTCCACGAATTGTTTGTATAAAATCTTTATCAGCTTCTGGAATAAGTCGTTTAACTTGAAAATCTTTTGAAGGTTTACCGGTATTTCTTTCATATATCCAGTAGAGAACTTTTAGAGCATCAGCATCTTTCCCGTGAGATAGGTATAATTTTGGAGTTTCGGGTAATGTCCAAATCCAAATGGAACCAATCAAACCAGGTAAAAGATTGAAGAGTATCAACAATCTCCATGGTCGGAAATCGAAAATTCCAAAAATTGAAAAGGTCCATGTTTGGGGAAGAATTAACCATGCAACAACTTGGAATATAGAAAATTATAAAAGTTTATGATTGGGTTTTAAAATTTCATAAAATTTAATAAAATACAAAAAAAAAAATTATAGTAAAGTTGTACACAAAACTCTTTAACACAAAATTAAGTGTTTTAGGATTAACAACAAAGCTCCTAATTGACATTGCCTTAATTATGTCCATCTTATGTAATTATGCTTACGCTCAGAACGGTATTTTAAGGTAATAAAATTCTGATTGGACAGACTTTTGTTTGCCTAAATAAACTACTCAAAACTAAATAGGCCCCACTAAGATTTTTGACTCTTTTTTTACTCCCGGATTACATTCACTTCCGTGAATGCACAAATCGGTAAAACATTCGCTTTGTCTTCTCCACAAGCGTACTTGTTTTTTTTTTATATTCCCACGCCTCTTTCCCCCCCAGATACCGCACGCGCTGGGGTCCATTTTCACCGAGTACGAAGTCATTAAAAAATTAATCTTGCATCCGTTGTAAAGAGAACAGACCTTGAACAATACATAGTCCAATGCGAATGCTCATGAGTGTACCTTAAGCGATCTGCCTGATGGGTCACTGTCAGTTTCGGCCGAATAACACGCACTCTAGAACGTTGTCCATTTTCGTGGAGTCTATTACAGATAGTTTGATCATTGGCTTGAGTGCCAGTTGACTCCCGCAGTTGATTTTTTAAGGCCCTGGCAGTTAAAATATGCTTCCAAAGTGCAGTGATTCTAACGTTGCAGTATTCTTGCGAAGTTCTAATTCTTCCTGAGCCAGTTCTCCTTACAACATTCCCTGTTTTCTGAAGTTGTTCCCACACGTTTCAGATAACTCGCCTAAACATTAACACGCCGATAAGATTTTTATCAGCCCTTACCGAAACTCCTTGCTGAAGAAAATTTACAAAAATCAGTTACACTTTCGCTTTTCCCAACTTTTTAGGCCAAAAAAAAAAAGTTGGTAATGGTCGGAACGTGACACTTTTTCGTGCTTACATATAAATAATAATAATAAAAAGAAACACTTTAACATACCCATTCAAAATTAACCGGATCCTGCGTAGATATCAATTATCTATCTTGACCTTGAGGTTACGGCTTGAGTCATGTTTTTGTTTGCTGAGAGATAGAAAGTTTTGTGGGGTGCATAATTAATCAAAAAATTCGTTAAAGAAATCAAATTCCTAACAAATTCGTAAAACACTTTCAAGTCGGGAGAAATCAAAATATTATCGATCGAATATTAAAACAGCAACTGTTTGTGATTTGTGATATCATGAAGAAATTGTGAAGCGGGAAATCAGTTGAGGCAGATCGTTTTGGTGGAGGTTCTTGTAAAGCATCCGTAAAAACTGATAGACGTATTAAGAATTTTGTGTACTTTTTTGACACGATCTCGAAGAACTGATCTAGTAGGTATCAAGTTTAATTTGGATCCTTTATCTTTTGACCTACAAAAAAGCTATTCCTTATTGCTAGATATTTCTAAAAAACTTAAGCTCTTCAGAAACACTTTTATCATTTAAAAACACTGCACTGTTATTTAACATTGTCTCAGAATATTAGCCAGATGACTTAAATGTTTTTTTTTTTCGTTATAAATGAACCTCTTTGTTAGATAATATAAATCGTTTAGCTCCCGCGCAAGAAAAATCTGGTGCTAGCTCTCTTATTATAAATAAAACATTTAGAAAGTATATTTAAAAAAATCTTTTCAGTTTTGTGGAGTAAAGTTTTAAGTGATGCTAAAGACAAAACAAATCCGCAATGTTTTTACCAGTTCTTTATAGTCATAAGTACTTAAGGGCTCTACTCTGCTCAAATTCGACATAAGTTGACTTATGTGTTTATTCCTTGTTGACAAAAATATTTTTTTTATTGATTAGATTAGATTACGGCTTATTGCATCTGTTTCGAATAGGACAAAAGTCAAAATTGAAAATCTGTGCAGGAAATTATTTCAATGTGAAACTCATTTGGTGAATTTATTGTAAATTTTCCCATTTTGCTAATCAAAACACACTATTAATATTAACTAAGAAGGTCACTAGGGTGTATGCGTAACTTTTTTTTCATAAAATATTAAATGAAAACAAAAATTATTTGTATCAGCTTTTTGGTTCAAATAAAAATTAAATTAAATTAAATTAAAGGTTCACATTACACGTGTATTTTTAAATTAAACATACAGGTCTTAAGATGTCGGCGAACCCCACAACTGGAGCCATAATGTGAAGCAGTAAACGGGGGGAGTTGTGATCCTAATCGAGATCATGGCTGTCCTCAATAACGGAAAAAAAAGAACACAGGTTTAAAGATGTTTTTTTCTACTTTATACTCGGAATCTTTTTTTTTTAACAAAAAAATAAAAATTTATTCATTTTAATGATAACGTTTGTTTACCTACAGTCTGCACGAAAAAATACAAATTCTTCTTGAGACATGACATAATCATTAAATTCTTCTAAATTGATCCAAATGATAAAGATTACCTGCAGAATATATCAGAGAAAATCCAAATGATATTGTCACATAATTTATAACGGTGGCACGATGTTTTAGTGCATGAAATTCACCCAAATAAGGATATAGCGTTGAAGTTGCACCAGAAATTCTAAACAAAACACACACATAAAGTAACTTTCGGTTTTGAAAAAATCTTCATTCTTACCCAAGACCGGTTATAAATCGCAACAACACATATACCCATTTATTCCAAGCAAACATCGATAAAAATGAAAATATTGTTGTAATAAACATTGTGCGTAATAAGACCATTCGTCGTCCAAAAATATCACAAATATGTCCCCAAGGAAATGCTGCCAATATTAATCCTAAACAAGTACAGATAAGGAATTACTGTTGGATGTTTTAGTTCTTCTGGAAGACGTACCAAAATATATTGATGCATTCATTGTGGCTCTATCCAGAGGATTCGTATCAAAATCGCACTTTGATGCTAGGACAATGATTGAGGAAGAAACTGTTTCGTTGATTATACCTAACACAAGTACCGCACATGCTGCTAGAATTTCTAAATGAGCTTTTCCATATCCTGATTATCAAAATAAAAAACTTCATTTTAACCAAAAATTTTGGAATCACAACAATTTTAACACACCAATGAGGTTTAAAGTATCTTCAAGCGAATAATCTTCAACTTGATCCACGTTTAATTCAACTTCACTAATTGTTACACTTTTTCTCTTTTTATTATCAATATTTTCTTCGGCCATATTTTCACTTTTCATTTCAATCTCAGAAAAATCAATAATCAAATCTTGATTTCATTATTTTTCGCGAGTTATCTTAATTTTAAATACATCCAACTTCGATTAACTTAACTTTAACAATATAACATTCGGAAGAGGTATCAACTTTGGAATGTGTGCAAATATGTTTTGAACTAATAAATGAGACCTGTTCAACTGCCCATCAGAGATGACCAGATTTTTAAACAAGATCTCTCACATAATTTATTGCAGAACCTTACAGCGCCAGCAGCGTTTCGATGTACATTTACTTAAATGTTTAAATTAAACAAACATGTTTTTTTTTAAATTTTATTGTAAGGTTGCCAAGGTTTTTGTTTGAATTTTAGATACTAAAAAATATCATCAATGAATTTATTTGTATACGATTACAATGGCGTTTCCATTATAAAAGATTTTTAGTTTTGTGAGACTTCAAAAACATGGATAAGTATTATTTATTATTGTTTTGTAAAAATTGTAAAATATGCATAAAGTCAGAAATTCTACGTAAGGTACATGGATAAATAATATCTACATAAATGGAAAACCCTACTTTTGACTTACAGAAATCTTTACCTATAGAAGTCAAAGTTGTGACAAAGGGTTGCCAGAGGCCTTAAAACAAAAAAAAAAAGATTTATTAAAAAACTACACGATCATTAACAAGAGTGAATGTTGGTACCATTAGAGCATTTGTAAAAACAAAAACAATAACGAATCAATAAAAGCGTAATTAGATGCAAAAGGGTTTCCAGCAGTCATAAAAGTACCTAGTTAATAAACTAAAAAAATAAAAAGATTAAAAAGATTAAAAAAAGAATTATGTATTTGATAAGGGAAAAGGCTGGCTCTACCATATAATAAAGGGTTAGTTTAGGGCTATTAGTTTAAAAAAAAAAGAACTCCAGTAAACCCTATCTTTTCACCTAACTTTTGAAAGCATTTTTTTAGCTGTTCTACATTGTTCTACGTTATCCCCTGGCGTTAAGGAAGAGTATATTGTAGGATATTAAGCTTTATAATATGGAGAACAAATGAGGTTATGAGAACAATAGTGGCGTAAGCCATAAAATTTAGTTTTGAGCTACGAGAGATTTAAGAAACAGGTTTGGGTTTTTTAAAACAACACTTTTTTGAATACAATCTGATTTTGAGTGTAGCTAGCTGCATTAATCTTTTTTTGACGTGATAACGACTTATAAATCGATGAACCATGGCAGCCACCACAAAAAAGTGACGCCATTTTCTCTTGTTCCACTCTCTCGGCAAAAATTTCAATTCAAAATTAAAAATAAACTATTAGAGATACAAAAATCTTCTATAGCTTATTTAAAAGATAATAACCCAAAGTTAAATACATTTTTAAAAATTCCATCTTTAAATAGGGTAAATAGTGGTAAAACAAAATTTCAAAAAATTGGCTATTTTCTAAACGCGACAATGTAAAGAGTTCAATTTTTTTAAATCAATAGATAAATTTATTGCAAGACTGACAGTGGCATTGAAAAAACTCTAAAAAAAATTTTAAAACCAAGCTATTAATGATTTTCTAAAGCTAAAACATGAGGTAGACCTTTGACAAAGTAGTGATTATAGGTAGGGAAATTTTTTTTTTGACAGTTTGAAAAAAGGCATTCGAAAGATAATAAAGAAAAAAGTTAGGGGTCTGACACGGATTTTTTTGTAAGTCTCTGCGTTTCGAAATATGAATTTTTGAAAAACATCTACTTATTTTGGGGTATTTTTGGGCGAGTTTTTATTTATTTAAATTTTTTGTAGCATTCAAAAAATCTTAAGCTTATAGAACATGTAGTCTATGACTGTGCGCATACATGTGCAAAAAATTGGTATTTCAAAATGGTTTTTGACCGAAAAACGGGAAAAACAAGTTTTTTGTCCCAAGTTTTTTGACCTTTTTTACCCGTTTTTTATTTTTATCTTTTTTTCTTCAACAGATAAACATAAATGAAATTTATATTGTAGATAGATAATAGATAGGACTATATCTGTGCAAAATTTCAATCAATTTTGTAGTCACAGTTTTGAGATAACGGTAAAATAAGATTTTATTATTCAACAGGTTCTATCTTTTGATCAACAAATACAACTTTAACTTTAACTTTATTGAGCATCCTGATGATGTTACCTTTCATTTGGTATATGTGCATAACTGTACATTCACTACAAGCTACACAATGTTAAATTAAAAAACCTGCAAAATACCTCGAAATACCTGTGGAGATCTGTTGATCATGAAAAGCCACCAGTGTGGGAAGTACCGTATTCTCAGTTTGAAATGAAGACATGGTTGGCTTTAAAAAATTCTAAATTTTTTTCTAGGCATCGCAGAAATAAGATTGAAACGTAATTTGAAAGGTGAAATAATGAGCTTTCACATGATTCAAGGTTGTCATTGAAAAAATTGATTCAATAGCGTGAGAAAATAAAATTATATGCTTTTTTTTGTTTTTTTTTATGAAAATTGGTCGAGTTTAAAAAATTCTAGCTCTTTTTGTAGATGTATAATAGACATGATCGATATACATATTTTGAGCTGAAGCAATAAGCTTTCAGACTGTATAAATTTTTTTATAGGTTGTTATATGGAAAAAATGGATTTTTGGGTGATGGAAGTGATTTTTTCACTTTTTTCATAAGAAATGATTGTTTTTAATAAATTATTTTAATACTTTTTTCACATTGTAAAAATTTTAAAATGGTTTTAGAAGCAATTTTTGGCTTTTTTTGTAAGCTTTTAAAATAAAAAAATTAATATAATGAGAAAAGAAGAAAGGTATTTTTGTTTAGCTTTTTCTTGTAAATTATGATTGTTTGAAATAAATAAACGCTTCAACTGACTCATTTCAAATAAAAGCACACAACCTGTTTCATACGACGTTATCACGTAAAATCATCGTCCGTAAACCGGCTTTACAGACAACCTCTTTTATTATATAATTTCAATTATTATTTAAAAGTGTATAGAAAAATGACTCCGTATTTATTTTTTTGTCCCCCCCAAATGACAATTGAAAAGACCTGTCTTTTTTTCAAAAATAACTAAGCTGGCCGAATTTTAAAAGAATTTTACTGTCTTTGTTGCCAAATAACAACTATTGCGTTTTTAAACACTTCTCCTAATGAATAGAATGAAAAAGCAAAACAAAATAAAATGAATAAACAAAACATACTTTATTATATTTGTCTGATTTACAATGTAAACATAAAAAAAATAAAGATTCGTCTAAAAAAATGGAAAGTATTTAAAATTCTCAAAATAACTTTTAGTTCTTATCTGGTTTTGTTTTCTAGCAATAAAAATTTTAATAAAAAACAGTCTAGTTCTAGGTACTGGTCGTAAAAGAAAAAAAAAAAAAAAAATCAAGTGTGCAATTCACACGTGGTAGAAGTGAAACCTTAAAAAATCATTTTTCTTGCAAAAAAAAAAAATAGAAAAAATCTACCTATTTTTATTCTATCACCTTCAAATCCATGTTTTTTTATATCACAACCTATATAAATTTATATCATCTGAAAGCTTATTGTCTTAGCTCAAAATATATATATCGATCATAGTAGAGTAACTAAAGCAAATTATTAGGGAACCCGGCCGAACAGCTCTGATTTTGACGATTTTTTTTCAAACGTAGGTAATTAAAAACACTTTAAATTTATAGATTAAAAATTGCCGGTGTTGCCGTATTGTTTTTTAAAATTAAAATTAAATTTTTTTTAACAAAACCATTTTTTTTTTGCCTAAATTTCATAAAACAAATGATAGCAAAAGATTCTCTAGGTAATTTAAGGAAAATATATGTATAAAAGGCAGTAAGGGACAATCTTCCATCGTTTAAGCGATAAACGCAATTTTCTAACATTCTGACCTCAAACACAAAAAAAAATATTTTGAAAACAACGGCAACACCTACAATATTTTAAAATACATTTTTAAAAAGCCAGAAGCTCATTCTTATCTCTTAAATTTAAATCCACTAAATTTAATCAAGACTTTTTGAAAAAATGGTCCTCAAACTCAGAATTAAAAAAAAAATGTTATTAGAAAAATTTAAAATTACTTTTTTCCAAACATTTTCTAATAAAATATGAATTTATTTAAAAAAAAATGTTTGGCCATAAATATTATCAGTTGAATTTCGAAGCAAAAAAGGTAAAATATATCACACTTTTGAAAAAAAAAAATGAAAAATTACTTCAATTTCAATGGTTTTTTTTTATTAAAACTGAATTTTCGCATTGAAATAATTAATTTTCTCAAAGACTGTGGTAAATAGGAACTTTAAATTTTTGCTATTTATCTAAGTAAGGGTTATTAAATGAATAAAAAATAATTTTATGTTTAGATATTGAACTTTAAAAAAAAAAATAAGTTACATTTTTTTTCAAAAGTTCTTCGAAAATGAAATACTTTTTAATTTTTTTCATAAACCGTAATACATATTGACATTTCCTTTTATAATTTGAAATCATAATAAATGCGGCCAAAAAAAATTGAAAATAAATGCATTTTATATTACGACCAAGTTTAAAAAACCACATGTTAAAATTTTTTCAATAATTTTTTTTTTCAAAAATCTGAGTTCAATTACCATTCTTTCAAAAGCCGTTCATTCAATTAACTTAATTTTAATTTTACATATATGACTAAGCTTCTAGCTTTTAAAAAATGTATATTTGAATATTGTAGGTGTTGCCGTTGTGTTCAAATATTTTTTTTTGTGTTTGAAGTCAATTAATAAGAAAATTGCATCTATCGCTTGAACGATGAAAGATTGTCCCTTACTCCTATATATTTTTTTTCCTTGAATTTCCTAGACAATCTTTTGGCATCAATTAATTTATGAAATTTAAGAAAAATTTTTGAAAAAAATTTGTTTTTGTTCACAAAAATCTTCAATTAAATTTAAAAAATCAAAACGGCAACACCGGCAATTTTTAATCTATAGACTTTAAAGTATTTTTAATAACCGACGTTTTAAAAAAAAGATCATCAAAATCTAAGCTGTTCGGCCGGGTTCCCTAATATTGCCAATTTTTGAGCTTTAGTTACTCCACTATCAGGTGTATGAGACATCTACAAAAAGAGCTATAATTTTTTAAACTCGATGAAATTTCATCCAAAAAGCAAAAAAAAAATTTATTTTTATGTTCTCATGCTATTAAATCAATTTTTTTTGTTTGACAACCTATAAAAAATTGTATACCATGTGAAAGCTTATTGTTTCACATTGTATAATGATGCACAAATCTTATTTCAAAGATGTCTACAAGAGAAATTAGAATTTTTTAAAGTCAAGCATGTCGAATTTCCAGACTGAGATTACGGTACTTCCTACACTGGTAGCTGGTCATCGCCAACAGATCTCCACAGGTGTTTTGAGGTATTTTTAAATTTTTTTCAATTTAAGATTGTGTAACTTGTAGAGCACGTAACGTTATGTGTGATATATCAAATAAAAGGTTATGTTATCAGCATGTATGAAAGTTAAATCAAATTTGTATGTGCCCTAGATCAAAAGATATAACGTGTGTTGGAAAAGAACATCTTTTTACCGTTATCTCCGAATTTTGAATATGAAATTAATTGAAATTTTGTACAGTTATAATTTATTTAATTACCTACGATACTTAAGAAGTTTTCACTTCAAAATAAACATAAGAAAAGGAGAAATTTAGATAATTTTAGTAAAACATGTAAAATTCTAAAAAAAAGATTGATCATGATCATGATCATGTTTAGGTAAACAGTTAAGAAATTGTAAAAATCTAAGTACTAAAGAATTAAATTTTTGGCGGGATGTGGCGGGATCGAAATGTTAAAAAAAATATAAGAAATATGTATTTATTGTACCTAAAAGGATGGAAAAAAAACTTTTTTTTTTTAATTTATTTAACCAGGAAAATGCTATTTATAAATTTTATAGATTATAGATCAATATCAAAAATATCACGGACAAAAATGTTCGCTTAACATTTTTTTCATCATTTTCATCCCAAAAACATAATCTGTTGAATCAACAGATTTTTCTTTTGAAATCTTTAGAAAAAGTTTTTATTTAAAAGATTACCTGGACAGTAAACAGCAGATATTCCGACAAATATACTGGCGTAGTTAATAACTACTGGACGGTATTTCGCTGTAGTAAATTCTCCCAAATATGGGTAAGTAGCTGCTGATGCTCCAGCAATTCTAAAATATGTTTTATGTTTTTAAAATATTTATCATCATCATCAAACAAGAATACTTTTTTACCCGATTCCAGCTAGAAAACGCAGCACTACAAAAACCCAAAAGTTAGAAACAAACATTGAAATAAATGAAAATACTACAGCAAAAGTTGAAGCTCGAAAAAGAACAGTTCGCCTTCCAGAAATATCTGATAGATATCCCAAAACATATGATGCCGTAACAATACCTTTTGTTTAATGCAAATACAATCAAACAATTATAAAAAAAGCTTAGATGGATCAACATACCAGCAACACATGCTGCACACATTATAGATTTTTCCATTGAGTTAATATCGAAATCACATTGAGCTGCAATTATGATCATACTCATTCCCATCTATTCATTTAAAATCATCATTAGAAGAACACCAATGACGAATAATACTTCCCACTGAACTCTTCCAAATCCTAATCACGACAAACGATAAAATCAAACTTTTTTCTTATAGAAATAATGTTGACGTACCAATCAAATTGAGGGCATCTTCTATAGACCATTCTTTAACAACTTGCTTAGCTTCGATATCTAAAGACTTTTGTTTTGTTTTCGAATGCACTTCAAACCCGTTAGGAGGCATTTTTGCAACTGGACCCCAAATGATTTTGTGTCTTTTATCTTAGCATTTTATCACTTTGCGCATTCATTGATAAGAAATTTTGATATAATGATAAAAGAATTAAAGTTAGCACAATAAAATTTTGAATAAACTTTGAATTTGGCTAATTAGTTCATTCATATTTGCAGAATTTTATGATAAAAAGAAGTTTGAATGAATCAAGAAGAACACTTAATATAATTGGAGCTTATCTTGATTTACTGTCATCATTAAAACATGACTATTGAAGTACTTTTTGCAGAAGGATCAACAAACGCAAATGTTTGAAAAAGTTTTATCTTTTTCCAAAATGTTTTCTATAACTTCTGGTAGAGGATTTACGCTTTTGAGACGTTTAAAGGTAAATAAATACTAAAACAAGTCGATTGCAATTCAGTCTACCCAACAGTATAATGTGAACTACCGTGCTCCCCACTCCATTAGCCATTAAAATAATCACAAAATTCATAAGATATTGCAAGTCAAGAGGTCAAGTAGAGCTTGTTGCTTGAAAGGAAACTTCACATGCAGCCAATCTGCAGATACTGTGTTTTTGGATGAAGTCGAGTCATGGCATTTTTACATTTTGATGACACCAACCCTATTTCGGGTACGAAATAAATAAATAAATACATAAAAAGTTTAAACAAAGTTGAAAAAATGTTTTAAAGAAGCATGCCACAACGACGAGTAAAAATAACATTTAGGGAACACCTTCGTTTGATAAGGGGAGAGGGCTTTCTTAAGTCCGGCTTAATAGAATAAAGACTATGTTGAAGCCCAAGCAGCTTGTCATGTGTAACAATTCCTCCGAATTTTGAAATTTGGCCCGTAAACTTAATGGTCCGAAAATTTTCACCAGCCCAGGACTGGATTTAAACACCCTGCAAACATTTTTCGAACAATTACACTGTGTAACACTCAAAATAAACGCGGGCGGAGACCCATCACGATTTGTAGAGCTAGTTGCACTGATTACGAAACGTTTTTTAAACACTCCATAACACCCCCAATATCTGGAGTTAGGGTCAAAACCCGTTTTTTTGGACTTTCACCCATTGAAAAAAGTTCAGCTTCGTCAAATTTTTACCCATTTTAGATTTCTTTACAGTTTAAGATAGACACTTGGACCTTTTGGCTGGCAAAGTTTTAAAATTCCATTTTTTTCGTCATTTACCCAACTACTACATCATTTTAATGTATATGCTTTCTAAACAACATGCTGTTTTAAAAATATATTATAAAATAATATTTATTTCCAAATCAAACGAGGTATTTTTTATGAAAATCAGTTCAAAATTGGCTAAACAATTTTACGATTTCAACAAAGACACAGAAATTCGAACGTTCAGGCACCGAACAAAAATGCAATTTGGGCACGTAGTACTACAACTTAGGCAACAGGCGATTTTTTGTAGCGGAGTTCAATACAATCATTTTTTTACTATGGGAGGGGGATCTATCTCCCCCACTTAAAAAATTAATTAAAACGGCAACACTTACAGTTATAAATGTTACCATTTCCGAAAGACAGAATTGTAAATTTAATTCTAGTTTTTTTAATCAATATATTTCAATCAATTGTTTTTGAAATAATCGATTTCAAAGTTAAAAATAGACAAAATAAAAATTTAAAAAACTAATTAATTATACTATTCTTTTTTAGGCTGTGAATTTTAATACAAATAATCTTTACTTACCTTTATTTTTTCGTCCACAGGGACGAAATGCCAAATGTTTATTGGACTAAAACCGTAAAAGACTAAATTTCATCAAAAAATATATGTTTTAAAGTTTCATTGCTTCTTATGAATAGGCAACAAAAAATTGAAAACAATATAAAATGAATAAACATAATTAACTGTCTGATTTACAATGTAAGAATATAAAAATAAAAATTGGTCTAAAAACAATTAAAATTCTGGAAATAACATTTGATTCTATGTACATTGTACATGTATCTACTTATTTGTTTTTTTTTTTTTTCAACCATTATAAATTTAAATAAAACCACAGTCTAGTTTAACTTGGTTGTAAAACAAAAAAAAACAAATAAACATATCTTTGAAAAAGGAGAAATTTAGATAAAATCTTAAATCCATTGTGTTTTGAATACAAACTTGGTTTTGATTCTTTGCAGAGACTTGATAGTCAGAAAGACCTAGGAGTGATTTTTGACTCCAAATTGAGTTTTTTACTTCATATAGATCATGTCATTTCCAAAGCTAACTCAATGTTGGGCTTCATAATTCGAAATACAAAACTATTTAATGATCCTTATACACTAAAAACACTATACTCATCTCTTGTTAGACCGCTGTTAGAATATTGTTGCGTTATATGGAATCCCTATACTCAATCGAGCATTTATCGTATTGAAAAGGTTCAGAAAAAATTTACAAAGTTTGCTTTGCGTAAAATTTATAAAAATTCAGATGTTCCATGTTATGAGACTAGGTGTACTCTTATAGACCTAAAACCTCTAGTTTTGAGAAGAAAATTGTATTCTGTCCTTTTTGCTTATGATGTCCTCAGTTCTAATATTGATTGTCCAATGTTGTTATCAATGTTCAATATTTATGCTCCAGCTCGTAGCTTGCGCCCAAGAGATGGCGATTTTTTACATATTCCTTACCATAGTACAAGTTACGCTAGACATAATCCAATTACAAATGCTTGTATAAATTTCAATGAATTTGACTCAGCTATTGACTTTAATGTAAATAGAAATGTAATTAAGAAAAATGTATTGAGTCTATTGTAACAGTTATTTTTTTTTTTTATTATTTAAATATTGAAGATGTATGTATATATTATATTGTTATTAATGTAGTCTATAAAAAGTTTGTAACTTGATTGACGAAATAAATAAATAAGTAAAATATAATAAACAAATATATGTTTGTTTAGGTATGGCAATGAAAATACTGGAGAAAATCTAGTAAAGAGTAAAATTTTTGGCGCGATCGAAATGTAAAATTATAAAAAATATGTATTTGTTCCACCAAAAGGATGGAAAAAACTTATATGTCTAACTAATGTAAGTAGAATAATCGATGGACCATGGCAGCATTCACGAAAAAGTGCTACGATTTTTTCCCGGTCCACCTGGACCAGTGCAGCATAAATTTCAATTAAAAATAAACTATTGGAGATACAAAAATTTTCTGTAGCTTATTTGAATAGATAATAACCTAAAGTTGAATACTCCTGAAGGATTTTTAAAAATTCCATCATTCAATAGGGTAAATAGGGGTAAAACGAAATTACAAAAAAGTGCCTATTTTCTGAACGCGACATTGTAGAAAATGATTTTTTTTTAATGGATAGAAAAATTTATTGTTAGGCTGACAATCGTATTGAAAAAATTCTAAAATATTTCAAAACCAAGTTATAAATGTTTTTTTTTTTAAACTAAAACATGTGTGCAGTGTGGGAAGTACCGTATTCTCAGTTTGAAATTTTGACATGGTTGACTTTAAAAAATTCTAACTTTTTTTCTAGGCATCGTAGAAATATGATTGAAGCGTAAAATAAAAAGTGAAATAATAAACATTCAGATGACATAAAATTTATTATAGGTTGTCATAGAAAAAATATAATTTAATGGTGAGAGAAGATAAAAAAGATCGATTTTCTACCTCTTTTTGTAAATGTCGCACAGACATGGATTTTTTCATGAAATATGATTGTTTTTAATAAATTATTTGTATACTTTTCTTACAAGAAAGTTGACAAATAAATAATTTTTAGATAATTTTTTTAACGTTATCACGTAAAATTACCGTCCGTAAACCACTTTTTTATAAACTTTACAAATCATTCAGATTAAAAAAAAAAATGGATAACATTTTCTTATGTCAAAAAAACATAATCTGCCTACTCTATTTTTCATTTGAAATCTGAATAGACATTAAGAAAAAGCATTTATTATTAAAAGATTACCTGGACAATAAATAGCAGAAATTCCGACAAATATACTGGCATAGTTAATAACTATTGGACGGTATTTCGCTGTATTAAATTCTCCCAAATAAGGGTAAGCAGCTGCTGATGCTCCAGCAATTCTAAAATATGTTTTATGTTTTAAATAAATTAACCATCATCAACAAACAAGAAAATTTTCTTACCCGATTCCAGTTAGAAAACGCGACACTACAAATACCCAAAAGTTAGAAACAAACATTGAAATCAATGAAAACACTACAGCTAAAGTTGAAGCTCGAATAAGAACAGTTCGCCTTCCAGAAATATCAGATAGATATCCCCAACCAAATGATGCCAAAAGAATACCTTTTATTTTATGCAAATAAAATCAACCAATTTTTGAAAAAGGCTAAAAAGCATCATTACAACATACCAGTAAAACATGCTGCACTCATTATAGATTTTTCCTGGGAGTTAATATCGAATTCACATTGGGCAGCAATTATTAACATACTCATTCCCATCGATTCATTTAAAACCATCATTAGAAGAACACCAGAGACGAACAAAATTTCCCACTGAACTCTTCCAAATCCTAATCACGTAAAACGATCAAGTTAAAAATTTTCCTTAAAGAAATAATTTTGACGAACCAATCAAATTGAGGGCATCTTCGATGAACCATTCTTTAACGACTTTTTTAGCTTCGATATCTAAGGACTTTTGTTTTGTATGATTCAAATGCACGTCAAATCCGTTGGGAGGCATTTTTGCAACTAAACCTCAACTGATTTTAGGGTCTTTTTTATCTCAGCATATTTTATCTCAGCATATTTGATAAGAAATTTTGATTTATAGATCAAAAATCTAAAGTAAGCACAATTAAATATGGTCTAAACTTTGAACTTAGCTAACTAGTTCATTTATATTTTTGCAGAATTTTATGATGGTAAGACGTTAAATATGAATTAGGAGGAATATTTTATGGTACTAAAGTTTACTTTAACTTTCTGTCACCATTATAATATGTTTTTATGGTTTTTATAACGCAAGTTATAACAACAATCTTATCAAAAAGTCCAAAAAGGGGAAGCTTTTTCTTGAAAGGAAACTTCACAGCTTTTCTGCAGACTCCATGTTTTTGTGTGAAGTCGATTTATCTGTGAAAAAGATTTCAACCCAACATTTATTCATTGTCTTGTGTCCATTTTATTTTTTCAAAGGCGCTCCTATTTTACGCCGAACGCTATATGAAGAAGAGAGGCACCCCAATTTTTGGTTGATTTGTTTGGCTTCCTGGAAGACAATGGCGTCCAAAATCTTCAACAGATCATTTGTATTGTATTGAAATTAAAATTCACCAAAAAATGCATTGGAAATTATTTTTAACCTGTAATTTTCCCCAAAACAACTTTTGCAACAGTTCTTGTGTTAACGTGAATTGTTTTGACGGAATTCACGCATGTTCGGTAAAATTAATGTTATGGTTGCCCGTTTAAAATTACGTATTGCTCCGGAAGAATCACGAATCTTTGCTGTAAAATCGCAGATTGCTCTGATTAGATTAAAGATTTTATCGATAAAATTATTGCTTCCGTCCAATAACAGATTTCCCCCGTAAAATAAAGAGACGCTTAAACAAAATGATGCTTTCACCAGTAAAATAACGGATAGCTATGGTTAATCGCGAATATATGAAATCAAGGTTGAAAATCACTGTGAAAAGTATACCTCTGTCTGCTATTGCTTTTTTCGTGGTTTAATTTTTTTTTAAGTACCGGCACTGTGTGAAAAAAGTCAAAAATGGTGGAAATAAGAAAACCAGCTAACATCCTGATTTCCAATGCGTCAATAAAATCATCAAAATTTGCGACGAAATAATTTTTAAGTAATTTTAAAGTTATTGTTACGAAAATGCGATTATTTCTGACATGTAGTTTAGCTTTCGAGAAGGACTCTTGAAAATTACATCCGTTACTAAAATTGCAGTGGTTTACAAGTGAAAAGTCTTGACAAACCAAATTCACTGCCAAATCGAACCCAACTGTGATTTTGCTAAAATCAGACCATAAAATTATTAAATAATCATTTTTATCAAAAAACAAAACCGACTTCCATAGACCAAAACTGGGTTTTATGGTTTTTCTAATAGTTCCTATGGCTAAAACTGAACGAAATTGAAATGGGACCACACTGCAGCCACCAGCTATCCAATACAAAAAGAATTATCAAAATTGGTTCACTCAGTCCAAAGTAATGCGGTAACAAACATAAAAAAAAAAAAAAAAAAAAAAAACAGACGAATTGAATACCTCCTCCTTTTTGGAAGTCGGTAAAAAAAAGAATTTTTTTTTATTAACGATTTTCAGACAAGGTGCTACACATTGTTTAAGCTATGTTCTTGCTCTTGCAGTTCAAAGCACTTTTATGTTAGCTTACTTGTAGGTTATTAGAGCTGTTTCTATATATATGTATTTTAAGAAATTTGGTTGATGTAGGGGAAGAGCCGGCATGGAGGCCAAATGTTAGTTTTTTTGACACGAAACCAATACTTGCCCTATTGAGCAAGTAAAAATAAGCATGTATTAAGAGTAATGTAATGCATGCATGTAATTTTCCAATAGGTATTGAGAACAAAAATAGTACACAATTTGTTTTTTTTTTACTATCAACAAGTTCTCAAGTACAAACACAAACCAACATCGTTTTCAATATGGCTTAGAACAAAAAGTAGTAAAGATTTTGTGTAAATACTTTTGTCGCTTTCGATTAAATGCCAGAAAGGTTTCACAATTCACATCACTGAATTGAATCACAATTAGGATAATCATATTTATATCCCTGGATGGTGGTCCACTAATTAATCGGATACCCTGGGCAACTAAAATAATTTTTTCATAGATAAAAAAACAAAAAAGTAAGTATACGCCCAAGTGAACGCGAATTTTTATATTAACACCTCAAAATTGATTCTTCCGTAAGCAAAATTTTTTCCGCTTCACGTTTGGGTTATGCAAACTAAGTAGATTCTCATGTGAGCAAATGTTTTTCCGCTACACCCTGATATCAACTCAAAAGGAATACATATCACAACTATTTTCTAGTAAACTTTTACTTTCATGTTCTTATTTTGTAACGATGCAATTTTTTCTTACCAATTAGTTTGCAGACTTCTTGTTTGTTTGCCAACAGCTTGTAACTATACTTTGCATTGGACTAGGTATTAATCAAGAGTACGTAATACTGATTCTACAATTTCATCGGAAGTGGTATAGGTACATACGCAAAAATTTTAAAAAGTATACGTGGGATATAAAAACCGAAATTTTTTTCGGGACTTATCTGTCAGTAGCAAGGGATATAAGTCCCGAATTCTATTCTAGATTTATGATCCAATAAAGTGGGACATACATTTCGAAAAAAAACCAACTTATGTCCATGCACCTTTTTTTTACTAAAACGTGCTTTAACGAAAAATCGCACAGTTCTTATTTGATTACTTTCATTATTTGTTATTATATAATTGTTGAAAATTAATTCCCTTTTAATTTTTTTAGTGTGTACTAGGTTCTTATTAGAGAGTGTAGTTCGATCCCACCTTACATGGGACATGGGACAAATCAAGGGGCACGGTAGTGCCCAGCCAAGTTCTCTAGCAACTTTGGCACTACACCCTTATATACAGGAAACAACTCAGGCCATTTTCAACCCCCCTCTAACTTCCACACCAAAGATGCCAGAATATTCAAACTCTGAGATATAGGACTTCAAAAATCGCGAAAACCGTAACTGACTCACTGACAGATCATCAATATTATGGAGAACTTCCCGCTTTCGCAGAAACTTGAAATTCCACATGGTGATAGGACTTGTGCTGTATACAAAGGAAAAAATCGAAAATTTGAGATTCAGGGGGCGTGGTAACCGCCCATTTTCGCCGAATTTTCATCAATTAGTATAGAGCACTTCTGATTATTGTAGAATCTTGAAATTTAGTAGAATGGTGGAGCTGGTGGTTTATATAAAGGCAAACATTTTATACTTGAGAATTTTATCCAGGGGGCGTAGTAACCGCCCATTTTCACTAAATTTTATCAAATTTTTTAGAGCACTTCTGATTATCGTAGAATCTTGAAACTTAATAGAATGGTAAAGCTAGTAAGTTATACCAAATAAAAAATTTAAAATTTGAGAATTTTTGATAGGGCTTGTGGCAACCGCCCATTTCTGCTGAATTTTCATCAAATATTATAGAGCATTTCTAACTGTCGTAGAACCTTAAAATTTGGTAGAATGGTAAACCTGGTAGTTTAAACAAAAGAAAAAATTTAAAATTTGAGAATTTTAGAATTTTAGACAAGGGGCGTGGTAACCGCCCATTTTCTCTGAGTGTTCATCAATTATAGAGATTTTAAGTTCTACAGCAATACCTTGCAAAAAGTAGTGAAATCACAACAAAAATATTACTGTTAAAGAAAGAGCCAAGTTCTCCTATGTTGAAGTTATGCTGACACAAAAAGTACTGAAATGTAAAAGTGTACCAAGTTCTAAAGCTTGGCTTTAAATTTGTATAAATAAAATGTTGATTGTTCTCTTGACAATTTTTGAAAAATTGCCAAGCAAACAATAAACATTTTATTTATACAAATTTAAAGCCAAGCTTTAGAACTTGGTACACTTTTACATTTCAGTACTTTTTGTGTCAGCATAACTTAAACTTAGGAGAACTTAACTCTTTTTTTAACAGTAATGTTTTTGTTGTGATATAGGACTTACAAGCTTATACATATAGACGAAATATTGTCCGGACAAGATTAACTACTACTTTTTTGATCATATACAGCCCTTTTTTAGCTCTAATCATAATCAGTCTTATCGAAGATATATCACAGTTTAATCGTTTACCTATAGTATGAGTGATCACAGTATTTTGGATTGCACGAGTTGTAAGACTATTGAAAAATGTAAGCAAACAAATTTTTACAGTCACAGATTTATTTCGTCACGTAGGTATCCATCTATCCATTTCCTAATTATATCGACAGAGATTCGCTGTTATAATCTACTTAGGTATTTAAAAATTTGTTTGTTTGAGTACTTTTCATAATGAGAAACTACCTTAACTTTGACTGTGACGCAATAACGTAAGACCCAGTAGGACACTTTTATAATTTTACGTACTTATACGATGAGGATAAAATAAGTTAGATATACTGCACTTGATCTTGTGTCATTAACAATAAATAACGTAAATATTTATAAAACAAATTGTTGAACTTTTAAGGAAAAGCCTTTATTTACAAGATTACCTGGAGTGTAAATACCAGATATCCCAACAAATATACTGGCGTAGTTGATAACTACTGCGCGGTATTTCGCTGTATTAAATTCTCCCATATAAGCGTAAGTAGTTGCTGATGCACCAGCAATTCTGAAAATTTGTTTAATATTTTCAATAAATGTATATTTCTCACAAATTGAATATTTTCTTACCCAATTCCAGTTAGAAAACGCAGCGCTACAAATACCCAAAAGTTGGAAACAATTATTGAAATAAATGAAAACGATAGAGCAAATATTGTAGCTTGAATAAGAACCGATCGTCTGCCATTAATATCACAGAGGTATCCCCAACCATAAGATGCCACAAGAATACCTTTTATTTAATTCAAAAAATCAACTTATGATCGATTCAAGAGGTTAAACAATCATCGTACCGGTAAAACATGCTGCACTCAGTATTGCTTTTTCCATGGAATTGGTATTGAAATCACATTGGGATGCTATCGTTATCATACTCATTCCCATCGATTCATTTAAAACCAACATTAGAAGAACTCCAGAGCAGAATAATATTTCCAACTGAACTCTTCCAAATCCTAATCACGTAAAACGATCTTAGTTTAAACTTTAGCTTTCTTTATAACGATTAATTTCACGAACCAATCAAATTGAGGGCATCTTCGAGTGAACACTCTTTGACCATTTGCTTATTTTCGATATCGACATCTAAGGAATTTCGTTTTGTATGATTCGAATGCACATCAAACCCGTTGGGAGGCATTTTTGCAACTGGACCTCAACTGTTATTGCGTATTTCTAATCGCATCATTATATCACGTTGGTTGCATTCATTGATAAGAAATTTTTATTTAGGAGATAAAGGAGATAAATGTTGGCACGATTAAATTGGTTCTGAAAAGTCTTAGTCTTGGCGTAAGAGTGGAGCTAATTAGTTCACTAATGTTTACATAAATTAATGAGGAACATTTTATTTACTTGAAATTTTACTAGAATGTACTTTGACGTTCTGTCATCATTAGATCATAATAATACTATTGTTTTTGTGCAGAGGGATCAGCAAATGCAAATACTAAGGCTTTAACGGATTATAGGTTTTGTTTGAGTAGGTATAAGAAAATGTTACAGCGTTTTTGAAAATGATTTTTTATCATTTCCGGTGGAAGCTTATGTAAATATACAAATCCAAGAGAAGAAAACATGACTCAACAATGATAATGCGAAAAATGTTGAGAACAAAAAAAAATATAAATTTCCATACGATTACGATGATGAAAAGTCAGAAAGTTACTTAGCACTAGAACAAGACTCTATCTCTCTAATACTCTTGAATGTCTTTTTTTGGGTTGCTACTCATATGCTTGTTTTAGTAAAATATGCTTGGTTTAACAAACCCAAAAAAGACATGCATGTCCTGACTGGACCCCTGGTCCTAGAATAATGATTTATACCTTTTTGAAAAGGGTAAAAGAACCTTATCAAAAATTTGTACAATAAAGCTATATCTAAAAAAAATGGTCTCATAACTCAACATATACCTATTTCAAATGATAAAAAACCTTAACCTTAAGGTTGGCCATCTAGCGTCAAAATAAAAATCTGAAAAAATTAGGGGAATTTTTTTTTATTATTTAGAAGCAGTTTTTCCACTTATAGGAACTTGATTCAAAAAAAAAACGAACGCCCTAATGTATATACAGGGTGTCCCACAGTCGCCGCCCCAAATGAAAACCATGGATTTCTGAGGTCATTTTAAGTCGAAAAACTTAAGAGGTAATTTTCTCGTTTTCGTCCCGTTTTCGAGTTACCACGGTTTTTATGATTTTTGCTCTCTTGTCCTTTAACTGGCCTTATCTTTGCCAAACTGCGTTTGATTTGAAAGATTTTTTTACAACCAATCAAGAATTTACTACAGTTTAAGTTTGTCTCAAACTTTTTTTTCTGCGGACAACCGTTTCGCCACAATTTTGCATCAAACACAATTTTCTTCGTTTTTTAAGTTGTTTTTTACACTTTCATATCATTTTAGTCAAAAAAACAAGTTAATGAGTATACATTTTTTGTGCTTTTTATTAAAGCCCAGTTTATTTTCATAAAAAAAAAATAAGTTTTATTTCATAAAAAAGGCTACTGAAAGTAATTAAAAAAAATAAACAAACTGAGTGAATTAAAAAAAAAAAATAATTTTTAAATACAAAATTAATTTAAATGAATTAAAACTTTTTCTGAGCTTTACCTATTTGTTCTTTTCTTAACTACAATAGCTCAGAAAAAGTTTTTAACTCATTTAAATTAGTTTTTTATTTAAAAATTATTTTTTTTTAATTCACTCAGTTTGTTTATTTTTTTTTTAATTACTTTCAGTAGCCTTTTTTATGAAATAAAACTTATTTTTTTTATGAAAATAAACTGGGCTTTAATAAAAAGCACAAAAAATTAATACTCATTAACGTATTTTTTTGACTAAAATGATATGAAAGTGTAAAAAACAACTTAAAAAACAACTTAAAAAACGAAGAAAATTGAGTTTGATGCAAAATTGTGGAGAAACGGTTGTCCGCAGAAAAAAAAGTTTTGAGACAAACTTAAACTGTAATAAATTTTTGATTGGTTGTAAAAAAAATCTTTCAAATCAAACGTAGTTTGGCAAAGATAAGGCCAGTTAAAGGACAAGAGAGCAAAAATCATAAAAACCGTGGTAACTCGAAAACGGGACGAAAACGAGAAAATTAACTCTTAAGTTTTTCGACTTAAAATGACCTCAGGAATTCATGGTTTTCATTTGGGGCGGTGACTGTGGGACACCCTGTATATAGCGAACAAATAACGAATTTCAGAAAATGGAAAAAAATATCAAAATATGACGAATTTTCGATATAACGAATTGACTCGGGAAATTATATCATTCGTTATACTGGACCACCACTTTATTTGAATATGGCCAAGAAAAAATTGAAAATTCATATTTTATTACGAAAATTTTTTGATTTTTTTTTTTTTTTCGAGTTTGAGAACCAGTTTTTCAAAAACACTTGCCTCATAAACTTATTGCAAACCTAATTTTTTTAGATAAAATAAAAACACCCGCATCTGTTATTTATAAAAATCGAGCACTTTCTGAAGATCACATGACATAGAATTATAGAAAAACTATAGGTTGTCAAGCCGGAAAAGGTATGTGTATGGAGAAAATAAACCCTCATCTGTTATTCAGAATGAATTTCTCTTCATAAACATTTAAAAGTTGTTATACACAATAAACGAATCGATAAATGATCAAAATGGCACTCTGGTTAATAATCTAAGAAGCAAATAATCCAGATTGTGTTGAGATTTTTCCATTTTTTCAAATACGAATGTACATATGTATGCATAGCCGTATTTAGGGGGGGGGGGGGGTTTTGGGTGTTTAACCCCCCCCCCCCCCGAAATTTTTTTTCAGAAAATCAAAAGATACCTATATTATAAACATATACAAGTCTAATATATGCAGCACTAAATAATTTGTTTTTGTATTTTAGTGATTTGATTACCTATACGAAAATCTCCCTTAAAATCACTACCAATTTTGCATCGTTGCAGAAGCTGTCGATGAAGTTTGTACAAAGGAAAACAAAAATTGTTTGGTCCATTACAAAGAGTTTTTATCTCTTTGACCATTTCCTTAAGCACTATGTTAACACCTTAAAATGCTCTTTTAAGAACCCTTTAAATACCACAATTAGGGTAGAAGGGGGATGATTTGCCAGGATTTAGGAAAATTGACTTAACGCAAAGTTTTTACGTTTGTTTTAATTTTTTTTTTATCTGATATTATTATGGACTTTATTATCTTCACTTAAATATTTTTTTCATGTTGAGATATTAATTGTTTCTATTTTTAATAATTTATTCAAAAAAACGAAAAGTGATGTGGCAAAACCTCCCCATGTGGGAGGCTTTGCCACGTTGGTGGGGAGGGATTGCCAGTTACCTAAATATCAAAGTTAATACAAATAAAACCAATAATCATAAACAAAACTTCTTTTTAGCTGAAAATACGAAGAACTGATTGATTTTTTAGGATCCTGCCATCCTCTTTTGAGGAAGCTCGCTTCTGGCAAATGTACCCCATGGGTGCATTTGCCAGAGCAAAACCTACCCAAAAACAAATGGCAAATGCACCCCACAAGCTAATCTTTCAAAAATTTAGTTATAACTTTTTTATAAGTTAAACAGTAAAAAAATAACTTCTACACAGCATAGTACACATAATTTTCAAAAGATATTTGTATGAAAAAGTAATTTAACAAGACAAATATCTAAAATTTACGACGGTTATGTATATTCAAATTTTGGTTCTCAACATTAAAAAACTAACACAAGCGTCTAATTTATTTCGTGTCCAGCCAAAAGCTGTCAAACTTTGTGGAAAGTTTTCAATCATAAATGTGCAACAGAAAATGATTTTTCGGTATTTAATATTCCCCCATTGGCAAATGCTCCCCCTTCTACCCTACTTATGCAGGGTTTTTGTTGCCGGGACTAAACTATGCTTTTTCAAAGGGTTTCGGTGGCCGAACTCGAATCCAAAGACGGACTTATTCGATCACATCTCGTTTTTGAAATATTACCCTTAAATCTATTTAAATCTTTCAGACATCTTTTCTACTGTCCGAGATATCTTCAGTTGCTTATTACCCACTTTTGTTCTATGTTAACCTTAAATCCAGTATGTAAGCGAAAATAAATGTATCGATTTATTCAGAGACTGTAGTACCTACCAACGCTAGGAAATAACCTCGAAAACTGGCAAAAAGCGGGATTTTCGATTTTCTAACGGGAATATCTCAAAAACGCGATGTGATAGAATTTTTCTGAGTTCGGATTCGAGCTCAGCACATAAAAAACCTTTAGAAAAGTATATCTTGGTTTCTGTAACAAAAACCTTGTTGGCCATACTCAAAATTAAAAAAAATGCGATTATACTTTTGCAATGGAAGAAAAACTTGTTTTTATTTCTAAAAATTATAAGAGAAAGTAACGGGACATTGTGTTCTTCTCAATATTCTTGTTTTTTGATCCCCTTTAATAAAAAAATAGTAGAGTGTCGCTGCAATACTCGGTTTAATATAAATAGCATTTTTATATGGTGCGATTATACTTTTGCAAAGCACTGTATTTACAACATTTCGTTATTCTTTTGTTTCAAATTATAAAATTAAACAATTTCAGTTTATTGTTAAATTTCAAAGTGAAGTATAACACTGGTCAACAAAATTAAACTTCTTTTTTGTTACAGAAACCAGGGTATACTCTTCTATAGGTTTTTTGTGTGCTGAGCTCGAAACCGAAGTCAGAAAAATTCGATCACATCACGTTTTTGAGATATTCCCGTTAGAAAATCAAAAATGCCGCTTTTTACCAGTTTTCAGGGTTATTTTTTAGCGTTTACTTATTTTTTTTAAATTGAATTTGTAACAGTTTCTAAAAGAATTAAGTTTTGTCTCTCTAAATCCGTTTAAATCTTTTAAATATCTATTTTCTTCCTCGAGAAATCATAACTTGAAATCAAAGTGTTTGGGGCATCTCATATTTATTTGCTTTTAATAGCAAATATCGAAAAGTTCTGTACCAATCGCTTTCAAATTTTGACACAATTCTTTTAGAAACTGTTACAAATTTAATTTAAAAAAAAATAAGTAAACGCTAAAAAATAACTTTGAAAACTGGTAAAAATCGGCATTTTGATTTTCTAACGGGAATATCTCCAAAACGTGATGTGATAGAATTTTTCTGACTTCGGATTCGAGCTCCAGCCTATAGAAAAGTATACCCTGGTTTCTGTAACAAAAACCTTGTTGACCAGTGTAATTAGCTCATGTCAAACAACTTGGATTATTTAAAATTTTGGTTTTTAAGTATTGCTAATTTCATTTAGAACTCAATAGATAGAATGTACCTGTCAATTTTCTGCTATAAAATTTCAGTGCAAGAAAAAGTCCATTTTTCAATGTTTTATATATTAAATTGTACGAAATAATTTTTTTTATAAAGCCTTAGAATAGTTAAAATTTGTTTCTTAAAAAAAATTTTCTTGCTCGCTAACGCTCGCAATTTATATCAACCAACTTATCACTCTTTGTACCTACAAAACTAGAGATGCCGCTGAATATTCGGCCATTTTTAAATTCGTTTACCGTAAGCAGGGCTTTTTTAAACTTTTAACTACGAATTCCTCTCCTAAAAAATACTTAAAAAGGATATTGGCAAATTTTTCGCTTCTACACAGTTCAAATGACTATTTGATTTAGCGGGATTTAGAATCGACTGCAGTTACATATAGTTGATACAAAGTATTGTGATTTCTAAAAAAAAATTTTGTTTGGTCTGAGCTAAAAAAATGGTCATCGTAATAACCTACGTATATGGCAAATAAAAACCCGAAAGTTGAAGCTTAATTATAAACATTGATGTTTAAAGATTAAAAATAACATTTTAAAACGTTCTTTTAAATTACATATATGAAAAAAGTTATGTTTCCATTTCCGTTTACATTCTTTTATAGTTGTTAAAGTAAACATCACAATTCTCGATCTGAGACCAACAATTTAAAATAAACATTCAAACCGAAAAAGAAACAAATGAATAAAATGTTTACTTTAAATGTTTTTGAGAAAAAAGTGTTCATTAGAACGAAAACATGATATAAAAATATTTATTCGAAGCAAAAATCTGCGTTTACATATTTGACTAATGAATTTTTATTTTGAATTTTAAATGACCTGTAGTAGTTATTTTTGTTTTATCTACTACCTAACCTAATATAAATAGTGTTCATCCATTTCCTTAATCGAAATTAAGGTAATGTATGTTGGGTAAACTGTCGCGTAAGGATTTATATTGAACTTAAATGGGCAATCAACTCTCAATAGTTTTCAGAAGCTCACACACCGAAATGGTTTTCGATAGCGGTATGGGTAATGGTACAAAATTTTAAAGGCAATACCTTTTACGGTATACCATCACAAGTGCATGCACATTTTACATTTATCGCTTTAGGACTACCTCCCGTTTGCTGTATCGCTTAAATCGTAATCAAGGTATATACCTTAAGTAATTTACCATAACAAAACCTTGGGTATATTTAAACTTCATATGAAAAACTCAAGATAAAATATCAAATGTCACGCCCGTAACGATTTGTCACAGCCGTCAAAGTTTTAAAATAAATATTTTGAATTGTTTTTTCATCACTTGGTATCTCATTGTTGAAAAGGTACTGAAGATAAACATTTAGATTTGAAAATTTGATTTTCTATTCGAAAACCAAATGTTTTGTAAGGTAAAGCTAATAGTAGGTAAAGTTTTAAAACGACTTTTGTTATATTTGTATATTTACCTGGAGTATAAATAGTTGAGATTCCAACAAATACGCTCGCTAAATTAATCATAACAGGACGATATTTTGGTGTATTAAATTCACCCAGATAAGCATATATTGTTGCTGATGCACCAGCAACGCTAAAATAATAATAAAAAACAATTTATGATAAAATTTGTATTAGAAAAAAATTCAGTCACACTAATTTTAATTACCCTAGGCCAGTAAGAAAACGAAGAACAATAAACACCCACAAGTTTGATACAAACATTGATATAGTAGAACAAATTATTGCAGCTATTGTTGCTCGCAATAAAACTGTTCGTCTTCCATAAGTATCAGATAGATATCCCATGAAATAGGATGCTAAGAGGATTCCAACTACACAAGCTGTACCCATAAATGCCTTTTCCTGGGAATTTGTACTGAAATCACATTGAGATGCAATACTGATGATACTCATTCCCATGGTTTCATTGACTACCATCATTAAAAGGACACCGAATACAAATAGAATTTCTATCTGAACCTTCCCGAATCCTTTATAAAGATTTGTTAAGATCAAAAGAAAAAAAAATTGTTTGAAATCACAAACCGATCATATCGAGTGAATCATCAAGGAAATACTCCTTTTCCCTCTCACCACCACCTTCCACATCTTCGAAAAGTTTTTCTGAAGATTTGCGTTGATCACTTTGTTTTAATTCTTCTGGAGGCATTCTAACAACTAAACAAATATCACACAGAATGCAATGTTTGCGGTTTAAAATATCTAACGCTGTTATCGTTTAACTTAAGATAACGACTTATAGAGAGTTAATGTTTTTTATGGTAACGACTTGTCAATAAATAATTTATTTATAATATTACTTTATTACTTATTATGCAGTGTAATTTTTATAAACTAACGGCTTCAACACTACGGATGCTAAGTTCCGACTGTTTTACTCAAAAAACACATTCGACCGCCAACCGTTTGTTTTAAAGATACAAATAGCTTGAATCAAAGATATGCATTACAAAATGTAAACAAATCTTTTTAAATACTGATTGATTTCAATATAATGAACTTCAACTTAGATCAGACGTGTCGTCGACTTGCCAATACTGATCAAGCACACAGATCGATTATCGCAAATAGCTGAATATAGATCCAGAATGAACTTAAAAGCTTCATCAACAATTAAAAGTTATTAATTATAAACAATAAATGAATCGATAAATGGTCAATGGCACGCTGAATTTTCATAAACAATTTTAGAAGTTTAGTAATTTATCATGATTTTTGGCGGTCTGTTTACGTTATGCTAATGAGAATGTGATATGATATTTATTTAAAGTGTCTTTATAGTTTACAGATGTCTTATTTATTAAGTTTTGTGGTTTAATGACAAATAGATTAGTAATGCAATATGGTCTTAAAAACTTAATAGAGCAGGTAAGATACGGTTCCATATTAAAGGGGAAGTCCCATTTCATTCTTATTAGTAGAAAAGCTTTTCCTATTTAAAAGCTTAAATTTTAGATATTTGGATTGATAACTTGAAGTTTTAATGGAAAAAGTAATAGCAGGCATTTGTGGTATCTCATTTTGCTTGCAAATATAGGTAACGGTCAAAATCATGAAGTAGAAAATTTTGCTTTCAGATAATTTCTGTCAATAAACTACATTAAATTATATAGCACATACATATATCACATAAAATACACATTTTTTTTTTTTTTCTTTTTTTTTTCATAATGTAATGTTCTTGAAAAATCATTCCGTATAGCCCATTAATTTTGAAATTTTATAAGCAGTTTTGTAAACAAAATTTAACGTTGATGTATGTAATTCGACGTCAAAAATACCTTACCTGTTTTGGTTGCAGACTATTATAAGCAGACTTTATAGTATTTTAAAATTCAATTTGATAATAACTTGCTTTAAGTTGTCTGTCAGGTTCAAAAATATATATACTTTATTATAAGACAATGAACCTTCCATTTGGATCTCAGCATCCTTAAAAAATTATTTGCGCTTAGGATGCAAATTCCTTAAATTACGAATTTTCTGCAAAATTTTCTACAAAATGTACTAAAATTAAAAAACCAAAAAGAACAAATTCACTGTTTCAAAACAAAGAAAATAAAATGCACGACTGGGTCGTATTTTAGCTCTAAGAGTTCAAATTGCTACAATTTTTAAAACTTCTTATATACCAATTTGGTAAATGTAGGTATAAATATGAAAAAAAAAACTTAAAAAACCATAAATCTATTTTTTGCTTAGTAAAAAAAAACATCTTAAATGAATTTGAGGTCCAAAAAAAGTATTCAGTTTGATTCCTATTATTAAAATGCGGTTTTAGAAAAACAAAACCCAAAAAAGATAGACATTTTCTAAAAAATAATACTTAAATATTTTGATCGAAAGCTTAGGAGCCTTTTTTGAGAAAATTAAATTTTTCCAAATTGGGATGAAGCTACTGTTTTTTTGGCCCAAACAAATTAATTCCAAAAACCCCTCTGTATAGGATCCAAAAACTACTTACTACTTAGAAAGTTTAAAGTGGATCAGCCCATCCGTTTAGGCTGAAGCTCCTTTTACAGACATCAAGACAGACAGACTGGCTTTCAAGACCCATATTTTTCGCATTCTCTATCGCCGTAACTTCATGTGTGATTTATTATCTCAACTTCTTTTGGTACGAAAGCATTACGTGATAGTAGGTCTCTTTATCGCAAGCAAAAATGAAATGAATCTTCAAAAACAATAAGGCTAATGGATTTCTTCTACTTTATATTATGAATTCTTCGAAATAAAGTAGGTATATCTCGTTAAAATCGTTTAAAAAGAACTAATTTTTATGAATAAGCAAATAATCCAAGCTTAAAAACAGAATTTTAATAAAAATTCAACAACTTCAAAAATAGCTTGAAAATTTTCACTTTTGTGATTTTTCAATTTTTAGGCGAATACTCGAGCTTTATATTCGAACTGGGAATTGTTACTTTTTAAAATAGTTTCCGTTATTTCGCGAAAACACTCTAGTTAGTTTCCTCCCTTATGTTTCCAACTTCATAAATATAAAAATTCTGTTCCCATGGTGAAAAACTTTTCTACCATGACATTTCTCATTTTCAATGGGTGCGTTCACGTACCGATCCAAGGGTATCCGGATACCTTTGTGTTGTTGTAATCCCATATAAAATCTCAGCTGATCGATCAGCTGTGTTGACAAGCAAAAAAATCCAAAGGTATCCTAAAAATTTCTGGATTCTCGTGTATCTTATGGGAGATTTGATGAATAGCTGTTTCGTGTTCACAAACGTATCGGATACTTATGTCGAATTCCTTTCAATCCAAAAATCGAATTTTCGGCGATCTCGAAGCGAATTTTTTCTGAAAATCATGTTCCATAGAAAAAAAATTCGCCTCAAACGAAGCAGAATTCGAATTTTTTTTAATCCTTCTTTTTTGAGAGATTTACACGGATTTGCACACACACTTGGAACATTTGACATTTCTCAAACGTCAAGCTGAAAGATTCCTTCGTGTTTTTTGAGAATACCAACTTCAAATATAATGGAATATCGTGTTTTTATTCCGGAAAAATATGAAATAAATAAAAAAAACAATATGCGATCAAAATATAATTTTTCTTGGTGTAGTTCTTGTGAAAAAGTCAAATTACTGTGACTTTTCTTCTCGTGATTGTCTTCAGGAAATTTTTTTCTCTGTAAAACCACAGAATACGGCCAAATAATTAACCTTTTACTTCATCTTCACTCAGATCTTGATAGTATCTGCAATTTCCTGTTGATTTGGATTAAATTAAATTTATATTACCGAAGCAAATAAACAAAATTATTGATCAAAGGAATCTTTGGTTTTATTTTACAGAAATTGTTTTGATTTCAGCTTGAAGTTCGTGTAAAAATTGTTGTCAAATGACACACACACAATCGCAAAAAGAATTCGGTTTGTTTTCATGTTCCTTTTTAACATCAAAAATTCGATTTTGTTGAGGCGATTCTAAAAATTGCAAGGAATTCGACATTAGGTATCTTGGATAGGGTATCTGTGCGTACGTGAACGCACCCAATGACATTTCTTCTGTCAAAATCTAAACTCACCACTCTTCCCATCTGTTTTGCTTCTACCGTGTTGTGCAACCATCGAGTGTGATTTTTGCTCCTTGCCTGGCCAAAAATCAATAAAATTCCTTCAAATTGTTCAATTGTTATGGCATGTACTCGTAGATTATTACCATCTCTTGTCATAAATTCTCTAACAAAACGTTCATTTATGATGTCTTCCAAACTACGAGCTGAAGAAGTCCTCGATGACATTAAAACCAAAAATCCCTACTTTGAAAAATATGCTGCCAAAATAGCAGCTCTACAAAAAACATCACCCGATGAGTTTGTGGAACGAATGGAAAAAGTTGTTACCATCAAAGAAGCTAAGAAAAAGAAGGAAAATCGGTATAAAATCAGAGTGAATTGTCAAAGAGTCAATCTTATTGTTTTTTCTATGTTTTCAGTGATTACTCTGAACTTTTGAACCCAAAGAAACCTGTCAAAGAGGTGACAGGTGAAATCCCCCATAAAAAGCTCTCAGACATCATGAAACTGGAACTTGTCGAAGACAAATCTGCCGACGAATTAAAACAAATTTGGTACGAATATCACAAAACCAAAGATGTGATTGCTGCCACTTTGACCATCGAGCAATTTGATACTCTGATGACCCGTGCAAAGCAACATCCAATTTTCATCCTTCCCCTGCCTCGCAGTGAAGGATTTGAGATCTTTTTGTTGCAATTTTCAGCAAATACTGTTCATTTTACACCTCTTTTAGCTTATCAGGTAGATTCTTCACTTATTTCTTGGTGGGAATCATTGAATTCTCTCTTCTCCTTCATAGATTCACAATGAGAACGCACCTGAATGCCTCAACATTGTCCATTACACCGAGGTCAAGGACAAAGGAGTGATTCTGATGAGAGGTGAATACGACAGCAAGGTACTTACCGGCCAGGAAGCACAGTGCTTAGCTAATGAACTTCAAATGTTCTATTGCATGAATGATCCGGCCAAGTTGAAGGTCTTGGAGACTTTCACCAAACAGCCAGATAGCTTCAAGCACATGGATTTGATCAAACAAGTTGAAGAAATTCAATTGAAATAGATTTTAAAAAAATGCATAAAGTTCAACTCATCTGTTTTTTAATTGCTAACCACTTAACTAGATTTTTCGGGTGACCTAGCCTCCCAGCATTAGAATATTATATGTAGAAGTGACAGTGACAACTTCTATAAAATCCCCAAAAGGAATGAAGATTGTCCAAAGTAACTCGAAACTAAAAACAGGCTAATTTTCTTACGATAGGAATTTGAAAACAAAAATTAAGTATTCATCCCGATTCTGCTATGCGATTCACGTGAATCGAAAGATTTCCTTGCTTTATCACAATCACATCAAACTGGCTTTAGCCCCTATATTTCGAAAGCAAAGCGTTTTTTGCATCTGTTTAAGGAGTTCTAAAGAACAAAATTAGTAAGTTTAATTTTAACCCCCATTTAAACGCTTTTTATTTTAGATTTTCACGTGAACAAATTAGGGCCGATTATTATTATTATTCCGAATCCTAGGCACGTTATATGCATAAAGTTAGCTCGTTTTTAATAGTTACTTTTGCTAGGCTGGATTCGTACCCCAAAAGAAATTGTTTTTTTTTTGTTTGCATTAGTTGCATAAAAAATCGCAGCATTGTGGATTGTTTAACAACAAAAAAAAAAATTAAAATAAAGAAAAACTTTGAAAAAACTCAACGTCCTCGCGTCGTTTTCTCGTAATATCCCAAATTAGTCTGCCCAAACAATAACTTAAATTTTTTTAACTTTTCCAGCCATATGACCAATATGGAAAACCTTTTTTTGAAAACGGCTCGCACTATTGAGTATCAATTTAAAGTGTTAGTGCATTAGCATTAACAAAAATAGGGTGTTTTCATAAACGTCTGCCTAACTTAGGCCTGCGTTAGTCGTGTTCATAAAGTCAGATCTGCGATCAGACTAACTTAGTCCAACTGCAGTTCTGCTGTTCATAAACGTCAGTATGTCGTCAACATCGGGCAGATTGCGCAGCCAAAATTTTATTGCTGCAGAACTCAAGAAGAAATTTATTTGACTCTTGATTCGTTTATTTTTTTGTTAATAAATGTAAATATTGTTAAAAAAAAATGAAAAGCGAACATTTTAATTAGGGTGGTGCAAAAAATGTTTCTTTTTTTCATTTTTCGAAAAATTTAAATTTTAATGACACTGAAAATTTCGAAATCGTGTTTTTTGAGATAATGAGTTTATATTAATTTTTTTCGTATTAGGGTGGCTCTAAAAAATGTTATCTTCTACAGTTGCTTGAAGAATTCCAAAAAAATCAACTTGGATATTGTTTTGACCAAATTATAGAAGAAAAAAAAAATTTCCATTAGGGTGGTTCAATTTTTTTTTTTTAATTAATTACAAAATTAATTTTTTCACTGCCGAGAAAGTTTGTAAAACATGGTTTATGAAATATAATGTAAAATTGGGGTAGCTCAGAAAATTAGGGGGCTCAGAAAAATGGTATATTTAACATTTACGAAAGTATTTTTTTTAGCCACCCTAATGTAACACGATTTACAAATTTTTCGTGTTATTAAAAACAATATTTTCGGGAACTGAAAAAGAAATATTTTTTTGCTTGAACAAAACTCATTCTGTGGTAATTAATTTATATTTTTTTTTTCTGACGTTTATGAACACTCAGTGACTGCTGAAAATTGTACCAACGTAGGCCTGCAAACATTCTGCAGAATTGGTGTATTCATTAATGCAGCAAAGCAGAAAGACGATTGGACTGACGCAGATTTCCGCCGTTTATGAAAACACCCATACTCGTGTGTCTCATATCATATCAAGTTTTATAAGGCTTGTCCCACAAAAACAGCTACAAAAAAGTCTAGTTTTTTTTATCTAAACCAAATATTTTAAATTGATATTTTTAAATAAAAGCAAAAACAAAATATGCCATTTCACTATGTTCAAGAAAGCCTGATTAAGAAAAAATGTTTTTTAAAAGCTGTTTTTTATAACGGTACTTTATCATAAAACCATTTTCTGTCTCTTTCTTGTAAACAACTCAACCAATATTCAAAGAAATTTTTATGTACATTATATGGAAAAACTTTCCAAAATTTTCTTGGAGTAGCCGATATATTATATTTTCAAAAAAAATATTTGTGGATTAAAAAAAAATTGAATATGGTTCAGTAAATTTTTTGGTATTTTTGTTTTTATGCGTCTAATAGAAATTTTCATATAAATGGCATTCCAATTCTTTGTTTTTTGAAAATTGGTGAACATTTTTGAAATAGGAAAGTTCATAACCCAAATAATTTAAAAAATAAAAATTTGGATTTTATAAATTAAATTTAATTTCGGAGCTATGGAACCATAGTATGATATCGATATGATATAAGCACGTTTTTCATTGTGAATCTTAAAAAAAACCGATCCAAAAAATTAAAGTTTTTTTTATAAATCTCAGCATTAAAAAATAGTTTCAATCATACCATTACTCCAATATAAAATTAAAGCTATAAAATCTAATTTTTCATTTTTTTCATAACATCCAAAACCAATATCACAAGAAAAAAAAAAAGAAATTTGAGTTAATACAAATAAAGAAGGTCCTTGGTCTGAGTCACAGTCATCTCATTTGCAACTGAAAGAAATGGGCCGCTAGCTAGAACATTTTCTCTTTCAAGCTCTTCTTAATTCTAAGACAAATCCTGCTCATTCCTACTCATAAAAAAGATTATATAACATTTTTAGAGTGGTCGTTTTGGGTCTCATTCAATTCAGCATTATATAAAATACTTTAAAATAATGGGCAGATTTCATGAAACTAAATTTTCTAGCTTGATCAACCGTCTTCATCTCCCCTACTCTTGTATATATGGTTCAAAAAAAGCCATTAAAAAGGAGAAAGTATACGCCACTTTGTACCTTACCTACAAAGCATCACGTTTGCAACAGAAATATTTTTGATGCAAGGAATCACTGCGTTAGTGAATTCAACCATTTCATCAGCCTCGTTAGTTCAACTTATTTTTAAAATACATTTTACATAAACAAATACAAACTTAGCACAAAACCAACGCAAATAAATAAAATGTTATTAGCATGGATTATGGATTTGGTTACCTACACTCCTATTACGATTGTCAACTACCAACTGATAGTTGATGAAGAAATAAATTTAAATCTATTATTATTTATTTTGCAAACAAAATTTAAAAAAAAGAATGATGCCAACCATAATTATTTTAAGTGTAATTAAAAAATTTCATTAAAAAATTACCAGTTTTCCCCCAAACTAGATTTTAAAACACCAAATTTCACTATTTATCAACTACCAATTGAAAGTTGACAGTCGTAATAGGGGTGCTAATCAAAAAGTCCTTTTCAAAGATATTTATGGCTATTGAAAACACAATCTTATAAAGCGACTGTAGAGCCAGATTTCATTCATAGCGGATTATTTTCCAGATCACTTCTATATAAATAGTTATTCAATATTCCTAGTCTTCAATTTTATAAACTTTATTTCTTCTTTTACAAATCTATAAAACAACTCCCTCATCCTTGACACTAATCCTCTTTTATAATCAATTTCTTCTTCTCTCCAACAAAAGGTTTCGTACCCGGCTTCGAATGTGCCCGAATATTTGCCTCCTTCTCTTTCTCCTTTTGCTTGATTGCATTCATCTTCTTCTGTGCATTGAGGACATGTTTGGGTACTTGTCTATGGCGGGCAATTCGTTTGATTTGTGGATGGGCAGCATACTTCTCCTTCAAAGTATTCTGGTAATTAAAGTTCGATCGTTCACGTGGTCTGACAACACCAAGCTTTTCCGATGCTCTGGCCTTCCACATTCGTATATTCATCTCGTCTGATCCAGAGAAAACGTATTTGTTGTCCAAACTCCAGGCAACGCAGGCAATACGTTGCATTCGTTTGGTGTGATAGATTTCTCGGGAGTGACTCTTGTGGACATCGTACATTCGGATTGTCTTGTCGTAGCTTCCAGTGACAAATTCCTTGCCTGTTGGCGAGTAGTCAACATCGGTGACTGCAGAAACATGGTCATAATGGATTTTGATGGGATTAGTCAATTGGCGAGTGTCGAATGTGTATAAGCTGAAAGGAATTTGATTAGGCTTTTTAGGAAGATTCTAAAAGGGAGATGAACTTACTTGCAATCTTCATTGGCAACAGTGAAATTGAAGGCCTGCATTGGATTCCAAGAGAGTTTGTTACTCCTCATGGAGAGAACAAGCTTCCTTATGGGTTGAGCTTCCCTCTTATCATACAAAATGATACTCCTATCGCTTCCACAAGCCGACAGCAGAGTTGTCTCAACCGGATTAAAGGCAATAGCGTGTAAATTGTCATTGCCCCATTTTAAAGTCTTTAGGGGATCATTTCTATTCACATCCCAAATTGTACATGCTTCACCACAAGTTGCAAAGACACTTTCTTTGATGTTGTGAGAGATGCCAGTGATTATGGTTCGGGACATGAAAGTATTCGATGGTTCTTCGATTTCTGTATCTTCCACATTGCCGAGATGCCACATTTTAACAGTTTTGTCATCTCCGGCAGTGAAAAGATTTGAACCATCGACAGAGAAAGCTATTCCCCTAACGAAACCACTATGAGCAACAAAGCTTCGTATACTTGCTCTGTTGGCTAAATCCCAGATACGGACTTCGCCGTCGTAGGCGCCACTAATCAAAGTTGAAAGGCGATTTGGGTGCTTTCCAAAACAGGAAACACCATCACGATGGCCACTTAGATTGCCAACAAAAGGTTTGGCAAATACTTTGTCTAATTTGGTGGCATTTAGAGCGCGGACATATTCTCGAACAGATTCGAGTGGATGTTGGGAGGGATCATAATTGCGTGGAACTAATTTTTTGTTGTTGTGAGAAAAGAAGAATTTAGATTTGCTTTTTCTTTGTAAATTAGAACTTACCTTTGTGTAAATCAGTTTTTGTTTCACGCAAATATTCATCTGGATTTCGGCAAATTACTTTGACTTTCATATTTTCTTGAGTTTTTGATTAAATTTTTGTATTTTTTCTAAAATTTACAAACAAAATATTTATACGACGCACATGCAAAATTTGACAATTTTAAGCCATAGATGAAACATACCAAAGAAAAGTAAACAGAAGTGTCAAGACTTCCAGTGGAAGTTTTTTAATTTCCAAGACAAAAGGTGGATTTCACAAAGTAAATTTGTTGAAGAACACAAAACATAATTAATTTCTGATTTCATAGAAAAATACTAAAAACCATTTTTTTTTTTAATTAAGGGGCAGTTGTACAAATATTTAAACCGTGGTTCAGCAACTTTTATCATCTGAAATCGGAAGTAAACCTGAGTTGATTCACTGCTAGTCCACCGAAATCGGTTAGTTAAGTTCCTGATCTGAAGCTGAACCACATTTGTATAATTGGTCCTAAAAGTCTTATACAAAATTTTGCAGTTTCCTTACCAAAATAAATAATCAACTAGATATATGTTTTTTTGTATTGCAAAACAAAATACAAATATAATAACCAAATTAAATGAAATGGATTTTTCAAATAAAATGAATGACCTTCTTTACAATTGGTAAATTGGAAGAACTCTCAGAGCACAACCGCCAATAGTCCTATTCCATTGGAATCTACTTCTAGTAGATGTTTTGGTTAATCTAGTACTATCATCTACTCATGCTCTTCTTTCCGAGTAGATAAGATTTGTATTGAATTCGTTGAAAGTGCGTTTCATTGAAAATCGGTAGTAAACTAATAGTAGTACTTTGCCACCTCCCAAAGGAATAGGGCTAATGAAGGAAACAAGCATTTATTAGATGCGTTTTATTATGGATTAAAATAGAAACAAATTTTTCTATATTCATCTCTTTTTCGCTCGTAGTTTTTATTTACCAACTCATACTCTACCTCTGTTGACCTGAATAGGAACTAATTTTTGGTTCAATAAAACATATCCCGATAGAAAGCAGGATTACATGTTGTTTTTGTTTTACGTGTCAATTTTAGTTCCAGATCCACGTGAAAAGCAAAACACGGCTATTGTTTTAAGTTTTTCTTGAGAATTTTTGAGAAAAAAAAATTTAAATCAAACAAATCTTTCCGAAAAATATTTTGACAGATGGTATTTATTTCCGAATTCCAATCACTCAAACACAAACTCAATCACAAACACCACTCACTTTGAGTCAATTCATCACTTTCAAACAATTCGAGGGTCCAAAAAAAATGAATGAAGAAAAACATACACCCAGCCGGAGCACCGTTTATGCCTCGAATTTACCATTTTCCCTCACAAACAACGATATTCATAAAATATTTGAAAAATATGGAAGAATTATTAAGTAAGTATCAATACAAAATCATTTTAAACCTTATCAAAGCTATAGAATCCTTCTTTGTCTTGTGTTAAACACTTTGACTTTCTGAGAGACAGTGAATCAAAATCTAGAATATAAACAAACTTTGCGTATCGACAAGGTGTCTCACGATAAGTCAACTTATAAGTCAATATGAGCTCCACCTAGAAGCAAACGCCAAATTTTTGTATGGACTGAAGGCCGTTTAAAGCTAAATTAAGATCTAGGCTCTTCAGAAGGTCATGAAAATCTACTTTAAAGATTCCTTTAAGAGCAAAAGGTCTATACCTCATGAATTTGTTTCTTCTATTATTTTTGATAGTATAAAAACAAACACTTAATTTTTAAGACCTTAAAACACCCAACTTATAGAGAAGTGGACTTAATCCATTATTATTCTGAACGCTTCATATTCTATTAACATAATCTATGTCTTTTGTTTGTAAAGAGTCACTACAATGTGCGACAAAAACACAAGAAAATCCAAAGGAGTGTCTTTTATTCACTTTTTAAAAATCCAAGACGCACAAACTTGTGTGGATGAACTCAATGAAACAGAGGTGAGATAGAACACATTTGTATTAGTGTTTATTTCATCACCTCAATTTGTTTTCTATCAGCTCTTTGGAAGGACAATCAAAGCGAGCATAGCCAAAGACAATGGACGTGGTACAGAGTTTGTAAAAAGGTTGAAAATGAATTTGCAAAGCCCTCGATATTTACTAATTTCTGACTTAAATTTTAGACGAGAATACACAGACAAAACGAGATGCTATCAATGCGGCGAATTCGGTCACTTGAGTTATAAATGCACACAGAACGTTCTGGGAGAACGAGTTCCTCAGAAGCCTTCTAATCGGAAGGAACGTACTTACCGCCTCCGTCGACACAGTGAAACCCAAGTTTACCACCAGATTGAAGAGGTAACAAAAAACCTTTCAAGTCTTTTAAATTTTCTAAAAACTGAATCTCTTCCAGGATGAACCTACGACAACTGTGCAATTCTGTGAACAATCTTCAATCATTGTCAAAAGAAAGCGATTCAAAAAAGATTCTTATTTCAGTGACGAGGAAGAAGTTGAAGAGAATGAATGAAATATACAAAAGTTTTTTGCTTTCGAAACTACAATCTTTTCTTTTATTTATTTTTAAATGCTTAAAAAAAAAAAAAGTTGAAAAAACAAGGAAATGTCAGAACGTGAACAACTTTTCGCCCGGAACTCACAATAGGGGAAAATTGAATTTCAATTTTTCCGGGTGAAATCTTGTTCACGTGAAACTCACAATAGGGCTGATTAAAATCATACAAGATTTTTTGAGAGCTTAGATTTTTGTATGGAAATTCAAAACAATAAAAGATCTTGTCGAATAGGCCCACTGTTCCTACAAAGAGATTAAAAAAAGATTCATATTTTAGCGACGAGAAAGATATCGAGGAAAATGAATGAAATGAAAAATACAAAAGTTTTTTGCCTTCGCGAAACTGTAATCTTTTATTTTATTTATTTTTAATTGCTTAATCTGAATTGTTCGTGCTGGGAGTGACAACAAAGAATCATTAATCAGAATCACCTACTTATATTGAAAATTTGCTACTCTCATGAAATCTTTTATTATAAGTCACAAAAATCTAAAGTCGAATTACGATATACGTACGTTAACGTATTTACGCTTTATGTCTCTATCATTATTTTTGTGATAAAATAGAGAGAGCAATAGTCAAAACGTTTACGAACGTATGCTGTAGTTCGACCCCTGTCCTTTATGATTCATAAAACATTTAAGAACAGATTTTATAGAAAACCCCTTAATCCCGAAAAACCAAAATCCCGAAAACCCAAAATGCAGAAAGGCCAAAATCCCGAAAATAAAACAGAAAAAGTAAAAAACTCTTGAAAATTGTGTTTAACTGAAACAAAATAAAAACCAATTAAATAACAATTTAAACATACAATTATTTTAAGTTAGGGCTTAATTATAGCTATCAGTAAAAATTCTGTTTTGCTATTTTGAATACTTTTAGATTCTAATTTATGATGAAATAAATTAAAAACACATTTTCAATAACTTTTTGAAAAAGAAGCAATGCATTTGGTGTTATATTTTAGTCACAAATTCATTTTATAAATTTTACTGATGAAATTTCATTTTACTGAACAGTAAAATTTTTAAAATGAATTTGTGAATACAATTTAACACCAAATGCATTGCTTTTTTTTGAAAAAATTAATTAAAAATTAAATTAAAAAATAACATAAAAGTTTAAAGTACATATTCAAAATAGCTAAACAAAATTTTTACTGATGAATTTTACTGATAGATATAACAGAGCCTCTAAATACTAAAACTCATAATTCTATTGATTTTAGTTCAACGATTTTTCTAACTTAACTCAATCACTACAAAACACTTCTGAAAGCACAGTAAGAACTTGAAATCATGTAAAAAGGAGATATTAACGGAATCATACTCTTATATTGTTTTTTACGTGTTAGTTAATTTCACACTTAGGATAATTTTCGAAATCGAAATCCCGAAAAATTTTTCGGGATCCCATTCGGGATTTTGGGTTTTCGTAATTCTTATTCTGGGTTTTCGGGATTTTGGGTTTTCGGTTTTTGCGATTTTGACCCCAATCCTTTTGTTGCAGATTGGGTTCAGCATACCGAATATTAAAATCATAAAAGATTTTTTGACAGCTTAGATTTTTGTATGGAAATTCATAACAGAATAAAAGATCTCGCCGAAAAGGCCCAATTGTCCCCAGAAAGCGATTCAAAAGGATTCTTATTTCAGTAACGAGGAGGAAATTGAAGAAAATTAATGAAAAATACAAGTCTTTTAGCTTTCGAAACTGCAATCTTTTATTTTTAATTATTTTTAAATGCTTAATCTGAATTGTTCGTGCTGGGAGTGACAACAAAGAATCATTTCTTTCTATTTCTGATAAACGGGATCGGGTGCGGTGGTTGCATTAAGCTCCTTGCTTGGCCATCTGCTGTTTCTGTTCCATGACACTGACTAGAACACTCAGAAACCGGCTCTTCTGGTATTGGATCTTTTCGATTTTCTCCATTTGCTCTTGAACGTATTCAACTCGACGCTTGAAGTAATCTTTTGATGTTTCAAGGTCCTTCAAAGAGAGATCATTGTATTTCTGGGTTTAAATTAGTCTTTTTTTCTTACCTTTTCAACATAATAACCAGTGCCAACATCAATTACAAAATTATCCATGTCTTTGATTGTCCCTGGGACATACATGCTGCTTGTGAGGGGAACAAGGATCTCTTTGTTTTGCCAATCGGGTTGCACTTGTTCGAGAGCTTCTTTGGAGGTGGCATATTTAGCTTTGCAATTGTAGAGGGTTTGTATTGAATCTTGAATGGCTTCAACTTCCTGCAAAAAGGATGACAAATAGCAAAGAAAATATAAAGAGGTTAAATAGGATGAGTGTCGAAATGGGTATAAATGGACAAAAATTGACGACCGCTGTCTTACTTGTTGGAATTCGGCTTTAATTTGTTGCAATTGTTCCAGACTTAATTTCTCCAAATCTATTTGTTCACCACCTGAGGGATTGGATGCCATTATTAATTATTGATTTATTAACCGATTAATTAATTTAATTTGATAAAATAGAAACAAATGTTTCTCGGATGATTCTTTTTGCAGCACAAGGAATCTTTCAAGGGAAAATATTTGACATTTGGAAAAATTCGGAGTGGGTGTGTTTGATTTGGGTGGAATTATTTCAGTTAGAGTTTTAAGCTATAAACAGAATGCTGATATGTTTAAAAACGTATTTATGGTTTGACTACATTGGTAATTTTTTTTTTACAAAAGTAGAAAATTAAAACTATTTTTTTCACTATTTGTGAAAAAAGAGTATACAAATAATTGTTATTGGAACAAAAATCTAAGCTTTCTCCATCATTTTTGTAAGTTTTTTTTTGGAAAACTATCATTCATTCATTTCGAATGTCCATTCGTATTATTTTTAACATTCTAGGTAAACGATCTCATTCGGTGGTCTTTTACGAAATACGAAACTATATGGAAGTAAAAGAAACTGAAGCGATATTCACAACAAAGAGCGATTATGTAAAATGAGTGATACGCTAATTACATTGGCCACTGTTTGCAAAAGTACAAAAGTGAAAGAAAAACCTTTTTTTTCGCTAACGCAATTTGTTTGTAGAAAAGAGTATACAATTTATTTTTTTAGACAAAAAATAAGCTTTCTGCATCATTTTTGTAATTTTTCCATTTCGGGAAACCATCACAAAATCGGGTTGAAAATTATCAGTTTTGTACTTTTTCACTATTATACTTTTCAGGTATAACTACAACAGCTACTTTTTGCAAAAAGTGAAAATTTTCAAACTCAATTAAGAGCAATGAAGAAAGAAAGAAAAAATTTTGTTACTTTTGTAAATTTTCCTTTTTTTTGCGAAAAGTGGCCGGTTGTAGTTATGCCTTTAAGCCTTAACTAAATTGGTCACTTTTTGCAAAAGTACAAAAGTGAAAATATTTTTTTTCTGGCTAGCGCAATTGTTTTCTGAAAAAGAGTATACAAATTGTTTTTTAGACCAAAAAATAAGCTTTCTGCATCATTTGTTTTAAATTTCCACATCGAAAAACTATACAAAAATGCCTTTTTAAATTTTCACTTTTGTACTTTTTCACTTTTTGAGCCAATGTAGTTAAGGCTTAAAAACATTTTTTTTTTGTAAAAACGAGTATACAAATTGTTTTATTAGATCAAAAAATAAGCTTTCTTTAATTTTCCCGCCCGAAAAACTATACAAAAATGAGTTTTCGTTTCCAGTTTCCGGCCCCTTTCGGAAAATCGTTATAACTTCTCTTATTTCTTGGCACAGCATACGAGCGAAAATTTGGAATAAACCCCTTCGAAATCCCTAGTTATCACGATTTTTCGAAAGGTGGCCGGAAACTGGAGACGGCCGAAAATAGGCAACTCTACCCTATCGGCCCTTTTATTATCAAGAAGTTTAAAAAATACATCTGGATGTAAAGAAATTGAAATGTCATAAATAAATCCAAATCCATAATATTCACTATCACACAGAGAAAAAATAGTCATTTTTAAATATTTTCATATTCAAAATCGGGGTAACTATTTTGGATTTGGATTAATTTTTGACATTTGACAATTGTACATCCACGTGTATTTTTTGAACTAGGCTTTTGTCAGTACAAAAAATTTCATTGAGAACAGAAAAATGATGACAAATAAATTCAAAAAACGTTATGTTTTAAGCGTATACACAGAGATCCAAAAAATAATAGTATCCAAAAATATAACCTTTTCCTTTACTTTCTATGACAATTTCTTTTTTTCAAAATAATGCAATTTTATATTGTATGAGGAATTTATTGCCCAACCTATGAGGCATTAAGATTAGATATGAAACAAGATTGCAATTTAAGCATATAGGGTAAAGTTGCCTATTTTCGGCCGTCTCCAGTTTCCGGCCACCTTTCGAAAAATCGTTATAACTAGTGATTTCGAAGGGGTTTATTTCCAAAATTTTGGAATAAACCCTATGAAATCCCCAGTTATAACGATTTTCCGAAAGGTGGCCGGAAACTGGAGACGGCCGAAAATAGGCAACTCTACCCTAGAACATATTCAGCCCTATCGTAAGTTTCACGTGAACAAGATTCCACCCGGAAAAATTTAATTTTACTATTCCCTTTTGTGAATTCCGGGAGAAAAGTTGTTCATGTTTGGACATCTCTCGGTATTTTCAACGTTTTTTTTCAGGTAAATGAGAGGTAGTCGACATCTCTTCTCTCACTTAAATTTTGGTGCCGATCAAGAAACAAGTTTAGCGGAGAATGCAAATTCCCTTCGGGTGAAACTCACGATACCTTTTGAATTTCCGGGCGAACAAAAATATTCCGGATGGAAAACATTCCAAGTGAAACTCACGATAGAGCTGATTTTCAAACAAAATTAAAAAAAAAAATAAAATTGTTTCAAACAGCAAAAACCCATTTTCGTCACTTGAAATCCTTAATAACACACAAAGTAAAATTTTGTCTTTACGTGACTGTTAAATTTGTATACGCTTTCATAAATTTTGCGATTAATTTGTATTTAATTCAGAAAATGTACCATATTTGTGGACACGGTAGTTATTTAGACATCACAAAACCACCTCCTCACACATTTTTGGTTGAATTTTCCTGTATGGTACGTGATGTTCTTTTGTTGAATCAAATATCCAACTCATTGACGAAAATGAATTTGTATCACTCAAATACAGGGGTGAAGATTAAGCGCCAAATCTTTTACTAGTTGTATTAAATTAGGTTAAGATAAGCTTCCATATGAGATACATTTTAATTCTGTTGGTTTAATGCTTTTAACTGGCCAACTCCCTATAATATATGGAGTTGGGCACTTAAACCGTTTTTTAACGTAAATATCAAGTCTCAAGTGGTGTTTTGGCATTTAAACTTAATTTAAAGTAATGTTCGTGTTTAAAAAAAATATATTGTTGAAAACCTAGTTCAAAAATTTAAATAAACAAACATGAATTAATGAAGGCCTTATACATTTATTTGTTATATAAATTAACAAGCTTTTCCAATTAAATAAGTACAAAACGTATACAAACCATTAAAAATTTAAACTTAATTTCGAAAACCCCAATTATCAACTAATTCTCTATTTTCTAAAATATGTTTAGAATATTTTCTTTTCTTCGGCAATATCTGCCACGCAATGTTTTCTAAAAATAGAGTTTTTTAATTAAGAAGAAAAAAAAACATCTAAAAATAAAGAGGCACACAAGTTTTTCAATAACCGCTGCTGCCAGTACTTCCCTCTTCAAAATAAAATTAAATTGCAATAATTAATTTAATTTTTTAGTGCAATTTATTTTTATTTTAAATTTATAAAAAAAAAACATACAAAACATGGAAGATACTACAAATAATAATCATATTCCTCAAGAATTGATCAATTCGATTCCAGTGGATTTAAATCAAAATCATGTAGAAGAAACAAAAATAGAGGAAAATGGAGCAGTTGGTGGTGCAGATGTCTGTAATAATAAGCAACAAGAACTTCTTGATATGGTGTTTTCATTGGAAAGTGAAAAACAGGGTATAATCGAAGAGTCACGTAGGCGAATAATGCAATTGCGAAAGGATCTTGAAGTAAGTTCGAAAGTCGTAGAAATCGAAATGTAAAAAAATGCTTCCGGAAGATAGATAGCTTTTTGGTTGCCAAGTGAATTTTTTTTAGACCTAATTTAGGTTAGGATCCAGAACGCAGTTGTTGAAATTAGTGTTTTTTTAATCAATTAATATAGTTCACAGTAACATGTGTCAACAATCAGTATAAACAAACTTTTCTGAACAAAAATCTCTAACTTTTATAAAAAAGTCATCTTATTTTTGGAAATATTAAAAATCAAAATAATATTTCCAGGAATCACTGGGCGAGAATGAAAAGCAAAAGAGAAGAATAATCCAGTTGGAACAAACTCTTGTCCAATCAGCAGCTTTAGGTGGCGGCGAAGGTCCCAAATCCAAACAAGATCAAGAAGAACTTTTGCTTAGAGCAAAAACACTTTTATTTGAAAAGACAAAAGTTTGCAAACAACAAGAACAGCAAATAGCCACACTCAAGGCACACGTCGATTCAATGAAGGATGTTGTTGCTGTCACCAAGGACATGTTGAATCTCAAAACTGCCGAAGCCGATCACACACAATCACGTTTGGACACAGCAATGCTGAGGATAAAGGCTGAACGAGACAAGTGTGTTATTTTTGAGAAGAAACTTGCCATCTCACAGGCTGTCTATGAAAAACTTAGGTCAGAATATGATGTGCAGTCAAATATTTTCAAGGTATAATTTTTTGTTCTCAATATTTTGCACCAAGGAATAAATAATATTGTTTTGAATTTTAGGGATTAAAAGAAGCCTACGAACAGAAAGTGGTTGTTCTAACAAACGCATTGGAACGGGCGAAGCAAGATTAGATCTCTTTTTAGATTGATTTGATTTCCACATTAATATTTTTGATTAAATAAAAACTTGTAGAAATTTATTTTTTGATTTATACAAAAAGTGTTACTTGTTTATTTAAATTTGTTTTAAATAGTGGGAACGTTAAAAACGTTTTTTTGGTATGTGTTTATACTTGGTACAAAATTCAGAAGTACTTTATGGGTAATTTAAAGAACGAGCGTATGGCGTATGAGTACCTTTTTTAAATTAAAATTGAAAAAATCATTAGATTGCATTTTATAAAAAGTGCATAGAAAGAATCAAGCCTTTTGGCATTGACTATGAGAATCTCAGTATATTTATACATTACTTCTTTCTTCCTCCAGTTTACTCAATTAATGGTTACGGATTTTTCATAGTTTTTACTTATTTCAAAATAAAAATAAAACTCAAACAGTCGTTACAACTATGCTCCCGTTAGGGCAAGTATATAAAAGATACAGAATTCAGGTGCATTTTTGATACTGAATTTTCACAAACCGAAAGTTTATAGAGAATTGTAGCTAATAGCATCATTAGAGCCATCTCTATTCTGCTCTTGTATATTTTCATTCTGTCCTGAGTACTATGGTTATTAAGATTTTATTTTGATTATTTGATTAAATAAAATTGAGAAGCGTTTTTTTTTTCAATCGCTCCACTTAAAATAAAAATAATTTTGATAATTTTATATTATTTTTGTTATTTTTTCTTCGTTAAACTTAACAAATGTCTTTTTTCAAGTTTTTCAGCAGAAGGTTTTTTTATTTTCCATTAGAATACAAAACCAGTTTTTCAAAAAGTAGAAACGAGGAGTTGTTGTTTTTTGCAAAGCTTATCGATAGGCTCAATTTTAATTTTCAGATTTCGAACGATTTGTCCTTATTTTCAACATGAAAACACGGCGTTTTTTTTTCAAAATGAAACAAATCGAAAAGAACTCTTTTTTTCTACCTACGTTATACTTATAAGTTATAATAACCTTTAATGTATAATGTATGCACCAATGAATAACTAAAAACCAATCAACCCACAACTACAATAATAATATTTGATATTTAAACAACAGGCAAACTTTATTGAATTTGGCAAAAACCTTCAATTTTGTTTAGTTTTCCAAAACCTCTATATTGGTTTTGTTGAGTTTTGAAAAAACGATTTTCTTAAATATTGTTTTAAATAAAAACTATTAGCTTTTATATTTTTTTTATTTCGTCATCTTATGCGCCTGGTCAAAAATTTTGATACCAATATCTCATTTTTGGCGTTTGTTGAGTTATTATTAACTATTCTTCGAAAATATAAATTGAATTCATCACTGCTTTTGCATCACAATATTTTGAATGAAATCAAAACATTACCTTACCTGCAAAGCATCAGCTTTGCACCAGAATTATATTTGGATGCAAAAGCATCACTGCATTAATGAATTCGACCATAATGCGTATTGAAATATAAATTATAACGTCAAAACCTCTTTCCACTATCAACATCTTCACATTAGAGTCTAACGACGTATCTTGCTTCGAGATGTGCTTCCGACAGGTACCTCAAAAGTTTCAGCATTCTCATGTTTCAAAAGAGAAATTAATGTACAATGAAGTCCTGAATAACGTTTCGGAACTTTTTAGAAAATTGTTCATTTTCAGCTATTGGAACAACATCTTACTTAAAACAATACAAAAAAAGCAATCCTAAAGCTGAAAGAAATGAAACGAAATGTGAGATCCTTCATTAGTCCACCAAAATGTAGTTTAATGTCAAGTCTAATGTTAATCAACATTGTAAAAGATTTCGAAGGAAACTCAATCGCATATTTTTCAATTGCAAAAAAGTATCAAAGACGTCCTTGTCGAAATAAAAAAAGGATTTGAAAGTGGAGGGAATAAGAGATAAACTGCCATGAAATAAAATTTAATTGAAGACACATTGCCGTACTTTTATTCAAATTAATGCCTAAAATATCACAGCAAATGATCGTTCCGAAAAGTTTAATGCATGCGCAAACAATGTAACTACATGATTTCGTTGTGCAAAATTAGGAACTTGTCTTTTTATTTAAATATTACATAGAAAAAAGATTTTTTTAAAGAAGTTGAAGAATGAAAAGAAGGGCATTGTACTTCTTCAATTAAAAAAATTCAACATTCTGGGTAACCTCGTGCGCGCAACATTGTTTCTACATGTCCGTTTTCTGAATCAATTATTCAACTTTCCATAATTTTAAATAAACTGATACTGAAATAAGGCCATTTGAGCTTATACTTTTGCAAAGGACTCTAGGATTACTGTTTTTTTTTATTTTTGATTTTTCAAGGAGCAATAAGGCCAAACAAAAAGAAAGGTAGGCCTAAAAACTCCTGGTACAAGCAAATGCAAAAACACAAGGATTCAGTTGGCCTCAGAAACGGAACAATACAAAACCGGGAGGCTTGCCGCCGATTTCTGAGGTCAACCCGGCGAACCCCACAGGCGGATCACTATTGTGAAGCAGTAACGTGGGAAGGTTATGATCCCCTCGACATCGAGATCATAACAGCGCCGAGAAAAAGGAAAAAGGAAGAATAAGGCCAAACAACCAAGTTTAACCTTGTCAGTTAGAATTTAATTGATTTCTGGTGCAGTTTTTTTCGGTTGAAACTCACAATAGGGTTGATTACGTCGCTTTTTATTTTTTAAACAGTACAAATGCATTTAACTTACCTTCAGTAAATATAGACTTCAACTTTTCATTGTAGCTTTTTCTTGTTTTGTATGGATGGAACAATAAAATCGATGTTAAACTAACTTCCCGATTTCAACAGAACTGGATGACAATGCAATATAATTTCGTCGTCTTAAAGCTTGGATGTAAATTATTCTTCTATAAAGGTTTTCTATTCAATACACCAAAATTATTATCGTTGTTCATTTGATTTTTCTTTCTAAGACCACTTGGACATTTTTTATTCTGTGTGTTAATGTTTTTTGTATTTTTTGTTTTATAATGTGAGTACGAAAAAATGCATCAATACATAAATGTTGGTTTGTGAAGGCTAAACAAAATTAATATGTAGTAAAATAAAATAGAACGCTATGCGAATAGCACTTGGAACATAAATCTATCCATCGAGTTCACCCGAAGCACAAGCGTCAGCATATGATTTGCCAGACTTATCTTCGGGGTTCAATTTGATCATGTCATCGATTCGCAGGATAGTGATTGCGGCTTCGGTGGCGAATTTCAGAGATTTGATTTTGGACATAGCTGGCTCGAGAACTCCAGCCTTTTTGTTGTCCTTCACAATACCTTCAATCAAATCCAAACCAGTCCACTTCAAATGAGCATGCTCAGCCTTAGTTTGACTGGAATTGTGGTATGCACGGAGTTTTGCAACCAAATCGGTAGCATCCTTCGCTGCATTCACGGCTAGAGTTTTTGGAATGACCAAGAGGGACTTTGCGAATTCGGCAATAGCCAGTTGTTCCCTTGAGCTCTGTAAGTCAAAGATAGAAATGAAACAATGGAACAGGTTAAGTTTAAAATAAATGAAACCTACCAATGAAGTAGCAAAGTTCTCCAAGTAAATTGAGAGAGCAGCTTCAACACATCCGCCACCAGCAACAACTTTTTTGCTTTCCAACACTCTCTTAACAACGCAGAGGGCATCGTGGATGGATCTTTCCATTTCGTCGCAGTAGAAATCATTTGGTCCACGGAGAATAATTGAAGCAGCAGCCCTAAAATATTCAATGAACACAATTAAACAAGTTAAAGTTAAAAAGTTCATTATACCTTACCTCGCTTTTGTACCCTTGATAAGAATAAGTTCATCATCACAGATCATTTCTTGAGCAACTTCAGCAGCTTCACCGACCATTGACGAATCGAAACTCTCCTCGCCATCCATGTTTGTGAGTGATGTACAGAATGCAGCTCCTGTTGCCTTGGCGATGATTTTCAAATCAGTCTTCTTGACACGACGGACGGCCATTGCTCCAGCTTCAACAAAGTATTTCATGCAGAGATCATCGACACCACCTGAGCATAGCACGACATTCACTCCAGTTGCAAGAATCTTTTGGATTCTCTCCTTGGTAATGTCTAATTCACGAGCACGGATACCTTCGAGCTTGTCTGGGTCATTGATAAGTACTTGAACACCCATCTTCATTTTAGTTTTTTGAAGGGAAAAATCTAGACAGGCGATCTTAGCATTCACCACCTTCTTAGGCATTTGCTGGGAGGCAATGGTGCAGTTAAGAGCATAGCCGGGAATCAAGAGACTCTCCCTAGCTGACTTGCCATGAGCTTTAAGAACATTGACGGCCTTGATTGAGTATGCAGCATTGCCCTTAGGATCAGTGATCTAAATGAAAGAATGATAAGAAGTTTATAAATCCGATATAAAAATGTATAGATAGAATAAATTAAAACGAATACAATAAATTAACCCGAACTAAATAGGGAGTTGGGACCTAAGAATATAATTAGATTCTACGAAAAGAGTGCTCGAATTTTGTACAGCTCCAGCCAGTACTAAAAATTCCTTTGAGCTTTGAATTCTTTATATGAAGTTCAAATATCTCAACAATATTTAATACCTCAGCACAAATACCTGGCTTTGCTGCCTCCCATTTGTATGATATAAGACGTGTTTTATTGGTAACTCCGTACTAGTTCAGAAAATTTTGCATGGTAAACAACAACAAATCATTGCTAAGGATTACCAAAAGTATTCGTATGTTGTGATTTACAGAGAAAAATGTTTCATATGCAAAATTATCGATAAATTTCAAATACCTAGTTCTTAAATAATGTTGTTTGAAATTTGGTTAAACTATAAATTGCGATAAAAAAATTTCAAAATTGCAAAAATTTGTAGAAAATATACATATGACATTTGAAAATAACTGTTAATAGCAGTGTTTTTGTCAGACCTTGAAATACAAGCAGTAGCCCAACGCAGAGTCCAAAAACGAAAACTTAATGGCAATTATTTTACTTTTTTTCTTCCAGTAAAAAGGAGTTTGCATAAACGCTTGGTATCAATTAGGACATACAAACATAAAGATCTTTAAAATCGGATTAACTTGTGAACATTTTCGTAAAAAGATTATTATTGCTGTTTGAATGAAGTTGACGAAAGTAGCCAAGCATATACAACAAAAATGCTTTTGGACCATTTGCGCAAAATGTCACTCTTTGTAAATAATAATTTGGTGTTGAAAAAAAAAACAAAAATTGCTTTAATAAATTCTTCACACTTTGTGTCCACTATTTGATGGAACATTCTATTACGTGTTTAGAAAAGATATAATTCATTTTCAAAATCAAATCTTTACATTAATTTTAACAAAAAGTGGACTTAAGCTACCAAGGAAAATAGCAAAGAATTTTAAGTCATGAACCACCGGGTACGCGGCAGCGTGGAATTGGATATTAAGGTTCAAAACATGGTACATTATACACCTTGTTGTTTTTATGGTATTTTCTCAAACGTGTAAAATAAAATACTATGGTATTGAACCAGTAGTGTGTCACAGGTGCTTACGGCAATAGAAGAAAAGACAAAAATCGTTGGATTTAACTGAATAAGGAAAACAAAAGGAGATGTGCCAACAAACAAACAAAAATATCTGACTGGAGTCTAGAATAAACGCCTTTTTTATATCAGCAATCTTGACGAAACTTTATTAAAGATAGAGATACAATTAATTACCATAAGAAATCGCTGCTTTGAACTGCAAAACTTTGTTTTGCTTCTATTAAAAAGTCATTTTTTTTAACAGATGATTTCACATAGTATGTGAAAGAGAGCCAACCCTTTTGATCGCTTTTGAAGCATTACTGTTCTAAACAAGGGACTTTTTTTATGTTTTACCTTCAATCTGCTGTTATTATAAGCTTTAAAATGTTACCAGTGTCGGCTCAAAATAATTGAAAAAAATGTTGGTTATATTTGGGAAAGTAATGCAAATGTAAGAGTTGAAAATAATGTGAACATATTGTGTATTGAAATTATTTTTTTTTTAGTTGTTCTTTTATCGTTAATATTTTTCTTTTTGCTTATTTACATAGTTTTTTAAAAGTTGATAAAATTCATATTGTTTGGCGCTGATCGTGTTGCGAAATGACCCCCTAGAAAATATATTTTTAACGGATAACACCCATATTACAATAAATTGACAGATTAGAAAAAATGACGGAGTGTTTTAGGATGGAAATTTGTTTGCACTTTAATCTTCAACCAAGTATTTCGTGGGATATATTTGTAGGATTAAGGACAAAAAATCACTCTAGTCGGTATAGTGTAAATTTGAACAGTGCGGAAACTTTGGAGATGCATTAACTCTCACGTACGACCAATACCAAATTGTTTAAAGATCTTCCTCTGCCATTGATAACTGTATGCTTCCTTATAAAAAAAAAAAAACATTCTACTCATTTCGGAATTTTGTTCTAGTCACTTCGTAAGTTCTGTTTTTTTTTTCCTTTTTGTTATCTGACTGTACACTTTTCTCCATCAACAGTATTTTTCTATACCGTTACTGCTAAGCAACCACTCCCACGTGTGATTAATGAACGATGTTCGAAAATTAAGTGGGATACTTTTTTTTCAAAGGGCACATATCTATCGATGGTAGATAAAGGTAATGCTTGGTTGAAGGCAAGAGCAAAACAATCCATCCTTAAACAAAATGGGGAAGCTTAAAGTGCATTTAACATAATGTCTCAGTATTAGACCAATAGAGTAAATAACAGTGCGCCAAAGACATTTCTTCTAGTATTTACAGGGGGGAACAACCAGTTCTAAGCTGTCCAAACTTTGACGGAGCCTCCTGTTGATATTAAAATTAAACTATAACTGTATTCAAAATCAAATTACACATTTTTTGGTTAAAAACTTCTCTTCCAAGAAAAAAGTTACAGAATTAAATCATTTGGAATTGATCAAACTATAAGTAATCAGTTAAATAAATAAAAACACCGTTCTTAGCGTTCTTCTAATTTTTAGTACCAGTGTGTGTACCTGTACATATATTGAAAGAAATATTAGTTGCGTTCCTTTGGGAATATTTATCTACTGCTTAGTACGTAAAGCTGCTCTGAACTACTTTTTCAATAAAGCAAAAGTAGTTTTAAGTACTAAGCAGTAGATAAGTGTTCCCAAAGGAACGCAGCTATTGAGAAAAATAATGTAATGTAACGTCAAACGATTTTCAATAAATTTTATTTACAAATTCACCTTAGTATTGAATTTCGAAGATATCTGAGGTGTTCAGAATAATAGTAATACAAGATAGTTGTTTTAAGGCCTTATGAATTAAGTGTTTGCACATTTTTCAGTAGAAATAAATTCAGGTACCTAAAACATTTTTTTTCCTTAATTTCCTTAAGTTTCATAAAAAGAGCTTTTCAAAGTTGCATAATGGTAAATTTTAAATTTAATGGGCTTATTCCATTATTATTCTGAACGCTTTATTTTTATCTAAACTATTTCTTCAAAAAATAAAAAAAAAGAAACAAGATTACTTTTTTAAGGATTGGATGAGTCACGTGATTTGTTACAAGGAAAATAGACCTAAAAATTAAAAATCATCAAACAAATTCTTACCTTAACAGCTTGACAAGCATCTACAACCATAGCAGAGAAAATATCAGCATCGGCTCCAATGATCTTGGAACTCATTGATGTCTTTGCAATGTTAATAAGACAATCTCGTCCAAGTTCATCGACAGGTGCAGTTAAATGCTCGGAAATATATTTGCAGGCTTCCTTGCATGCTAACCTGTATCCCGAGATTATTGAAGTTGGATGAATTTTCTGTTTAACTAATTCATCAGCGTTCTTCAAGAGTTCAGCAGCCAATATTACCACAGATGTGGTACCATCACCAACTTCTTCATCTTGTAATTGAGCCAGCTCAACAAGAACCCTAAGTTAAATGTTAAATTACCCTTTTCATGGTCAAAGATAATAAAAACTCACTTTGCTGCTGGGTGTTCAACTTCCAAAAGCTTTAGAATGGTTGCTCCATCATTTGTGACTGTGACATCACCGATGTCATCTACGAGCATTTTGTCCAAACCAACTGGACCCAAAGAACTCTTTACGATGTTGGCAATTGAACTTGCAGCCATAACTGTGAAATATTAACAATTTTATTAATAAAACACGAGTTTTTACAAACAGATGTGAGTTTATTGAGGCGACACAAAGGCGTAATGTATTTCAGCCCCATGGCGAGCGGACATAACCTCAAAAATTCAAACTCAAACAAATGCTCCTTTGAGGCTTCTTTGAATGATTTTATGCATTTATTGCAACAAATTACTGACAAATTTTATATTATTTTGGAAAAAATTGTCCTTTTATTAGAAATGCGCATATTTTCAATGAAAATTTGATTCTTTTCTTTCGGCAAGCATTTTGAAGTGGTTTTAATTTCGGTCTTACCATTTTGAGTACGAACTGAAGCACCGGAGTGTCTTGTTCCGGCAATGGATAAAGGAGCGGCCATAGACATTTTTATTGTTTTTTTTTTAGATAAATTAGTTAATTAAAACAGAAGTTTTTTTTCAATCAAAAATTCAATAAACGCACGGGATCGGCCTGACTAATAACTTTCCGTCAAAATCTAGAAATAGAAAGAAATGTGTATGTTTTTGCTTTTGAATGTTGGCTGCTGATGGGAAAGAAATATTTTTTTATCTGTAGTTTGGTAGCAGTGGTTTGGGAAGTGTACGGAAAAAGATAGTGGTTTGTGAATGTGATAAGTGGAGTTGAGGCTGTTGCTGTGAAATCATAGATGGCTTAAGAAATATATTGGCTAAGGGTGAGATTACACTTTTTGGAAACGAAAAAAAAAATTTTAAATGCAACTGCACTGCTGTACAAGCTAGAGGTACGGTGTACGAAAAGTTTTCATTGGCCAAAATGGTGGAAAAGTACTAAGTGAAAATTTTCAAAGTTTGTTTTTGATATTTCTTCCAACAACTATAAAACCTTCGAAGTTATTTGGTTTTAAAAAACAATGGCAAATATTTGCAACCTGCTTTAAACTAACTTTAAAATGAGAATTGCCTTTAAAAGAGTGACTCTTTGATAGCTTTAAATCATTAAGGTCCAACTACACTTAGGAGCAAAAAAACGGAATCAAATAAATTCTTATATTAAAAACAAAAATTCCAATGGTAAAATATTTTTTCTTTAAAGTTTCATGGTCTCATTTTAAAGCTTGAATTTCTTACTTTGAATTGTTGGGGAAAATATAAAAATGCATACGATAGTATTAGCGCTATCTTCCAATAAATTGCACTTAATTTTTTTTTTAAAGTTAATTTTCCAGATACTGTCTGTTTCAAATTGCAGTCTGTTTTTCCTTACGATAGTATTAGCGTTATCTGTCAATAAATTGCACTTCATTTTTTTAATGTTAAATTTTCCAGAGGAGGTACACTCTGTTTCAATTTCAGTCTTTTTTCCTAACATGATTCATTTATGTTGATTGGATCTTTATAAAGTGAACAGATTTTTAAGTTCATTTACTTAAAGATTTTATTTCAAGCTTTTCAATGGTACCATTAACATTCATGTGTGTCAACTACATCCTGATCAATTACCGTTTTTACAAAACCCAGTTTGATTCCATTTTTTTGCTCCTAAGTGTATAATAGTTAAAATAGAGCGTACAGTGTAGTATCAAAATAAACGAAAACAAGCAAATCATATTACGCATTTTTAGTTTCAAAATCAATTTTTGCTGTTATTTCCAAAAATAAATGGCACTAGGAAATTTTTAAATTTCAAAAATTTTTACTTATGGACATTTCCCACTTTTTCCAATAAGTGACCATTTTAGTTATACATACTAGGCCCAACTAACATTTCAGCTTCGGTTAAGGTATTACAAAAGCTACATTTCAGCTTCTTTTAAACTTTAGTAAGGTTGTTATGCATGGAAAGAGGGGAACGTTATATAAATTTGACCCTCTATGAGAATCTTGAACGAAGCTTTACCGAAGTTCTACCGAAGCTTTGAGATTTGACAGATAGCTTCAGAAGAGCTGAATAGCTCTTTAATACATGTCTTATCGAAATAAAAAAAAAACTACAAAAACAAAAAAGAATTCTTTTTTAACTGGTTTTAAATCATGAATTTTATCTTTTGATCCGATATTTTGTATAACATTCCATTAGTTTTTAGTATGTATATCTATTAATAATAATTTTAAAAGTATATAATTTTTTTACCACACCCAGGAATCGAACGTCGTATCTTCTTGGTGGCAGTCCACCACTCTACCCACTCGGCCATCCTCGTATATTAATTAATGAAATCAAAAACTTAATCAGTTCAAATAGCAGAAATGTCAAAAAAAATGTCCGAGCTAAATTATTCAATGTCAAAACCAAAAAGTGTCCCAGCTAGATTATTCAATATCAAAACCAAAAATCAAATACAAACTTGGTAATTTGTGTAAAGCTTCTATAAATTCACTAAGCAAGTTTATCCGAAAAACAAGCTTTCTTCTTTTAAGTTACTTTAACAGTATTTAAACAACTTATTAGAAGTTCTTAAACAAGTCCGAACTTCTATAAGCGATTAAATTCTGAAGCAAGCTTAATACAAGCTGTATAAAAAGTAGAACCTGCGGAATTTCAATTTACAGAATGCTGTTGTACTAGTTGGGGGGCGTTCGTTATTTAAGGGTTTTGCGAGAATCAAGTTCCTAGTGGGAAAACTATGTCAAAATAATGAAAAAAAATCTTCTAATTTTTGCAGATTCTTATTTTTACGCTAAATGGCGCCCCATGTGAATTAGATTTGTTCTCATTTTTAATACATAGGTTTATGTTTACTTATGAGGTAAATTTTTTAGATAAACCTAGTTTAAAAGGAAAGAAGTTTGATAAGGTTCTTGTCTGTACATAATTTTCAAAAAGATATAAACCATGTTTTTCTAGGACCAAGGGTTTAGTCAGGAAATGCATGTTCTTTGGGTTTTATTAAAACAAACATTATTAAAAAGCATGCAAAAATAAAAATAGAAGTAAGCATATGACTAAAAATGACAATTATACAAACCAAAGTTATGCGCAACAAAGTTATGGGCGTCAAAGATATGAAAAACCAAAGCAATGAAAAAGCAAAGCTATGCATAAAAATGGCGGGTGGGATCGGGTCAAAATTCTGGATTAAAATTCTGTTTTTCAAAATTCTCCTTTTTTCTATTCTGTCTTTCAAAAATCTGGTTTTCAAAATTCTGCCAGCATATTTTTTGAACAAAAAATTCTGCTAATTGTTTTTTTTTTTTATAGCATACATATATGCGCTTACATCTCATTAATCCATTATAGTAATTCAACTTTACTACTTTCCTTACTGTTTATTGTGTAAATTTCTAATTATTTTTCGAAATTATTTAACTTTAAAAATCTTTTCTTAATATTTTTTAATGTATTGATTTATCAAACAAACAATGCGATTTATCAATCAAACAATGAACATAAAGAAAACTGACAAAGTGAGTTAGTAATCAAATAAGCGGCAAGGAGATAATTTTACAAAATTCTGCAAAAAATTAAAAAATGGTTTGGAAAATGTATAAAAGCACGCTCTTTAAAAATTTTCCAAACCATTTTTTAATTTTTCTGCAGAATTTAGAAAAAAGAAATTTGACCCCGACAGAATTTTGACCTCAACCCATGATGGACACGTGGTCAAACTATAAATGATTAAAACAAAAATGGGAACGGTTTTTCCGCTGTGAACTAATAAGTAGTGAAATGGGGGGCTATTTTCTCCTTAACAGTTTTAAACCACTGCTATTTTCGTTTTATTCATTTAGTTTTGACTTATGAGATATGATAATCTCTTGTTTATTTGTTCATAATTCCATATATTTCCTCTTAATTGTTGCCAACCCAAAACCACGTGTCACCCATTTTAATAGCTTTGGTATGGATAGCTCTGGTTTTACATAACTTCAGTTTTTCGTACCTCTCTATTCCGCAAAACTCTGTTTTGCATTATTTTGCGCTCAATAGTTAAATATTTTTTCTTTTTTTCAGTGTACATGACTTCATAATTTCCCACCGAAAATTGCTCTGCGAAAATAATTTCCATAATCGCAGAGATCTTCATTTCAATTCTGCTGCTATATTGGGTCCGTCATCACACAAAAGCTTATTCCATGAAGCACCCAGGTACCTACTTGCTGGGCTGGCTTTATGGCCTCTTTTTTTCTCAGCAAGTTGAATGATTTTATTGACTATACTGTTATTCAATTTCAATTGATTTTAAGGTGCGTCTTGGCCACTTGAATTTCCGTCAATGAATTATGATAGGGTTCTCCGAGCTAGATGGGTAAGAACGAGAAGAATCGAATGCCGGTAAGGCGAAGGCCCAGGAACACACCTAATTAATTGTGGCTTCAATATCCAATAAGCAAATCGATATCAATTTCTGATTAAACCAAAATTTGTCTCATTGATTATAATTTCTCAGCAAAATAAATTAGCTTTCACCAAAAAATTAATTATGATTTAAAAGAAATAACAATCAAATAAACAATAGTGCTATATGGTTAATTTTTGCATTTGAAAATCCGCAAAAATAAGTAAGTGCGTATCAGCTTCCAGAAGATTCATTTTATTATTTACGATTATTTATTGTTCTCTGCTAAACCTTTCTCTCTTATACTGAATTCTAAGGTTTCTATAGATCCAAGCACCTGTTAAAAACTTTGGTCCTTTCACAACAACAACAAACAACAACAAAAAAAATTATGAAAACTATATTTTGCCACACAACAACTTAAAAAAAAAAATAATCGGAAGTTAAATAAGAAGCCGGGTCTTCCGGTTCTACAGCATGAGCCACACAATAACAAGAACATAACCGGCAATGTGACGCACGCACGTATACTCCACCACCGAAATTTCACATTTTTTTGTGTTGTTGCTCCTGAAATAAATATTTTTTTTTGTGAACCATAGCGCACACTTAACCAGAAATGCGGGTGGCCTGTCTCTGTCCATATAGTGTCCTGGTCCTGTCCTGCTTGGTCACTCTTCAGCGAAGTGTTAATTAATTTGCGCAAGGTGTTTACTTTATTGGTTCTCTATATATGCCACTTGTGACATAATTTTGATCGTAGGTGGTTTTATGGTCGTCGCGTCGCATGTCAATGTCAATAAATTAATACGCAAAAAATAACTTTAAATCTTTCTGGTGGGTCTAATCTCTGGCAAATTGGTTGAGATTGTTGGCAGTTGGATGTTTTTTTTTTTTTTTTGCTGTCGTTAAGAAGCGAAGAAGCGTGTTGGAGTAGCAAAGAAGGAAAAGAAGAATTTTATTGGTTTCATTAAAATGATGCGATGAAATGTTGTCAAAAAAATTAAACTGTAACAGGTGGCAGATTTTATCTTTTTTTACCATTACGCTCAGTTACCTCATATTCATTTATTAGTTATTAAATTATTTTTTTTTTTTAAACATTATTGGTTTGAAGTTCGTATTTTGTTAGTTTTGATTAATAAATTTGTAATATCTAAATCCATACCTGCATACAAAAATTTAGGTAAAAGCTCGTATAGTTGATTTATTAGTTTTTTTTCAGGCTTTGCAGTCATTTAAAGTTGCCTAGATATTTTTCAAGCTACAAAAAAATGAATTACACGATAAATAGTTTTCATATTAAATGCAACAATAGCAATGAATCTAAAAATAAGTCTTGGAAATTTTCGTCTTGAAGTCTATAAAATAATTTTCATAAAAAAATGGATATTGAGAACTTCCTTGAATGGCCTTGAATCTTAATTTCAGTCCTTATGAATATTGAAGACTAAATTCAGTCATACTAGAAGCCGTTTCAAGAGTGCCTGAAAATATAATTTGTAATAGACTAATGAAATTAAAACTAAAACAAAAGAGCTGAGCAGCAAACTTGATTTAATAGACAGGAAATAATTGAGGTAAAATTCCGTACTTGCAAACATTTTTTATATACATACATATGTATAATGTTGAAGCGTTAAAAAATTGAAGCCAGCGATGTTTCTAATTTCTTTTTCTTACTATTATCGTCAAAAATATTGTATATTTTGGACACTGAAAAAGGGGACACAGAAGACTGAAGATCTACAACCTATAAGGTTTCTCTAAATCATTATACTTTATTCGCCAACATAAGCTGATTGATTGCGTGCTAAAGACAGTTTTAACAAAATTCATCGAAAAACCTAAAAGTAAATCCATAGCTAGGATATAAAAATTGCCAAGCTAGGAAGTGAAGGTATCTTTGAAAGTACCGTCGAAAAGCATAGCCACGACATCATTTCCGATTATGAAATCAGGCTAATCGACCTCGTATTATTATATACTCGGCTACGAATATCCACACCATCGCCAACACAAGGAAATACTGTAAGGAAGTTATACGTCGGACATCTAAAATCGCAGCAAGAGATTTGTCATGTCCTGTTTCCGGTCGTGTCTCGAATAACTCCTTTAGAAGTTCTATGCTTTAACAGGAATGTGGTTACATCAGTAAAATGAACAAGTGAACATATCGCAGTGGAGTCGCAAGCGATGTTGAGTATTTTCAATCTATATAATGGCGATGAGGAAACCAGACCCACCCAAAGGCAGATCGCACCATTTAACGTTAAAAATAAAGGCCAAAAATTCCATGTCTTCGACCTGGGCGGACTGAACAAAGTGATAGAAAGTGAAAATGCTGGTTTCTCTTTTTCAGGGTCGTCGAAAAAAGACCTCACCGACTTTTTGATGTCAAAAAATTTTTAGACAAGGCGAAACGCATTATTATGCGACTTCTTTAATAACGTTTTTGTAAGAATAATACAGAGCTCTAACGTCAACACTAGAGGCAAAATAAATATATGGTGAAATAGATCAAAGGCACGGTAGTGCCCAGTTCTCTAGCAACTTTGGCACTACAGCCTTATTTACAGGAAAAAACTCAGGCCATTTTCGACCCCCTCCAACTTCTATACCAAATATGTCAGAAATTTCAAACTCGCTCCATTTGTTGAACCAGTCGAAAACAATCTCCTTACGAAATTCCAACTACCTAGGATGAGTAGTTCCTGAGATATAGGGCTTCGAAAATCTCAAAAACCGTAACTGACTGGCTGACTGATTCACTCACTGACAGATCATCAAAATAATGGAGAATTTCCCGTTATCATAGAAACTTGTAATTTGGCACAGTGATGGGGGTTGAGGTGCATACAAAGGAAAAAATTGAAAATTTGAGATTTTCAATTCAGGGGGCGTGGTAACCGCCCATTTTCGCTTAATTGTCATCAAATATTTTGGAGCACTTCTAACTATCGTAGAAGTGGCTTGGCAATTTTTCAAATAGCTTGAAAAATCGGTAATTTAAATAAAAATTGCCAAGAGAACAATCAACTTTTTATTTATACAAATTTAAAGCCAAGCTTTAGAACTTGATACACTTTTACATTTCAGTACTTCTTGTGCCGGCATAACTTCAACATAGGAGAACTTCGCTCTTTTTTTAACAGTAATGTTTTTGTTGTGATATGGATTACTCGGATGAACAAAGCTTGATGTCAGAGGCACTTTTGTGAGCACTGAAACAGAGTACATAGAGGCAGTTAAAATGTGTCTAAAGGTCAATGAAGGCAAAATCAAGCCCGCATATATCACGTTGTCTCCAAAAAATAAAACCCAAAACCGACGTACACTGAGGGAAAAAATAAATTGAAGTTGAAACGTCTTTGTTTCAAAGTTGAACTACTTTGATTTATGTGACTTTAAGATACGAAAACATCAAAAATTAACCTTATTTCCACCTTGATTTTAAAATGTTCATCTTCAACACAAAATCATTCCGAATAATAGTTAAATCAATGTGGTTTTCATTGATTTTACCTTGTTTTATGGTGGTTTTTCCCTCAGTGTACGTATTGTACAAAACTTCGGTGGTGGTGAACGACTTTGTCTACATAGATTCCCCTAAAAACACACAAAAAAAAACACCCAATCTGTGCTGAATTGATTTGAGAAGACAATTGATCAGCAAATATCTCTCTCTCGAGATACCGAAGTGTATCCTTACTGTGAAATGAAAACTCTTTAGATTTTTTGTAGACAATAATTTTGTGCACTATTTATTTGCCAATTATACATCAACGATATAGCTTTCGGTAACAATAATTGGAGTCCAGTAAATGAGGACGAACATCTGTAATAGTTAGGTACCTAAAAGAACTTTTTCACAAAAGCATGCTCTTGATATTTGTTAATATAAATGAATATATGTATTGATGAAAGAAAAAATGAATTATTTGCGTAATTTCTTATTAACAAATTCTTTTTTTTTTTAGGATCTAAATCGAAACATTTAAGTTCGCATTGCTTGTTGGCCTTCAGTCACCGCACATAGGAGTATTGTCATCAAAACCTGGCCATAATTTATTTTTCGTGGTTTTTGTTATTATTTCTGTTTATAATGAGTATTCCTACAAGAAAATACAACACCCATAAACCTAGTTTTTGTTATTTTTATTTTTCTACCAAAAACTAAAAAAATGAGTAATGGCCTGTACTCCGCCTGTCGACATTATTTTTCTCAAATTTTTTTCCTCATCCCCAATACGCAATTCTCAGTTTCTCTCTTCCCCAACCTTAATTAAGATCACCCAAAATAAAATACACTAATAACATCTGTAAATTTAATTTAAAAATTAAAAACGTTGCATAAAGTAAGGAGTATTTTCTATCAGAAAGTGAAAAACTAATTGATCCTCAATTCTCTAAAGAGCACCTAAGAGCACCCAATTTTTGTTGCATTGTGTTAAAGAATATATAAACTAACTCATAAGTTTCAATTCATCGAAGAATAACGGGGTATACTAAAACAAAATCATTAAAGTTCAAATAATAACTTACCAAAAATATCAAGCTTTTAGATACTAGTTCTAAGCCCGAATTAAAATAGAATAAAATGCACGACTGGGTCGCATGCACTTGCTCTTAGAGTTCAAGTTGCTTAAATGTTTGAGACTTTTTATATAGAAATTTGAAAAATGTAGGTACTTACTATATGGATACCTACAGAAAAAAAAAAATAAAAAAAAAAAAAAATTCGTTTTAAAAAATAATAATATTAAATCTGAAATCAAATTGCCCCCAAAACAAGTATGCAGTTTTGATTGATATATTAACATGCATTTTTAGAAAAAAAATTTCCAAAATCGTTAGAACCTTTTTTAAAAAAAAACTAATTTTTTATAAATAATTTTTTGGAAAAAAAGTTCTAAAATAAAATGGGTATGTTATTTTGTAGAAATCACTAATCAACATCTAAAAACAAAATTTCAAAAAAGTTCAAAAATTTTTCAAAATTTTTTTAAAAATCCAAAAATTAGTACAGGAAAGATAGACTTTTTCGTGGAACGAAATACACGACGGCTGAATTTTTTAAATCTGAAAAAGGGGTATTAGAAAAGCTTAAGTCCTGGTTTTCGGGACGCCACCCCCCTGGCGAAATCCGCCATTTTGGAAAACGCGAATCACTCTATATCTCCAAAACTATGGGTCCTATAGAAATGGTTGTCGGACCAAAGTTCTTGGAAATTTAATTATCTTTTTCTTTGTAGTACATTATTTTTCTCAGCAGGCAATAGTTTTGAGGTTATGTTGTTTTAATTTTTTTTTTTTTTCGGTTTTCTTAAGATTATAACAATCCCAGTACTAGTTACATAATTTTTTAAACAGTAAAAGTTATAGACCATCAAATTTCCAATAATTTGGTATATTTTCAAAAGTCATGCGATGTATGAGTCGAAAGTTATTGAATTGAAAACTATAGTCTAAGTACAGGAAAGTTAGTAAAGAAATCAGGCATTTTGTGGAACGAATTAAAGGGAGGCTGATTTTTTTCAAACCTGAAAGAAGGGTATTAGAAAAGCTTAAGTCCTGGTTTTCGGGACACCAACCCCCTGGCAAAATCCGCCATTTTTTAAAACGCGAATTGGTCTATATCTCCCAAACTATTGGCTTGATCGAATAAGTTACTGAACGAAAATTGTAGGTAATATAAATATCTTTTCTTGTGCATGCACTGTTTTTCAACGAGGACAACACTTTTTAGGTTATGTTGTTTTATTTTTTTATTTTTTCTGTTTTTTTAATTTTTCTCAGTCTCTATGATAGAAACATAATTTTGTAGCATCATTAAAGTTGTAGAACATCAAATTTACATTAATTTGGGATACTTTTGAAGATTATATGACTTTTCAAACCAAAGATACGGAACTTAAAGAGCAATCCCTCTCAATATTTTCAAAAAATATACTAATATGTTTTTGCATAAGGTATGAAAAAAAGGCTAAATCGGGTACCTAATGTAAAAACAAGAAATAATATGATATGAGGGGGAGTTATTAAGGTGGGTAATGGTAAAACTTACAATATTGAGGTACACATATTTTGTTTTTAGTCAAACATCATACTTTTATGATGCTAAAAAAATTATGTTTCTATCTGTTTCTATCTTCTACTGAGAAAAATTAAAGAAAAAAAAACAGAAAAAAATAAAAAATTAAACAACATAACCTAAAAAGTGATATCCTCGCTGAAAAACAGTGCATGCACAAGAAAAGATATTTCTATTACCTACAATTTTGGTTCAGTAACTTATTCGGTCAAGCCAATAATGTAGTAGATATAGACCAATTATCGTTTTTCAAAATGGCGGATTTCACCAGGTGGTTGGCGACCCGAAAACCAGGACTTTCGTTTTTTTACTATCCTTCTTTCAGATTTGAAAAAATCAGCCGTCCTGTACATCGTTCCACAAAATGCCTGTTTTTTTTTACTAATTTTCCTGCACTAATATTGTAGTTTTCAGATCAATGACTTTCGATTTATACATCGCATGACTTTCAAAAATATACCAAATTATTAGAAATTTGATGGTCTATAACTTTAACTGTTTAAAAAATTATGTAACTGATACCGGGATTGTTATAATCTTAAGAAAACCGAAAAAAAATAAATTAAAACAACATAACCTCAAAACTATTGCCCGCTGAGAAAAATAATGTACTACAAAGAAAAAGATAATTAAATTTCCAAGAACTTTGGTCTGACAACCATTTCTATAGGACTCATAGTTTTGGAGATATAGAGTGATTCGCGTTTTTCAAAATGGCGGATTTCGCCAGGGGGGTGGCGTCCCGAAAACCAGGACTTAAGCTTTTCTAATACCCCTTTTTCAGATTTGAAAAATTCAGCCGTCCTGTATTTCGTTCCACAAAATGCCTGTTTTTTTACTAACTTTCCTGTACTAAATTATTTTTTTTGAAATTTTGTTTTTGTCTTATATTTAAATTATGTAAATGCTTCTTCACAGCAGTTTCGGAGATAATCGAATTTGAACAAAATGGTTCTATGGCAGGTACCGTTAATAATGATTTAAAAAAAATTTTTTTTCATTAGAACATAGACCTTGTTTTAAAATTAACACTTGAATTTTTAAAACAAAATCGTTGGAGCCGTTTTTGAGCAATTTCAACTTTACTAAAATCGATATATGACAGGTACCGTTATTTTTGGTCCTCCATTTAATTTTTTTTAGATTTCTATCACAACACTTCGATATCGCAAATAGAATAACACTTACCAAAATACTTCGCATTCAAATAAAAATGAACAGTTAACTTTGAACTCATTTTTTAACAAGACACGATCGAAAAACAAAAAAATGAGTGCAGCATATTGACATATTGTTTATTTTGCACCCACTTTGCCAAACTTTTTGGTGTCAATTTTGATTTTCAGAAAATCGCCTTATGACCAGGTTTTCACTGCAAATACTCCTATGTGCGCCGTTTGCGTATAGCTATTTTATAAATTAAAGAACATCATGAATTGATCTCAGAACAAGGACGCCAACATTCAATTACCTATACAAATGTTATACATAAGATGTAGGATGTAGGTTAGGGTGGGTCAAAAAAATCGAAAATTTTTTTTTGATTTGGTACTCCGAAAAATCGATTGCTAGACCCCTCTAGAATATATACACCAAATATGAGCTCTTTATATTAATGGGAAGGTCCTCCGCTTTGCAATTTTCCATTTTTACATCAAGCTTCTACTAAAAAAAAATAATTTTTTTATTAATTGACTTTTTAGCAAATTTCTTTTCATATTCTTGTAGGAAATTGAACGCTCTACAAAAAAGGCCTTATACACTTTTTTCGTTTATCTAACAATTGAATAGATATTTGAGGTCCAAAAATCGAGAAAATCTTTAAAAATTCATTTTTTGTTCTTAATTTTGTAACAAATTGAAAAATTATATTGATCAAACGCGCAAGATATATTCTTGTTGGAAATTGATTGCTCCACAAAAAAGGCTTTATTAACTTTTTTCATTAATCTAACTATTCTAAAGATATTCGAGGTCAAAATTAAAAAAAAATATAAAAACATTTTATATTTTTAAAAAATTTCTAATTCACTGAAACTTCATTATTTTCAAATAAGCAAGATATATTCTTGTAGGGGCTTAAACGTTCTACAAAAAATTGCTTGGAATGAAATTGATTGCTTTAACCGTTTAGAAGATATTCGTATCAAAACCAATGCTCACTGATTTCAATAGTTTTCTTATGACCCGTATGCATTGCGATTTGGATACGAATATCTTCTAAACGGTTAAAGCAATCAATTTCATTCCAAGCAATTTTTTGTAGAACGTTTAAGCCCCTACAAGAATATATCTTGCTAATTTGCAAATAATGAAGTTTCAGTGAATTAGAAATTTTTTAAAAATATAAAATGTTTTTATATTTTTTTTTAATTTTGACCTCGAATATCTTTAGAATGGTTAGATTAATGAAAAAAGTTAATAAAGCCTTTTTTGTGGAGCAATCAATTTCCAACAAGAATATGTCTTGCGCGTTTGATCAATATAATTTTTCAATTTGTTACAAAATTAAGAACAAAAAACGAATTTTTAAAGCTTTTCTCGATTTTTGGACCTCAAATATCTATTCAACGGTTAGATAAACGAAAAAAGTGTATAAGGCCTTTTTTGTAGAGCGTTCAATTTCCTACAAGAATCTGAAAAGAAATTTGCTAAAAAGTCAATTAATAAAAAAAATATTTTTTTTTAGTAGAAGCTTGATGTAAAAATGGAAAATTGCAAAGCGGAGGACCTTCCCATTAATATAAAGAGCTCATATTTGGTGTGTATATTCTAGAGGGGTCTAGCAATCGATTTTTCGGAGTACCAATTCAAAAAAAAGAATTTCGATTTTTTTGACCCACCCTAATGTAGGTACTATAATTGTCATTCCATTCTCACCTAAACCTAAAACCCTTTATTTATTGATCTGCCGAAAAGCGAAAACTATAGAACAACATTATATTTATGAACTGTGAAAACTAAAAACAATACTATTTGCGGTTTTCCCTTTCATCTCCTACTCATCGATTCTAATTCCGGATGTGAGCCAAATTATCCTTCCTTTATTTTTTCTTTCCTTTAGCGGAACCAAATTCTTTCTCTAGTGTGTGTTTATAGGTATACAAATTTAATGTAGGGCAAAAGGAGGTGTGAAAATTATATGGCGCCAGCGTCATATTGAGGTTTGACTAATGAGATTACAAATGTTTGCTAAAAAATTGTCTTCGGTTCATTTCTAATCACTGTTATTAGAATTTCAGCACTTCAATTTCTATCCCGTGGGAAGATTATTTTCTCTTTTATTTTACCAGTTATTCATCAGAATAAATGTTGGATGGTTTATTGTGTGCGTGTATCCACGAAGCATTAGCTTTTCTTTAAGTTCTTTCTGCGTTGATTCAGGTAGAAACGATTGGTTCTTAAATTTTGTCTGCCGCCGGCGTAAAATAATCTGTTATACAAGCCAAAATATTGTAAACTTTGCAGATTTATTCCAGGAGGTCCATAACGTCGAATTAACTTTTGATAATCGGAGTGGTGCACCTCGGCACACAACCACAATATGAGGACGTTAGGAGAATCTCCTTGAAAGAGCAATGAAAAAAAAAAAATCATCATGACATAAAGTAGATTCAAATGGTTCTATACTATAAAGAGCTCCTTGTACGGATTGGATACTCGTAGAAGGGTTACACAAAAAAGAAATCGATATTTTTTTTGGCTTGAGAATGTTTTCGGTGAATCAATGTCGCATATACAGCCGACTACGAGTAGTCCTGTCTGGGTTGCAACCGATTTACCACCAAAAGTCTTTCTTTCACATCAGAGAAGGACTAATTTTTGTTCCCATGTCGATGTCGCCATATAAAAGATGATGGACCGTATAGTTAGTTGTACCTTTACGGTGGTCCATTTAACTCCCTGAAAAACCTTCACCATGACACACTAATATGTTGAACTTCTTAAATTACCTACTGGTCATTCACTTTGTTTGGGTTGGTGTACCTCTCTCTCTAATGTACACATATCAAGGCCCATCGTGACAAAAGGAAAGCATTTTTGGTGTACAAAATAATGAACGGTTATAAAAGATGCGTTTCATTTTACTGTTTTATATAAATTTTTTAAACCTAATTCTTCTTTGTGATAAAATTTTTCACTGCAAATGTTTATGGATGAGATTTTTATGAATCTTTTTCGATTTGGGACAGTTTTTTTTTTCGATTTTCGATTTTTTGGGCAATCGGACACTATAGTTTGCAGTCGGCCGTACGTGTGTTGTGACTTAAATTTGGCGAGATAATTTTTAATTGAGAGTTAATTGGTGTCGTGTCGTATTTCAATTTATATGACAGGTCGTCTGTGGGAAATTTTCACGAAAATAACGGCGAAAGACGATGTTTTTTTTTTTGTTCTTTTCTTTATGATAGTTTGTAATTTGGTAAGTCCAGCCTGGATATAGTAGGTTTGGTAGTCAACGAGTCTCTATACATATTTAAAATTGTCTTTAGACCTCTGTCTAGGTGCGCCACGTTTTCTTAGAATCACGTTGGCTTATTGAAAGTCTTGCTAAAACGAAGCTAAAAAAAAAATAGGTGTGTTGAAATTGTTTTATATTTTCTATCTCTGTAAAATAATTTTAACGTGACTTGTTACAATGCTGTGGCTAAGACTTCTCATAAAAATTGTTTTATTGTAAAGTTTAGAAGGTAAAGGCCTTAGAATGACTTTCATGGTGACGACAACATGAAAGTCATTCTAGAGATCATATGTGAAAAATTTGGAAAGTCTTCACAATGTAAAATCTCTTGCAAGGAACAAATTCTCCCAGAACAAGAACTTACTAAAATGGAACACTGAAATTTTCGTACTTAATCTAAAGTTTATTAGGTGGTGTGTTGATAATTTCTTTCTTAATGTACTGGAATTCAGAAGACAGAAAAATAAATTAGACTCAAGAAGAATAAATATATCCGCACCCCGTCTGCACCATTTTAAAAATTTCAAAATTTCTTAACCGCCGGACCAGGTCCGCACCATTTCATTTTGTATGAACAAATTCGCCACACCACGTCCGCACCATGTAGTACAGGTAAAATAGTACATAAAATCAAGAAATAAAAAAAAAAAAATTGTTACACTCATGAAACTTGGCAAAAAGTTTACTTTTGGGTGTTTTTTTTCGAAGAGATAGTAAATTTTTGTAATTGGTCCCCATGAAATTTTTATAGACACTTTAGATTCTTGTTTCTTATCTTAAAAGTAACATAATTCCTGAATTTCAATAGGATACCACTAGTACTACTCTAGTGTCTAGTTTTGCACACTTTTCCAAATATACCCATATTTTCTCTAAATTTAAAAAAAACACCCTTTCATATGAAAAAAATTTATAGATTTCTTTTATTCGTAATCCCCATTAGATAGAGAACATATTTATTGAATTTCGAGAGGGTACCTTTTATACCATTGATTTTATTGGACATATCGCGGGTTTTCCCTTTTTTCCCAAAAAAAACACCCTTTAACCTAAAATATTTGTATAAACTTTTTGGGTTCTTGGCTTCTGTTATAAATGAAACATTTTTACCAATTTTCATTGGTGTAACAATTTTTCCCCATTTTTTGTGGTACTAATTCCGAATTTCATCACTTCTTGAAAAAAAATACCCTTTACCTCAAGATAATTTTGTACTTTTTATAGATTCTTAATTCTTATACCAACCAAAACTTTTTCACCAAGTTTTGAAAATTAATAAAATTTAAGTTAGCTGTTATGATACCTTTCTCACACACAACTTAACCTTTCAAAAAAAACACCCTTTCACCAAAAATAATTCTAAGAACTTTATATGAATCCTTTGTACCTGCTTTATATAAAACCTTAATCCCGAATTTCATCAGTGTAGCATGTTTTTCACATGGATTTTGGTTATATTTTACCTGTTGAAGTAAAAAAACAAGCAACCTTGTTTTTAATCGGCAATAACTTTTTTTAGAGCAATCGTATTGACTTTATTTTTATGTCATTAGATTCAACATCAAAAAATACCTTGAAAACATGTGTCATATGATGATATTCGACTAACAATTTTTTCAGTATATTTTTGACCTTGACCCCCTCCCTCTTGACCGCGAAAAAAACACCCTTCCACCCAACATTTTTTTTTATAGACTTTTTTTGTCCTTGGTTCTTATCCCAAAAGCAAACTTTTTGCCAAGTTTCATGAGTGTAACAATTTTTTTTAATTTCTTGATTTATTCTAAAATCTTCTGAAGAGTTCTCTTTATTTTAATTTCTAATTTCTTAAACAAACTCAAAAAAACCTAAATGGTGTTTTTTTACATTAGATACAAGAAGGAGCTTCCTGTTTATATATTCCACTCTAAAGAAATTTCTTTATTTGAACTAACATAGAAGACAAAAGAGAAAGTAAAAGTGCACAATAATTATCTTCTCAACACGATCGCCTATCACAAATCCCAAAAAAAAAAAAAATCTATAAAACATCTACACACACGAGTATCCTGCTGTGGGAAAAATGACATAGGAACCCAATGTTCATCGATGAAGATGAAATAACATCTCATCCATTGTTCTTTTTCTTGTAACCAATTTATTTCTGTCTGCATACTTTCTATAAGATTGTCAACAAGTTTCAAAATAGTTTCACAGTAGCCAGCTAGCAAAAATATAGGTACACGAAAATTTTGAAGTTGATAAATTCACTTGTTCCTTCCAAGAAGGAACCAAATATCAAAAAACCCCCTTTGACAGAGGAGTAATTGATATCTTTTTGATTTAGGAATTTTAGAATTAAGTATCTATATACACCCAAGAAAAAATAAATTGTGTGTGAAGGTAAGTAAATATTTTCATAAATTCAAAGGAAACAGAAAATATGAATTTCGTCGTCTAGGATACTGTGATAATCCTTTAAGTGAAGAAAAGTTATACTCTCACTGGTTTTTAAGGAGGAATTAAATTATGTGACATTTTTGTTTGACATAAGTTTCTTTGACAGTTCTAGTAAATTTCTTCAAGGATATTGGAAGGAGTAATCTTTGTTGTTAGAATAAATTCACTTCAGACTATATGAATGAAACAATTTTCTTCCATTAGCCAACAAAACAAACACAAATAGTACCTTTTCATTCAATTCTCTCGCACATAAAGACAGGGGTCAAAAGATCCTGGCCGAATTACATGAATCAACAGGTATAGAGCGCCCACTTAAGCCAAACTGCAGTGCAATTCCAACTTGTAAATTATAGGTTTCAACATGAATTTTTTTGTGGCGGTATGCATACTGTCAGTCACCAATCCAAAACCATATCGTCTTCGTTTCATTTTGTTCGGGCATCTGAAAAGGAAGTCGAAGATTATTTAAATGATCAGATCAACGCAGTTCGTCCACCGATTTGTAAGACAACACTTTGTGCATTTTAAGATTTACTTGAGAGCTTTGGACGTCAGTGTGGGCTAAAAAGAAATAATCATTCACCATTCACCAATTCGTATCAAATTACTTTGGAGGAAGAGCAAACGAAATTGGCCGAATTGTGTAGTTGCGCGCACACTTCCAACAGTTTACTTTGCAGTTTGCACGGATCGATGTGCATTGCCTTGTGATGGCAATTTGTGCATCAACTTATTATCTTGAATAAGTGCAATACCATTTTAATTTGGCGAACACAGGAGGTCGATCTGGCTGGTAAAAATGATCAAGGTAAATGATTCTTTACAGAATTTGAAGTTATACAAAACAAAAATTTGATTGTTTTGGAGAAGTGCATTTACTCGTAAATTAAAATCTGTGAATCTTTATTTTGAATATGAAGATACAGTTTAAATAAGAGAACCATACAAGATCTGTACTCAATAGACTTACTTTTGAAGAGAAACAATATAAGTATGTATGACATCATAAATCTTTGATTAATTGATTAATTGGTTGAGAGCAAAAGGGAACAATTTTCAAAATACAATAAAATTCCTAAATTTTTCAGTTCTCAGTGAATTAAGCTCTAAAAGATAAGTTTTTGATAAAACGATTTATTACGACCTTACCAACAAACTACAAACTTTTCCAACTATAAAACGTTTAACAGCTTACAGAATGAATATTAAATATCAAATTACAAACAAAAAAATTTATGCATAAAAGTTTAAGCAGTCAAACTAGTTTAGAAAATTATACTTTTTTGCCGAGGCTAAACAACTTATAAATTAACATTAAAAAACTAAACAAAACACTACCACAAAAACTTAGAGCAATTATCACAATTTAAAAGTCTGTGATAATAAATTGCGAGACTTATACATATGGCTTGAAAGAATATCAAAACTTGCTACGACGCACAATGGCCCATTTAGACAAAAGTGCTTGCAATATTCATTTTTCGGGTGGGTCGATAATGAAAAACTTTTAGATCACTGGATTCATTCATTTATGGGTGTGCCTTATAGAGCAAGTCAAAGTTAATAATTTTTTACTATGAAAAAAAAAAACTGTTTTTTTATTTTTTTTCTTAGCTTTGAGTGTTGAAACCAGGAAGAGGGCTCCTAAAACGTTTTGATTTTTATTTTTTTTCAATAGCTGTGTAAATATTTAAACCAAAAATTAAAAAAAAAAATTAAAAAATTTATTTTTTAATTGTTTAATTTAATGTTTTTTGAAACACTGTTTTTTGCACACTTTTTCGAATTCAAATTGCATAGAAAAAAAAAAGATTCCTACGTAATCAAACCAAGCTCATCTGCGTCATTTTGCATCCAACTGAGCTAGAGCGATTTGATTTGAAAAGGTCAGTCATTTTTTCGACATTTTTTTTTTAATGTGTGAAAATAAAATCTTGGAAAATTAGAGTTCTTTGTTTTGTAAGTGGTGGATTTCAATAACATGATTTTTTATGAATATATTGGGACCAAGGAGATGGAAAAGAGAAGAAAACAAGCGATCCAAACGCGTTTTCGAGAAGAGCTTGGACTTGATGTGGATAAACCAAAGAAAGGCTATGGAAATACTAATAATGGAAACACTTCAAGGAGAACAAACAGATGCAACCGCTCGAATAACTGGAGTCAATGGAGAAGTTATTATGATGCTGAAAATAATACCTACTGAATGTTTTGAATTGCAGGGAAGTAGTGAATGCAGTTAAATTTGGAGAGTATACTAAGAAAACAGCAGAGCTTCTAAAAAAAAGTATCCTAAAAAACTACTCACGCCTACTCTTCACAAAATAATGGTCCATAGTCAAAATATCATCGAATATCAATCACTTCCACTTGGAGAACTGTCAGAAGAAGCCCAGGAGTGCAAAGTTAAAGACCACAAGAAGTACAAATATCGAAATACGTGCAAAGTTTCAAGGATTCGGCAGAATGAAGACCTATTTAACATGCTTGCAACCTCATCGGATACACACTGAAAAAAGTATTATTCTTAAAAACTATGAATCTCGTTCATAAACCAAAATTCATACATTTTTAAGAAAAATTCATTAAATTTAACCACAAATTCTTAAAAAAAATGTTTAGTTTTAAGAAAGATTCATAAAATTTAAGAATCAGTTTTCATAAAAATTTTCCTAGGTATGGAAAAAATTTTTATGAATTTTTTTTAAGAACAAATACGAAGGTTTATGAATAAATTCATAAACTTCTAGCTCCAATTTGAAGGATATTTTGCTGAATCTTAGAATCTGGACATACTTTTACGAATGAAATTCACTATTATTTTCCATTCAGTTGTATTTTGAGTTAAAATAATTTTTAAAATTGACTTTTTTCCCTTCTAAAATTAAAAAAATCTATGTTTAAAATTACATTTGTAAGGAGTTCATAAATTTTGTGTGTTTTAAGTATTTTTTCTTAAAATGAATGTATTTTTTCTTAAAATGAATGTATTTTTTCATTAATTGAAAAATAACGAACATTTTACCGTTATCCTGCATTCGGTATTAAGAACTTATTCTTAAAATCTAAGAATCTGTTCATACTTTTTAAGTTCGAAATTCATATTTTTCCAAAATTTAAGAATTAATTCATTAAATTCTATGAAAGTATACATATAATTTATGAAAAAATTCTTAAATTTTGAGTTTTTAAGTATATTTTCTTAAAGTCTATGTATTTTTTCATCAATCTAGAAAATAATAACTGTTGTTTTGAATCTATGCCTTAGAAAGTTTTCTCTGCAGATTTAGTTTAAAATCTGATATTCAAAGTGGACAGTCGTTGCCGAAACAAGTTTGTGAATAAAAAACAATACAGTGTTAAGCATTTAAAACCACGTATACAATTTTGAAGAGTAAAAGACACTTGTTGGTTCCCGTTGCCTCTTTCCCATATACTCAGATAAGTATAAAAACATAATTAATTTGTTAAAAATTTCTTTTTTTTATATATATATTAAATATATTTAAAACATTTTTTGTTATAGGTACATAATTTAGATACTTTTGTGAAACGAGTAGGCACGTGAGTAATCTTCAATTTTAGACAATGTTATTTTCGCAAAAAAGCGAAATATAATAGAACCGGCAAAAGGGCACTTAATACTGCACCGTAAAAACCATCCTAAAGTCTATTTGCAACAGATCCAGTACACCCAAAGTTGTCATTGCAAAATAAAGCAAACACATCATGTTTGGAAAACATAGAATTTAGTAAGTGTTGCATGTTATTTAATCCCTTTAAATATTTAAATTTTGTTTCAAAGTAATATTATCAACATTCCTCAAATTATTCTATTTAATTCTGTATCTACCTAAATTTTTTATATTGTGATTTAACCCCAACTTATTCAATTTTGTATTGTTTTTTCTTTCAGCTGCAGAACCTAATGCTGCCGATTACAATAAGGTAAAAGATAATTCTACCTTCTATTTTTTGAACCAAATAGTACATAGTCATTTTACTAATACAAACTTTTTTTTTTCTTTCCAGATGATGCATCAATTAAAAAAGAAAAATTAAGTTAAAAAATAAATTTATAGTGATATTTATATTTTTAATTTAATTTATAGTGAAAGTGACCAATAAAACATTTCTTTTATTTTTAAAAACTGTTTCATTTCTTTGTCTTAGATTTTGGGTTGTTTTCTTTTGCTGTTTGTTTGATTGGAACACAATTTTTTTCAGGAACAAATTAAATGCTTTGAATGGTGATGTATATTATATGCATCTATATAAATAAATGCATACATTTTAATGAAAAGTGTACTACATTTTATGAAAACAATCATAGAAAAATTCATAGTTTTTATGATTTTTTTCATAAAATTTAAGCAACATTTCATTCAAATTTTTTCGGAATTTATGAAAAAAATCATAAAATATAAGAAATAATCTTAAAATGTAAGAAACTTTTCTTAAACTTTGTTCTTAAATTATAAGAAATAATTCTTAAATTGTATGAATTTTTCTTAAAATCTAAGAAACTTTTCTTAAACATGTTCAAAAATTTTCGAATTCGTGTATGAACAGAATTCATAAAATTTAAGAACTTATTCTTAATTTTTAAGAAAGATTCATTCCCTTATGAATTTGTTCTTAAAAAGATTCTTAAATTTAATGAATTTTTACATTGGCTCATTTCCCATGAATTTTTACATTAATTTAATGTACAAATTCATTAATTTTATGTACCTTTTTGGTTCAGTGCACCTATTTCTTCCTTAAGGCATGTAAGAAACCAAAAAGATCTGCAAGAACAATACTCTCCAGAAATGATGAGTTTATTACAAATTACCCCGGACTTAGATGATAGTTTTAAAGAAATCTAGGAAATGGTAACGGAGTTACGAATAACAGAGTTACGCGCGACAGAGTTACGGCCGTCAAAGTTACGCGAAACCGAAGTTACGAAAAACTAGAGTTACGAATTCTAAAGTTATGTTAAGCTATGACATGTGATTTTTGGGTTGGCAACAATTGCAACAACAGTTCACCACACCAAAATAACGTATGTAAAAAAAAGGGGTGGTTTGGTTATTATTTTAATATAAATATTAACAAAGTGGGTATTACAAAATACGCTATGAATAATTATATTAATTAATAGAAAAAAAAAATACGTATTTGCAATATTAGTTGGACAAATAAGAAGTTAAATTCAATTATGTTCCCCAAACTTACATAAGTATACTCATGTTTTTTTTTTCTATTTCAACGTTTTTGCGATCTTCTCACAAAAACAAAACCATATATCGACGGTTAAACTTCATAACCTCGTAAGTCGAAAAATTCGAAAAAATATTATTAATGCAAACAGTTCAGAAAATTCAGAGCTATCTTTTGGTATATTCAGTCCAACAATGTTGTTTTGAACATTTTTCAGGAATGACGAAATTCAAAAGCTCGTATTGATATATCCCATACAAAAACATGAAACACAACATATTTTTTTTTTTATTTCTGAAAAACTTGCAAAAACGACTTACGAGATTATGAAGTTTAACCGTCGATATGTATATCTATACCTATCCAATCAAAATTTTACAAGATTAAATACCACAGATTTTCGCTTTACTCATTTAACTCTGACCAATGAGAAAAATGTTAATCTCTTGTTTCTATTTCCATAATTCCATGTCGTTCCTCGCAATTGTTGCCAACCCAAAAATCACATGTCATAGCTTAACATAACTTAAGAATTCGAAACTCTAGTTTTTCGTAACTTCGGTTTCGCGTAACTTTAACGGCCGTAACTCTGTCGCGCGTAACTCTGGTATTCGTAACTTCGTCGGTTTCCCATACATTATAAATGTACTCTTCTATAAAGAAAAATAAAAAAATTGCATAAAAATAAAAAACAAAAAAAATACTTTTCTCCCCACTGTTTCACTCGAATTGGTTCCTTTCCTTTTTCCCCACTGTGTCACCTAACTCAGATTACTTCAGAAATTGATTTTTGACGATTGTAATCAAAATACCATTATGTTTACAACCTTATCTAAAACTTCTTATTTTAACACCAAATTCTGAAACACCCTGTAAAGTTTTTTTTTTTGAAACTCACAATTTTCATAGCCTTGGAAATTTCCTTCAAGATAAAGAAAAAATTGTGGTGATGTCTTTATTTGTTTAGAAGATATTAATTTTGCAAGCAAAAAAGTCAAAACAGGCCACTGTGCGACGATTCTTAATATCGAACTATAAAATGTTTCAGCCAGAACGTAACAACTAGAAAATGACATTCCAACTACGAGAATATTTAAAAATTGTTTGGAAAAAAATCGATGCTGGATAGAACTATGAAGAAAAGGACAACAAATAATAAATAATGGTACCTATACCACACTCGAGAAATTGTATAAGATTATACGAACTTTTCCTCCTGATGTCCAAACAAAAACAACATACAATTTTAAGAACAATAATGCTTCAGTTCTCTTAATACTAGCATTTTATATAATTTAAAACAAGACTTTCTTTCTTTTTTCTGTTGACCAATTAAACAAAAGGAGTGTTTCTATTATTGTTGCAGCAGGAGAAGCATTATCATAAAAGAGTTTATTCGTTGCACAAATAGATCTTCTTTTTATTGTGCTCTTCAACTCTTTAAATATTAATTCAAAAAAGAAAAAAAAAACAGAACAGATGAAACGTTTATTTTTCTGTTCCATTGTCCGTTTAAGCGAAGTTAACCCTGTCCCTTTAACACTTCAGATGATGATGTCCCTGGCCACCACCACCACCTTCCACATTCATCAGATTCACCTAACTCTCTCGTACATAATCGAATTCAAGTATGCATTGCGTCATTAATTGAATTTATGAGAGTTTTCTATGCAAACATGACAAAAGGGTTCATATTCGAAAGCAATGAGACTTCATTGATGAGATATTAAAATTTCAATGGGGCTAGCGAGCGAGTGTGGTTAAATGTCCTTCCACATACGTTCTCGCGCATTTGCGAGGCTCCTGTATAAAATAAAAAAAAAAAAAACTGAAAAAAGAATCTACTGGATACCATGTTTACAAAAGGGGGCATTGTTTGTAGGATAAAAAATAGACATGCAAAAAAAAAAAAGAAAATAAAAACCGTCGAGTTCGAGAAGAATGCCAACGGAATTTATGCCAATATTGACACATGCCATAACATTTATCATCATTTTCATTCCCATTGAAATCCTCATCATATGAAATTATATCTGTTGTACCTGCCCTTACAAATCTGATATATGCTATGGATACCTATTTGCAGTTGTTCTCCCAAGCACATACTTGATCCAGGAACTTGGACTGAATGTGATTCTCTCAGTGGGAATCGCACTGGACAATGGCCAGTAGGCAATTAAAAAATCATGAATGTCCTGTCTTCACTTTCCCATTCAGTTCTCACAGAGTTTATTTCTTAAAGAGTGATAGCTGATGGGAATACATTTTTTCCATGCAATTAGTTTAAAGTCATAACTTTCACCCATCGATATGAACGAACGTGTCGGTCTAACAAGATACAAGACAGACTTGGAAAGTAATTCCAGATAAACAGACAGGATTATTTACACCGTCACAATCGATCTTCTCATCGTATTGAGTGCAACATTTTACGCAAGTCGTTGAGGGATAATCCTGGATGAAACAAAAAAGGAAGAAATCGAGTTTGGCATGTTGCCGACTGTCTGTCAATCGACAGGCACGCAATTTTGCAAACAGGACAGGTTGACGAGATTTGTTTCTTCTTAAAGTGACAGCACGTGCGCTGTCGATTCGCTTCTTCGTACGCAGGCGATCGTGTAGGTCGAAATGTATGTCGATCCAACCTACTATCACTATGAACTGAGTAATTGACAAATTATCAGGAGTTAAGCATGCCTTTAGGACAAAAAGTGTCCTATATATTTTCATTATTGACCCACATTAATATTCATTAATGTGCCAAAAGAAAACGAAACTGGACATTAATACCAAATTATGTGATTTATAAAAAGTTAAGTTTTAAAAAATAAGGTAATAATTGTTTCGGAGAAAGTAGTGTAAAGAGAAAAAAATTTGCACGAAATAAATCCACACATGTACCTTAAGTTCATTATGAATAGGTCAAAAGTTTGTAAAGTAGCTACGAGTTATACCTAATCCCAAATATCTCGTATATAATAGAAGACAACAAGCAGCAATGCAGAAATAGCTTTTTAGAGTTATTTTATCGTAGTAACAAATTAAGCCCTGTTAACTCGAAATGCAATTGTTTGATTCTGAGAAAGGCCGAATGTTAGAAAAGTGAGGATGAAAGCAGACGCAAGTTAACCTTTTTCGTATTTTCAAAGGCAAGAAGTGATTCAAATGTGGCTCAGGGAAATAAGGCCTGGGGACATAACACCCACTTTTTATTTATGGGACTTATGTTCCACTTTATTAAAGGGTTATTATCCCATTTGAGTGGGAAATAAGCCCTAAATATTTTTTATTAAACTTGAACATAAACCCCACATTAATGTACTATTACTTTTGTTATATTTTATTCACATTTTATTCCAGATTATTTAAATGCAAAAGATACTTTGAATACACCCAACCTCGCATTATTAGAGCGGGTCGTTTGGAGAACTATCTCGCAAATAAAGCGGTCAGATAATTTGCAGAACCTAAAAGCGAAGTGAAAAAAAATTTTGCACACGGGAGAATTAATTTTGAGGTGTCACCATTTTTTTTGTTCGTCTTATGTCCAACTTGAGTATGACATAAACTCCACATTTAATTTGGGGCTTTTGTTTAAGTGGAACCTAAGCCCCACAAATAAAATGTGGCCGTTATGTCCATGCACATTATGTCCCTGTGCCAAAAATATAGCATTTGCATACCAAACTGACTGCAAGTGGTTACATAATATTTTTCCTTAGCTCCACTTAGCAAGATTTGGCTCACAGAAAAAATGAAATAATCCCTAATCGGCGTCATTTCACTTTGTAATGGTGAAATAAGACCGAACGTCATAATTCGGTGTTATTTCACTTCCATAAAGTAAAATAAGGCTGAATTTTGAAATTCGGTTATCTCTGTTCAGATTATTCTAGTCTAATATCACCAAATTTAGAAAAACCAACACTGTAAGACAGAATAAAAATTATCTTGTGGAACTCATTGCTACAAGATAAAAACTTTTAAAAACACTGTTTTCGATACGCATATTTTTTTAAGGAATCCCCTCGGAGTTGAAGAAAAAACACCAACTGATATCATAAACTACTACAAAACCATTGATAACAATTTATTGCTCGTTAGTTAGATAGGATACAATGAACCTCCGCCAAAGAAGAACTCCTGATGTCCTTTGGCCAAAGAGTGACAAACCCAAACCGAAACCCAAACAATTTGTTGTAAATGTCAACCATTCTGCAATGTCGACCACCAGTTAGGTTAAAAATAAGGTCTACCCAAACTACCTGATGCCAAGGAACTTCTGAATTAAATACGAAATTTTTGTGTCGTCCTTCCTGCGACACAAGTTTATTCCTTTTTGTGTGCAAACATTGTTAGTGCGCAATTGCACCTGCCCCGGTGGCACATGCCCATAGTATCCTGTCGGAGGTTTCAAATGCAAATATAAAAGAAATGTGTGCGCTCTCGATGCTCATCTCTTGATTTGATATCTTTTAACCCCTCTTGAATGCTTGAACGTTCAATATTTACGATGACACTTTACACTTTTGGTGACCCCTGAATGCACTTGTATACGAGACCAAGGCACACACCAAAACTAAAAATAAAAAGAACCCCGAGTACCGTTTCGCAATTTTCCACTACAGCGCCGTTGCCGCCATTGACCGTTCTGTGGTAATCTTTTAAATTGTGCAACCCAATCTAGTCGATAACAAATTGCACCACAGAGAGTCACACTTGAAAAGCAACCGCCGCACTGCACCCCTGCTCGCATCGAATTGGTAGATAAGACAAGATATATCAACAAAGGACCTGGTGTGCAAAATTCAAAGGACATTCATTGCACCTTTTGAGATGCGCATGGAGCATCGCCATCAGAAATCTTTGTTTGTTTATGAAACGAGATGAAGCTCATGAACCTTTGGTTCATCTGTCGCTACTCGTAATTAGGTCAAACCAAGGGATCTTTTGGATTCAGATTTTTTTGTTCTCTTTTCTTGGAAATCAGAGATGTATGTGGAGCAACCCTTCTTCAAAGGTTATTAATCAAAATGACAGGACATGGAGAAAGTGAATGCATGACTGGATTTTAAAAACCAATAGACACCGAAAACTGACCCATAAAATGAATTAAGATGTTAAAGGATAACTCACATGAATTTTTTTTGTACCCCCTTTATAATTATGGTCTATCAATCTTCGGGGTGGAAGACAAGAAATGATCGGCTTGTGCTAGTCGTCTCGCCTAGAGTGTGTCGGTCAGTTAAGAATGACAAAGAATGTGTAGGCGTGTTGGACGATCCTATCGGTGGTGTTGGCATTAACAATATTCTTTAGGGTTATGTTATTTATTGATGTGGTTTTTTTATAATCAATAATTTTAATTCAAAGGCTCTAATTTATAATACAAACAATCAGTGAATAACTTTTGATCTTATACAAATATGCGGATCACCGCTTTTGAAAAATGTATAATGTATAAATATGCATTTTCTTAAGTGGAGCAAGTATGGTTTGAAACAATTCCTAAGAATTCAAAAGTGTATTTAAATACTGATGAAATCATCAAAGAATAAATTTGTATTTATCAAAACCTCGTTTAAATTTGATAATCATGGGAATATTTATCGGTATATAAAATAAATAAATATACCTAATTTAAAATACTTTGATTGCACTGGTCTGGTTTATCCTCCTTTTGATAAAACTATAGGTACATATCCAAAGGATTTTTGTGTTATGATTCCAAATCCAACGACAATAGCACGTCACGTTTTTTAGATATTCCCGTTAGAAAAATCTCACAGCACCATTTTTTTGTCGTAATGTAATCTTTTTCAACTAAATTTGTCACGGTTTATGAAATAACTTGTTTTTTTTTTTCAGTTTTCAATCTTCTAAATATCGCTTTTCTTCTCCGATGTATCTAAATTTAAGTAAGTTAAGTAGGTTTGGCATATCTTACCATAAAGAAACTGATCATTAAAAATTCATATTTCTTTCTCCCAAAAACAAGAGTATACTTTGGATTTATTTTGAATCCGAATAAAAAAAATTTCGATAAGCTCTTGTTTTTGAGATACCTATAGAAGTTTTCTTGAGATTTAAAAAAAAAATTTAATTTTGTGATTCTTTGTTGACTTCGGATTCGAGCTCATCACATTAAAAATCGTAAGAAAAGTATATTTTTCTTCCAAGGAGAAACAAATCTGAAGCTTTATAAGGCAGCGTATCGAATGGTTTATCACAAATAAGATATAATAGAAAAATAGTATACAAAACACGTATAAATTAGTTTTAATGTATTTTATTATAGTTTTCTTTACATATTTGGCTTTTTAAATATAACTAGCGTTGAGATTTTACATTTAACTTATTTAAGATGTTTTTGTTCATGAGGGATTTACTAAAACTGGAGGATTTCAATATTTTTGCGGTTTTTGTCAATTAGTAGGTATATTAAAATGTGTGTAAACTTTAATTAATAAATACAAATTTGGCGTCATATGATTGATCATGTTATGAGAAATAAGTCCTCTAAATTTGAGCTGAATACGAATAATAGTTTTAATTAATTCTTCCTTTCGTGACCTTTTCCAGTAAAATAAATTTTATTTTTTCTGGTGGGCTATAGGTCTTTCTTCAATATATTCTAATTCGTACTAGTACAAAATTTATTTTAACAATAGTTTTACCTTTGTACTTTGTATGTCAACCGAATCTAAAAGGTTTAGGTATTTTCTATAAACTACTCATATTTTTCAAAAATCATTAAAAAAATGGCTAGAATGTTTCTGAAACCAGATTTATATTCAGGAAAGTCAAATCTTTCATAATTTGAAAAAAATATTTAAGGGAGAAAAAAAGATACATTTTGCAGACCAGTGTTATTAAAACAAAAGAGCTGTGCGGAAAACTTGGTAAGTTGATGAAAATATATACAAAGAAATGTACCTACTTCGATTGATCTCCTAAATATCTAGGAGAGAGGTGCGGACAGTGAGACGCCCTTTTTTTAAATTGGTATATCTTAGAATGTTTTCAAGATAGCTTAACAAAACTTTGAAGACAGTTTAAGACACATTTTATCTTAATGTTGCAAAAAAAACTTGTAGTTAAAGAATGAATGAGAGCATCACATTGGACTTAAATGTAGAAAAAGTCAAAACGTCTCACTGTTTGAAAGGGGTGCGATCAGTGAGACATTCTTAGGTGAAACAAAAAATTTACGAAAACGTCAAATAATTAGGTAATTGACAAGTATATAAATAATTAATTTATATATTGAACAGTCTAAAATAATAGATTTTTTTAAAAACTATATGTCTCACTGTTTGCTTTTTAAAAATCTTATGTCTCACTGTTTGCTTTTACATAATGTCTCACTGTTTACTTTTTGTCATTTGTCGGAAAAATATAAAATTATAAAAAACGAGAAGGAATTCTAATTACATGATATTTTTTTATGAAAGAACATATAAATATAATACATATGTAAAAAAAGTTCTCTCCACTAACCAGATTTTTTTGTGTTATACACTCTTTTTATAACACTCCAAAAACTACTTTCACCTGATTTTGTGCGATATTTTACGGTGTAGGGAAATGGACAGCTGTAATTAAGTCGGGACAAAATTAAAAGACGCAGACGAGGAAATAAACGTTTTGACCCAAACTAGCGTTACTGTGCTTATTTTCAGAAAAGAGAAAAATGGATTGTCTCACTGTTTGCACTGTCTCACTGTCCGCACCTTTCCCCTACTCCTTTTAAGTACCTATGTATGGCTAACAACTTTCCTCATTGCTTCTCTCAATTGGGTAACATTGCTGTTAAAAAGTAATTTTGTACTGCATTCGATAAACGAGTACCGAAATTCATAAATTTTCATTTTACAATCGATGCATGTTGCAGTACCTATATGTATTTAATAAGAATGAGGACAAAAATTGAGCAAAGTAAACCTACTCAAGTATCAATTCAAAAACGTTACGTTACATTTTTATAACCTCAAAGAAACATACAATACAAAAATAACACTTTTCTTAAACATTTACCGTTCTACATCTTAGAAAACCAAAATCCCCTTCTTGTATGCTAACCATACGTCAGAATGCTAATCTTGAACAATAACAACATAACACAAAACGGCGGCGTTCAATTGTTTTGATATTCACTTGATAAGTTGTTAATTGTTTTGGCTCATTTTTGAAATCCTTAAATTTTTTTTTCAGGGAAATTGAAACCTTTCGATTTCATTCTTCGCAGTTCGCAGACTGAACATAAAAAAAATATATTTGTATTGTATTTTTTTAACAAAAGGACCTTGAATGTACCACATCCTGGGTGCAACATTGTTTATAAACAGTTTCATACTTGAATGAATTGAAAAAAGGGAATGCTAAGTGGTGCTGCTACTGCCCTTATAAAAATCCACCAACAAAAGGGTTGAAATTACTCAAGCATTGTGCAGGAACAAGTGGTCTGTTTAGTTCTTGATCATGGAAGGCTCATAAGCACATCATTCAAGATCAAATTGTACGCACGTGTTATTGTTTATCCGTGCCTTGGTATTTTTTTTCATTCTTTTGACCATCTATTACCCTTTAGCAATGGTAACCCTTTCCCCTTAAAGTGTATCAATTCGTTTTTAATATCAAAACCCATTTCCTTTTCATTTACCTTTGCTACCAAAACTACTATACACATCGTATACCGACAATCTGAAGGATCTAGGTGTATAAGATGCTCACTCAAACTCGGAAACGTTCTCACACGTTGTAGAGTCTCGAGAGAGATCCTTTAGTGGGAAATACACTTAAGAAAAAATAAAAAAAATAATACGAAATGAAAAATCATAATCGAGAGGACTCCTTCAAGTTTTTTACCTACCCCAGCCACCTGTTACGATTTATCCAGGATTTTTGATTTTTTAAAAATGATTTGAAGATGATACAACCAACGATCGCGCTATGTGGCGAAGAAAATGAATGACGGAAAGGATTCATGTGAATAATAACTAACAAACAAAAAAATAATAATAAAAAAGAAGGAAAGACAATGACTGTGTGTCAGACGTTTATTATGATTATTTCCGATTTCATTTAAAAGGATACAAGTTATAGTTATATATCCATGTGTTCGCGGTTGGATACCTAAGAAATAGGAACTATCTTTTTGGAGGGATGTATGACAAAACGGAAGTGATGCGTTAATGAATGAAAAAGTTTAAATCATTAATTAAAATCTTTTATTAAAACTGCTTCGAAAAGAGATTTATGATTTGAGAAGAAAATATACAAAAACTTTAGCATTGGACATAGATGAATATCCTTTTTTAAATAAATCAATACAATTTGATATTTATCGAAAGTGAGAATATTGATACAATATCAGTCATTCTTATCACTTCTAAATCTTAAATAGAAATTCTAGCTCAGTGGATGAGGAAGGTAATGTTCCTTTCCTTTTGAAGAGATTACTATCGAAGCAGGTATATACTTCAATTAATTAAGTCTGCTGCTACTTGAACTGGAGCAGCATAAGAAAAGATACCTACAATTCTTGGAGTTCATTTATTATTTTTTTTAAATAAATATGTTGCTTGTTGATATATTGACAATTTAAGATGAAGATGTTCTATTGATTTAATTGGTTTTATCATCAAAATAGTATAATCAGATAATTTAAGTGAAGAATTGCTTTTAATCAAAGCCAAGGTTAGTAGTTAGTAGATGCGCCTTGGACTCTTTGTATACCTACTGAAAAATGTAAAGGCTTTGTTACCATGTAAGTGTTGGGATCGAACCCTATGTTTCGTGAGACTATAATCACACAAAAAGACTGAAAATATGAAAAATTGATCTAATTTTCATTCTTTTCTGAAGAAAAAAGAAAAAACTTCTTTAAACAGCGATTTAGTCTCGAACTCATTTTTTCTGAAAAACTTTAGAGTACGAATTTTCATCTCCCCAATGAGCCCAAAAATAGCAATATTGGAAGAAGTTAGCTTTTTGAATAAATTCGCACAAAAATTGCATTATATCGGTGTTTTCAAAAAAATTGGAATTGATTTAACATTTTGACGGAATTAAAATCGTATACGGCTTTCTTAAAATTATATTCCAATTTCACATTAGAACGAAATCCAATTTAATTTAATTTAATTGTATTTCTATAAAGCCGGTTTGTCTTGAATTCGTATAACTGCCATCCCAATTTTATAAATAACAACGATTTTAGCCAAGTAAAAAGAAAAAAAAATATAAGTTCGAAAGAAAACAGAAAAAAAATTAAATTTTCGTGGGATAAATTCAAAGCTTACATACATGAAAGCCATATTCAGGAACTGAAATTGGATAAGTAAAACTAGATTTTGTATTAGTGGGCAACAAATACTGGAAAATTAGAATTTCAGTCGCATTGATATCTCCATTGGAATCGGAACACTTTTTTCTTGACTTTATTAATGTTTCTAACATCTGTACGAAATTCCATTACAAAATCTCAATTTTTTTAAGTCATGCTAATGTTTTGTAAAAAAACCAAAAATGAATTCTTTGATTTTTTCAATGTCTGATTTTAGTAAACAAGAAGTTCTATTAAATTTTGTTTGCGAAGTGAATTTTCGACAGACTAAGCTCTAAAGGTGTGAAAAAAGCCTTTGTTTAAAAGTTCTTTCAAAAAAACGTTCCGAAAGTAGTCAAGAAAATGTCCAGGAGGACCAACGATATCCACTAATGCGCAACACGTCAATCAGATCAAAGATTAGAAATCATCGATGGATAAATAAGAAACCTAACTAATCTTGTTGCATGGTATAAAAAGAAAAGGTATGATCATTAGAAAAAACTCAGTATCGAGAACTGTCAAATCTTATGGCTACTTAAGGTTTTGACAGCCCAGCCCATTGAAATTGTTGTTGTAAAAAAATTTGTCTTGGAAATTGTTGTTGCTTTTGACTTTGCCAAATGCCAAACGTCAAAACCTTACTACCCCATTTTGTAAGATGGCGGCTCTAATGTCTTTTTATACCATGATCTTGTTGAATTACCAGGAGGGTCAGTGAAGAACGTTCCCGGATATCATTTATGCCTGTGAAAGGTCAAATCAGGTTTGGTCAGAAAAATGCTTAATTTTTCGGAAAATTGCGATATTTTTTTTACCGGAAAGATATTATGTTCGTCGATCTTTTTGGCGAAACGAAAATTCGTGGAACATAATATCTTTTCGTTACCACCTTATTCACTTGACTAAGTAACATTCAACTTCTGGTTATTCACAAAACTCAAGAGACCACTCCGAGGACACCGTTTAGGGTCGATAAAGAAAATACAAACCGAATAGAAATACAAACCGAATTTTTCGAAAAGTTTTGAAAATTGGAAAAAAGTGCCTCTTTTAAAGATTTAAAACAGATTCAGAAAAATAAATAAGGCTTTTTTGTGTCATTGAATTTTTGTTAAAATGTTAAGCAGAACGATGGATTTTAAAATTATTGTCAGAAATTTTGAATACCTAACGTCCATTTCTAGACCATAATCTTTTGCCAATAATTTAACTTGACTAATAAGTCTAATAAGTAAAGAATCGTTGGTATTGTTATTTTTCGACCCAAATGATGAACTGAAACAAAAGGCTTTACTCAATATTTTTGTATCTTGACAGTAGCAATAGGAAGCCGCAATCAAAATGCAAGTAATTTAAAAAACACACTGGTTTTACCACACTACGCCTTTAAAGATTTTTAAAAAGATATAATTTAAGATTCTATTTAATAAAAATTATATCTTCTATGCCAAATTGACCGAACATTTTATTGGAATCTGTCTCTACCTCCCAGATCAATAGTAAACATGAGTTATGTGCAGATTCTGTGTAAATGCAACATGGTTAATGATCAATTTGTCACTCCTCTACTTGTGACATCATACGAATCTGGTCCAGCCTTCTATAAAAATTCTAAATCGACTACCTGATCCTTTTAAACAAATTCCTTGCATTATCTCCGCTCATCGGTTTGTTTTGACATTAGTTTACACAATCCTGATAAGGATCTCTTGTGAACCTGCTGAAATTCTTGTGCAGACGCCTTTTTAAGAACAAATGGGTTATTGCCGTATATTGACATTATACGAAATCCTGAATCCTGATGTGACATTTATTGCTGGAGGAGCATCATCAGAGTCCCAATTTAATTTATGATGGGAATCTGGAGGTTAACTCCTTTAAATATTTAAGAAGGAGTTGCAATATTATTTTACTTGCAGTTCAGATCAATGATTGTGAGAATTTTGCCTCTGTTTTGATGACATTTGCCTCGAATTAAATTTCTTACCACAGACTGGGCACTCCCACAAATTTTCATTTTGATTTAAATTTTTGATCGCGATAAGCGAGTACAAGAATTGGTTAAAAAAAATTATATATTTTTGTAGGTGGATTTAGAAATTAAGCATGGCACACTTCAAAAACATCTCTTAGCCAAATGATAACCTAAAATATTTCTTACTTTTCTGTCCGTGGTGAAAATTCGTTTGTATCGTTTACCGTGCCGAATGTTCTCTGGCACCCAAAAAAGATAAGCCAGTCAGACAGATTTAATGATTGTGCGGCAAAACTCAAATAGAAATTCGTCATGCCGCTTCTTAGAGATGAGACTCCTTAGTCCTTATGCCTATTACCTGTGGACTTTCTGTCGAAAACAGAAAGTGGTCAGTCTCGCTATATCCAATCGATTGAGGAATTGTTTTGCCAAAATATTGTTTTATGATTTGAGATGTTGATAGATTTTAAGCGATAACAGCAAAAGTAACCAGTAATTATCATGGATTGTATAGTGAATTTATTCGCCAGTCTTCTAACAAGGATCGAACCAGGAAGGAAGGCTATTATTAATTTTAATTATATGCGCAGGGATAGGAAATCTTCTTCCTCTTTATATCCTGCATATCTTGTGTTAGAATCTCAAAGGATTTGCGGTTAGGAAACAAGGCTTATAACAAAACTGATGCTTTGTAGATTTCAATCGAATTGAAATTTTGAGAATATCAAATCCTCATATTTAAAACATGAAAATACTCTATTCTAAACAAATCAGTTGCAACCTTGCAACGCATTGTTTGAAATTTCGTGTATATCTGTTGCTGTGAAAGGGTAAATATAAATATATATTACCTATATTACGCAAATACCCTTCCCGCATTTTTCCCTCTTCAATACGAACGCTATGTATATCAGTTAATTTCTATTAAACAAAATGTGGTTTAAAGTGTTAAGGACCTGAGTTGAAGACATAAAAATTAACAGTTTTTTATTTAAAAAAGAATTGGTAAGTCAACATTCAAGCTTAATAAATAGCAGCAAAGCTACATGCCATCAATCAAGAGCGAAGTTCCAGGAAGGAAAAACAAGGCTTTTATCTGTAGATTGTTTTGCCTAATAGGTTTATGAAAAAAAAACTTGATGCTAGAAACTTATAAGAAGAGGAACTTCATGTCCGAGTTGGCATACCTGTTTCCGTGATATTAGTCCAGGTTTTTTTGCTTTAATTGAGCGATGATTCTCTTGAGTACGTGATCCTTATTGCTCCTTTGACTTCGTTGTCTTTAAAGAACATTTGTTGTAAATGCTGTTGATGGTTACTTCATTGATAGTTGCGTCTGAATTTCATGAACATTTTTAAAATATCAGACAAGAAATCAGTAAAAAGAAAAAATATGTTTTTTCAAATTCATTTTCTTATTAATAATAAATTGACACTTTTCTTTCAAATACAAAAATATTCAACAAAGCAAGTGTTTATTTTAAAATTTCAAGGTACCTATAGACTAAAATCATGCGTTTTAAATAAGGCAGTTAACCTGCTAGCAGCAATTAGAAAACAGGAAAGGCAGGAATTTATTTAACTCTCCAAGAAAGAGTTATAGTGTTTGAAGGTTTTAATATTGAGGATATAAAAATTTAACATCTTTCGGAACCAAAATGTGTAACAGGTTTTAGAGTACATTATTAAAGCACTGATGTTCGTTAAATAAACTCGAAAAATATGTACCAGGAAGCATTTTATACTATTGCAAACAGTATATATCAGCATAAACCATAGATTATATTATTTTTTTTAATTTTATTTATTAATTATTGTAAAATATGACTGATTAAAAAAACTGATGGAATCCATGCATTTTAGGCAGCAATGTGAAAAACTTAAGATTTTACAGTTAAAATAATTTATTAAATTAATAGGCTTTTTTTGCACTTTGGTACCAATAACTTCCTAGTGACTCTAGATTTAATAAAAACTTTTACCATTCTGCAATCCCCTTTGGACGCGCATATTTTTAAAAAAGTTGGCCACCTACGTTCCTATGGATTTTTTTTATACTACAGGTGTTTGAAAATTTTCATAAAATATTTTTTTTACATTTTGCATCGAAAAACTAATTTCAAAATTTTTTTTAAAGAAAAGATGCAACAGTTGTAAAAACTTTTAACTTTTTATGTAGTGAGCCAATTATTGTAGAAAATTATAAAAATAAGAAATTTATAAAATTCATTCATTCGTGGTTGTGGTTAAAGAAAACGTAAGATGATGAAATTAAAAGTACACTGAACGAAAAAAAGCTAGTATTTTCTAAACCGGTTGCGATAGAAACTTTTTCTATTCGGTTTCAGAACAGTCAAAAGTGCACCTATCAGCCATTTTAGGCTTATCCATTTTCTACCGGACACCCTGTACAGGGTGTCCCAAAAGTAATGGATCAAACGAAGTATGCTGATAGGGCAACTTTAGGGCTCTCAGAATTGGGTAACTTATTCATCCCAAATCTTTACGGTTTTCGATTTAATGAAGTTTTTGTGAAATTTCGATAAATTCCGACTTTGCAACAGTATTTTGCTTTCTCCGCTCATAATTGATTTTTGTTTTTTACATTTCTTTCACAAAAACATTGTCTAATAATAAGGAATAAGTAGTTAATCAAAATATTTTTTATTTCATTCGCCATTTTGCTACAAATGAATTAACAGTTCCATGTTGTATGAAAACTCAATTTCTCACTTTTATTTCAGAGCAACACCCTGAAAAAATTTTGTATGGTCTGACACAGGTTTATTATTTAGAAAACTTGGCGTGTTATTGCAGTTTTCAAAAACGTATAAAAATTTCCAAAGTTGAAATTAGAACGAAAGATATTACAATTTGAATGCAAAAAAACAGAGGTTTTCAGAGCAAAATAACAAACAAAAATCGAAGCTTTTATTCAAAAAGAAATAAACAAACAACAGTCGAAAAAATTTGTTTATTTTCCTTTGTTATTTTTCTTTGAAAGACCCTGTTTTGTTGCTTTTAAATTGTAATATCTTTAGTTCTAACTTCAACTTTGGAATCTTTTATACATTTTTGAAAACTGCAATAACACGGCAAGTTTTCAAAATAATAAACCAGGGTCACACCATAAAAAATTTGTTCAGGGTGTTGCTCTGAAATAAAAGTGAAAGAATTGTAAAAAACAAAAATCAATTATGAGCGGAGGAAGAAAAATACTGTTGCAAAGTCGGGATTTATCGAAATTTCACAAAAACTACATTAAATCGAAAACCGTAAAGATTTGGGATGAACAAGTTACCAAATTCTGAGAGCCCTAAAGTTGGCCTATCAGCATATTTCGTTTGAACCATTACTTTTAGGACACCCTGTATAAAACAAAACTATTCCAATCATGGTTTTTAAATTCATGAATTCTGTATTTAAAAGAAATATTTTGTTTAAGGATGAAAGGGATGTTTCTAAAATTGAAACTATCCCTTTTAAATAAAACTACTGTGCGTATAATTGTTATTTTTAAGGACACTTCATTTTTGAGTAAAGTTAAAAGACATTTTAAAAAGATAAAACATAAACAAAGTTCGCCGCTCAGCTCTTTTGTTTAATACATAATGATATTACCATAATAATATAGCAACTTATTTAGATCAAATCTCGCATTACATACCTACATTGATTAACTCAAAGTAATATTCTTAGTTTTTTAGTAAACCAAGTATGTATTGATCTGATATTTTAACAAAATCTCGTTTACTATTTCAAATCAAAGTCAAAACAAAAATCCGTGAAATTGTTCAAGATTTTCGTTATAATGGCTTACCCAAAAGTATCAAACGTACTGCGAAGATGCTTAAGATGAAATCAATTTCTTACCATTACCTTACCTTCACAACAACGTTTGAAGCCAACAATTTCTCCTTTGCAACATGTTCCAATAGAAACCCCAGTAACAATCGACAACAACAACAACCAGAATCACAATCAAACCAGCAAAACCAGTTCACCTTTCCTCCAGTCATGCTCTTTCACATAAGCCAATGAGATTCTTGCTTTACCACTTCAAAGAAATACACAGGCGCTTCATCCCATTGGTCGACAGCCACCAAAGAGCACGTGCTATGCTTATAGTTAACCAGTTACCACCACCACATTTAATTCTCCCTCCGATTTTATTCCCACTTGCATCAAACAAAAACAAGTTGAAGAGCCCTTTTTTGTATGATAGCTCGTCCCAGGTAAGGTAAAGTAACAACCACTGCCACCAATATAAATAGGTATCCCGATTTACCTGTTTCATCAGATTCGATTTTGCTTTCGAAGGATTAACATCGTTAGGATATTCACATTAATATCCTCTCTCGTTAGTGTTGTGAAGTTCGTGGTTTTAAAAATCATTTTTTTAAAAATCCTTGTAAGAAAAATTTAGTAAAAATGGCGTCAAGTGAAGTTTTCCGTTATTATTATTCAACCTCGGATGATTTGCAATCTCTCAAGGCATCCCAAGAGCCTTTTTTCAATCCAATGGCAGCTTATAATGGAAGTGTTCAATTTCAAAACCAAGGATTCTGTAATTTCGAACATGCCTCTTCCGATGGATGGAATACACCTTCTCCGGCTAGTTATCGTTCACCAAGTCCGGAATATGTGGATTTGAATACCATTTATAATGGACAAGTTATTGCAGCTTCTGCAAACACTGCACCATCTCATATGCCTTTGGATATTTTGACTCATCAAATGCAAATGCCTGCTCAGGAAATCCAAACAAATCAAATTACTGGATCTTCAAATATCGGAACATGCAAAGTGGCTACCAAGAAACGTGTTTACAATCGAAAGACACCAACTTCTACCACGACCACTTCTATTCCAAAACTACAATCTAGTGAAGCAGCAGTTTATCCCGATATGATTCCTGAAGACTTGAATCATTTCAACTTTTCCGAATCGGGAATTTTCGACGATTCAGTTTCGGATGATGACATGATGATGTTCCAAGATGATTTTGGAGCTAGTGCAAGCCAGAGTGACAATAGTACATATGAAAATGATGGAACCACAAATGAAGGTCAAGGTGGTAAAAAAAGACGTGGAAAGCAGGTATCTCCTGTTGTTAAGAAGAAGCGACGTCTTGCAGCTAATGCCAGAGAACGCAGACGGATGCAAAACCTTAATCAAGCATTCGACAGACTCCGACAATATCTTCCTTGTTTGGGCAATGATCGTCAGCTATCTAAACATGAAACACTTCAAATGGCACAGACTTATATCACAGCTCTAGGAGATTTGCTACGATAAATTGTAGTTTTTTTCAAACAATTGTTTTAATGAAAATTGTAATTTTGTTAGTTTAAATATTGTGTTGAAATACGTTACCCAGTCAAGTACCTTCTATATAATATATTTATAATGTAAAAAATGTTTTGTTAGTTGTAATAGAATGTAAGACTTGTATATTTAAGTATTATAATTAAGTTTGTTAATATTAATTATTATTTTTTTTTTAGTTTGTAATCAATTTTAACCGGAAGACAATGAAAATGTTAATTTTTTATAAGAAACTTTACTGTTGTTTTTATTTTTCTATTTTTCTAAATGGAATGGTTATATTTGAAAAACAGATCAGCTTTGATACAGATTTTAACAAAGGATCATTTAATTCTTCACTTTTTTCAAAATCTGCGAAAAAGTTTAAAAGAAAAAGCAAAAAATACCATCTAGCAGAAAGTCGAAATTGGTTTAAATCATCCAACATCAAATTTGAAGGCCATGCTATTAGCATTTTTTTAAGTTCAGTTACATATAATCCTGCATTTTACCAATAAAAATGTCACAAAAACCAATTGGGATAAATGGCGTTGGATACTATCAAAAATTAAATTAAGTCTTAATTAATTCTTAATTCGAATATTGAATTTAGATATTGCTCATTTACTTGAACTCTATCATAACTCAAAAAAAAACTGTTTTTATAGGAAACGAGTTTTAAATTTAGTTCCGATCTATTTTTGTATGCGTAAAAAGTAAGTTTCTAAAACAAAACTAGTGTTTTTAAAGCTACGCGGGGCAATTTTTTAAAACATTAACGATTTTCCTACAATAACATGCTTTTTGTTAAGCGAAAAACTTGTTTTTAAATAAATCTGTTTTGTGAAAGTTTTTGAAAAATTAATTTTTCAAATTAAAATTTTAAACTATTTTTTTTTTTTTTTTTTTAAATTCGACACATGTGACATGATCGAGACATATTCGGGACACATTCGTGCCACATTCGGTACATGTGGCAAATGTTCGGGACACGTTCCAGGTCTGTCTTATATGCATTTTAGATTTAGCTACCTGGTTATACTTTTTCATTAATTTTATGTTAATTGTTGACGCAAATGTTTTAACTTATTAAAAAGATTAAAAGTTTTCAGCCGTAGACAAAAAAGAAGGGGCCCCAAAAAATTATATTCAGGGCCCCCAAAGGGCTAGCTACGCCACTGTATATCAGTAAAGTATTCATTAATTTGAAATGGAATCTGCTCAGAAACACTATTGACTTCTAAATTTTTAATTTCAATTGATTGCCTTTTTTTACCTAAAATGCTACATATCAACCACATTAAATTTTTAGCTGACATTTCTTATTGCCTTTAAGAATGCAATTGTAAAATAGTTATTTTGAGTTACCATAATATTTTTCTTAACAATTTTACAGAAAAATATGTATAGTATATTTTTTAAGATTTTATTGCATTAAAGTATTTTGTGGAGCATTTTAGTCAACCAAGGCTTAAAATCCTTAAGCCTTATAGACGGAGAGATGGTTGCAAGTTTTCGGACTGACTCGGGAAATGGAATTTTTTTTCATGAAATTGTTGGATAGGGGTGGGATAAGCAAATGCCAAATTGGCAGAAAGCAGACTGGATGGAATAAGCGTGGGTGGGGGCTCAAACTTGCATTTTTTTTTGGAAAAAAAACTTTCTCGGAAATGGGTGCAGAGTGGTGGAGGTGGTTGAAGAAGGTGTTAAAGTGACAATTCCAAAATGGCAGAAAGCTAAGTGGATGGAAAAGGGGTGGCAGAAGGGCGCAAAGTGGTAAATTTTTTTTTGAAATTTACTGACTCGGAAATGGCTGCCATTTTGCAAGTGTGTTCCTGATGGTATGTAGTTTCTAAATTCAAAATGGCAGAAAGCAGACTGGATGGGTTCTATTTTTTTTCAATTTTTTACTTCGGAGAGTGCCAAAAAAAACTTTTATTTTAAAAAAATATTTAAAAACAACGGCAACACCTAAAATCTTATATTATAACTTTTTTTAAAGCCAAAACCCTATTATTTAACAATCTTTTTAAATAATGTTGTTTTTGTGAAAAGTTTTTGAAACAAAAATTTTTAAACTCAAAATTTTAACTTTTTAAAAATTTTTTTTTGTAACTTTATTTTTTTTTTTAATTTTACACGATCAAGCTTTGCTTTCTGTATTTTTATTTAATTATTTAGCTAATTCTCAATGAAGTGTTGAAAACCAGATGCTAAAATGTCGTATAGTTTTTGAAATAATTAATTTTTAAACTCAAAATTTTTAACTTTTTAAACATTTTTTTTCTTATTTTAATTTTATTTTTAATCTTACGATATCAAGCACTGCTTTTAGTAATTAACATCAATTTCGTAATCAATTCTAAATTAATTAATGAAAAGCAGATGCTTAAATGTCGTAAAGTTTTTGAAATAATCAATTTTGTAATTCAATTTTTATTATTTTTTTTGTAATTTTTTTTCTATTTTAATTTTATTTTTAATTTTACGATACCAAGTATCGCTTTTGGTAATTAAAATCAATTTCGTAATCAATTCTAAATCAATTACTGAAAAGCAGATGCTAAAATGTCGTAAAGTTTTTGAAATAATCAATTTTTTAATTCAAATTTTTTTATTTTTTTTTTGTAATTTTTTTTCTATTTTAATTTTATTTTTAATTTTACGATACCAAGTATCACTTTTGGTAATTAAAATCAATTTTGTAATCAATTTTAAATCAATTACTGAAAACCAGATGCTAAAAAGTCGTAAAGTTTTTGAAATAATCAATTTTTTAACTCAAATTTTTTTATTTTTAAATTTTTTTTTCTATTTTAATTTTACGATATCAAGCACTGCTTTTGGTAATTAATATCAACTCCCTTATCAATTTTAAACCAATTACTGAATACTAGATGCTAATATAACATACAGTTTTTGAAAAAAAAATAATTTTTAAACTCAAAATTTTATTTGAAATTTTTTTTTAACTTTATTTTTTTTCTAATTTTACGATATTAAGTATCGCTCTTGGTTATTTAACTCAATTTTGTAAAAAAAAATACCTACATTAGTATACTATAGTTAATAGTACATGTTCTCGTAAAATCCAAAAAAATCAAAAAAAACTTCAATTCGAAATTTTTTTTATCATTGTTTACAATCTTGGCCTATTTATTAAAATTTACAATTTAATTACTCAAAAACTGTAAGATTTCATGTAACATTGATAAATCTTACGATTTTTCAGTAATTAAAATAAGATTTATCAATGTTTAGTATTTGCATTTTATGAGAACATGTGCATTCTATAGTATACTAATGTAAATTTTTTTTACTCCATCAGAAAGTAGACATTTTAACGAACGAAATGTCCACTGGCTTTTTGAAAAAAGCTGGTATTTTAACACATAAATTTTCGTTTGAAAATTAGGGTGCTTTTTTTGATATTAAGTCAAAATAGGATGAAAAAATAATATTTGAAATCAAATAAGTTACAGTGCATTTGTGACATAATAAGGTAAGAAATTTTTTTTTTTGAAAAAGATTAAAATAAAAACCAAAAACTCGGTTATTTGAATTTTTTACATAAATTTTGAGATTATGTGAAAAAATGGTCGATACAAAAGTTATAGATCTTTTTGGCAAAGCTATCTGCAGTAGACATTTTAGCATCTGGTTTTCAGTAATTGATTTAAAATTGATTACAAAATTGATTTTAATTACCAAAAGCGATACTTGGTACCGTAAAATTAAAAATAAAATTAAAATAGAAAAAAAAATTACAAAAAAAAATAAAAAAATTTGAATTAAAAAATTGATTATTTCAAAAACTTTACGACATTTTAGCATCTGCTTTTCAGTAATTGATTTAGAATTGATTACGAAATTGATTTTAATTACCAAAAGCGATACTTGGTATCGTAAAATTAAAAATAAAATTAAAATAGAAAAAAAATTACAAAAAAAATAATAAAAATTGAATTACAAAATTGATTATTTCAAAAACTTTACGACATTTAAGCATCTGCTTTTCATTAATTAATTTAGAATTGATTACGAAATTGATGTTAATTACTAAAAGCAGTGCTTGATATCGTAAGATTAAAAATAAAATTAAAATAAGAAAAAAAATGTTTAAAAAGTTAAAAATTTTGAGTTTAAAAATTAATTATTTCAAAAACTATACGACATTTTAGCATCTGGTTTTCAACACTTCATTGAGAATTAGCTAAATAATTAAATAAAAATACAGAAAGCAAAGCTTGATCGTGTAAAATTAAAAAAAAAAATAAAGTTACAAAAAAAAATTTTTAAAAAGTTAAAATTTTGAGTTTAAAAATTTTTGTTTCAAAAACTTTTCACAAAAACAACATTATTTAAAAAGATTGTTAAATAATAGGGTTTTGGCTTTAAAAAAAGTTATAATATAAGATTTTAGGTGTTGCCGTTGTTTTTAAATATTTTTTTAAAATAAAAGTTTTTTTTGGCACTCTCCGAAGTAAAAAATTGAAAAAAAATAGAACCCATCCAGTCTGCTTTCTGCCATTTTGAATTTAGAAACTACATACCATCAGGAACACACTTGCAAAATGGCAGCCATTTCCGAGTCAGTAAATTTCAAAAAAAAATTTACCACTTTGCGCCCTTCTGCCACCCCTTTTCCATCCACTTAGCTTTCTGCCATTTTGGAATTGTCACTTTAACACCTTCTTCAACCACCTCCACCACTCTGCACCCATTTCCGAGAAAGTTTTTTTTCCAAAAAAAAATGCAAGTTTGAGCCCCCACCCACGCTTATTCCATCCAGTTTGCTTTCTGCCAATTTGGCATTTGCTTATCCCACCCCTATCCAACAATTTCATGAAAAAAAATTCCATTTCCCGAGTCAGTCCGAAAACTTGCAACTATCTCTTAGACTATTACTCTATGCACGGGTCGTTTGAACGCGACACTACTCGAAGTGTCTTGCACTCCATATGTTTTGATGCAGAAATGTTCCTTTGGGTCTAAATAGTAAGAAAAAAGCTATCTATCGAGCTTTTCGTTTTTTACGAGCTTAATTAGTTATGAAAAAACGTACTTTTACGTACTTTTTCACACGTTTTTGTTAATAATAATGGTAGAAACTCAAATAATGGCTCTATTTTTAGAAAAAATATCCCTCTTTTTAACGGCACATCAATCAAATTAGTGGCATTTTTAGATCTTCAGATATTCGAATCTAAGTCCGTTCATTTTTTCTGAACAATTCGATTTCTCTAATCAAAAAGTTTTTTTTTATAGAAGTCAGGGTATACTTTTCTAATGGTTTTTCGTATGCTAAACTCGAATCCAAAGTCAAAAAAATTACATCACATCAAGTTTTTGAGATATTACCGTTAGAAAATCAAAAATACCCTTTTTTAACAGTTTTTGAGGTTATGTCATCTTGCGTGATAATTTTTTATAATTTTTATAATTTTTGCATTCCTTTAAGTTTTTTGGTAAGTTTATGGGTAAGAAAATTTTTGACTAACCAAAAAACTTAAAGGAATCAAAAAATTTTTGCGATTTGCCATGAAACCCAAACGAACATAAGATTTTTTTTTCATAGAGAATATTCACCAAACATGTTGAATTGATTTTAGGATTTCTCGGAGAAGAAAAGCGATATCGAAATGATTTGAACGGATTTTAAAAGAAGAAACTTAGTTCTTTAAGAAACCGCTACAAATGTAATTATAAAAAATTATCACGCAAGATGACATAACCTCAAAAACTGTTAAAAAGGGTATTTTTGATTTTCTAACGGTAATATCTCAAAAACTTGATGTGATAGAATTTTTTTGACTTTAGATTCGAGTTCAGCATACGAAAAACCATTAGAAAAGTATACCCTGACTTCTAAAAAAAACCTTTTTGTTTAGAGAAATTGAATTGGGCAGAAAAAATGAACGGACTTAGATTCGAATATCTGAAGATCTAAAAATGCCACTAATTTGATTGAAATGCCGTTAAAAAGAGGGATATTTTTTCTAAAAATAGAGCCATTATTTGAGTTTCTACCATTATTATTAACAGAGTTATTAACAAAAACGTGTGAAAAAGTACGTAAAAGTACGTTTTTTCATAACTAATTAAGCTCGTAAAAAACGAATAGCTCGATAGAAAATTTTAAAACAGCTTTTTTCTTACTATTTAGACCCCAAGGAACATTTCTGCATCAAAACATATGGAGTGCAAGACACTTCGAGTAGTGTCGCGTTCAAACGACCCGTGTATGGACTTTGGTTATCGAAAATGCGCATGATTTGATAATGTTTCTTCAGTGATAATGCAGTGTAAAGCTATCAAGTCATAGATTTTAATTGAAGATAAGAATCTCAGATTTGAGTCACAAACTTCATTCGCAGAGAATAAAATGTTTGTCAAACAATATTTTTGTTTATAATTTCTTTTAACATTAAAAAATTCCTTTTAGAGAAAATTGTACCTCATTGAAGCTTATTGTGTTTATACCTTTAGTTGACAACCCGAAAATTCATCTACACAAATTTTATAAAAATTCAAACACAACGAACAATCTTTCGATCATGACTGACAAAGAGGCATTTGGCTGCTTACAATCTGGATTAGCAAGTTGCTTCCAATTTAATAACAAAAATTGTGTGCATTAACTCATTTTTCGACAGACAAGTTACGTAACTTCGATTCCCCCTTTAAATCTCAATTTTCGGTAGAGTCCTCTCGTTCTCATCTTTTTGCGGTCGAGATGAATCGAATTTAAGATTTCATAAGGTGATCAATTTGGCGCTTTGCACAGTGTTTTGTTCACAGCAACCAAAATGCACCTTAACTTTATTCTTCATCCCTAGCACCAAAGTAAAAAAAAAGGTTCCCACTAATAATACCATGCGAAGCAGAGGCTTCCAAATTAAGTTAAGTGTTTGACCCACCATCATCCGGTATAATAAAGTCAGTAGGAGGATTACCAAGTTAATATTTGTTTTTCGAATCCATTCAAAAAACCTTTTTTCGCCGATTGATCTTAATTTCTGATCCATAGCTGTCGATGGATGAGAATTATACACGTTTCTCAATTCTCAACCTATAATCCCCCAATCAAGTTCATCTCATTTATTCGGGTGTGGACATAAGTTCAGAACACTTTATTGCTGCTGAAGAAGACCGAAAGAACCGTGATCATCGATTGATTAAGATGTCGGAGGAGGATTTTGTTTGTATATTTCGGGGAATCTTATGAGAAATTAAATGTTTCCACCTTGCGGTTTAGGTCGATTACTGAAAGGAAACAAAAAACAAACACATAATTAGTTAGAGTGTTGGGAATTATATGGTTCAAAAGCTATTCGAACCAAAGTTTGAGAATTATTGTAGTTATTGGAAGCAAGCCAGACACTAATTAGTTAGGAAATAGATTTGATTTATTGATATAAATTGGTTTCTTTGTATTAATTTTAAGTGTCTGGCGCTTTTAAGGGAAGCACCGTTATTTAAAGAGTTGCAACTCAATACTTTTCAACTTTTGTCCAAAATCATGCCTCAAGAACTCACTTTGTCGAGATACTTAGCCTTAAAAATCCAATTTTTCGGTGGGTTTTCTTTAAACCTGTTCCAATCTTGGAAACCACATCAATTGTTGCGTGTATCCCTCTTCAAAATACACCTACTTAAAAAATATTAAATAAATATTCTCATTTTCTAACCAAAATATTTGTTAATTAATAATTTCATCCTGAAAATTGCAGAAATGTATCATTTTCATTGTTGTGTTATTTTTTTCTTTCTTTTTTTTCAGAGCAAAATCAATTCGCCACTTAAGTGTTTCAAAAATAGTTAGGGTCGCCGAATGTCTACAATAGATCAGTAGATTGTGTGTTTGCCGATTCAGGAGCAATCAACTTCAAATTAGTTTCTTTTGTAGGTTTTTTACCAAAAATAAAAAAGGAACAGAAAAAAACATTGAAAAAATAAGAAAATAACACAAAAACCACAAAATCTTCGTCCTTGTGGTGGTTGAAAAAAAAGCGGAAAGCAAAGAATTTCAAGTGAATAGATTTTTTGGATTGAAAATATCGAAGATATTTCTACTTCCTGTTGTATAAGGATCCTTTTTTCTTCCTTTATTTAATTTGGTTTCTTAATTGGAGCTAGATTTGGGTTTTTTTACCTGGAAAATTTTTTTGGTCGCGAGGATCATATAAGAATAATCAAAATCGATTGGACATGAAGAAATCAAATTTATTTTCACTTAACTTCTACAACAGTTCTTGGTTTTATTTTGAGAGGATTTCCTATTTGCGTTGAGGTTTTACATAGAAATAATACAAAATAGAAAAATATTTTTGTGAATCTAACATCTTAGGAACTCGAGAAAGGCAATTTAAAATAAACACTATAAGGCGTTATGAAATGCATTTGCTGACAATTTTTTGAAAATAAAAAAAAAGTCAGATCTCTTTTTCAGAATTTTTTCCAATGAGATTCATGATTTTCATGAATATGATATGATCAGATGATCCTGAACTTTGCGGATAATTTGTCTGTTTGGACAGCCACAAAAGTCTCAAAACTCGTCTGATTTTGAAAAATTAAACGCCAATCGCTTCGTTAAATCAAAATCTAGGGGCGATATTTTTGAGTTTTTATTCGTCTTAGGGCCAATTTTTCAATAGTCAGAGAAAAAATCAATTTTTCAACAAGCAGATATAGCTTATTCCTAAGAATAAAACTATCTGCTTCTTTCAGAGACGAATAAAAATTATTCTAAGGAATAATCTCAACAAAAATATTGTGTCAGTTGTCAAAACGGTTTTGAAAGAATTTTGAAAAAAAAAATACAGTGGAACACAAGAAAACAAAAACAATCATGAATAAAAATGACGTTTAATTTTAAATATTTTTGAATTTGACAATTTTTTTTGTTATTCTGTCGAATAAATTATTCTTGATTGAAAAATTCAATGTTTTTATCTGATTGTTCATGAGCCTAATAACTTTATTCGTCGAACAGTTAACTGACTGTTTATCAGAAGATTGAAAAATTGGCTCTTAACAAAAAAGTTATGGCCAAAAAACGCAAAAATAACCAAAAAATTAATTTAAAAATTTTTGGACTTTGTAATAATGAAGTGATTGAAGGATCATAAAAATATACCACTTCTGAGATTTTTTGTAGGTACCTATGAATAATTTTGGTCGGGAGGGTGGCAAGTGTAACACATTAAAAATTTAGACAAATCCATCAGAAACTCAAATCCATACATTTTGTGGGGGGCCTTGGTATTGAAGTTTTTCTAATAAAAAATTAAGAACAAAAAATCTGAAGTTATTCTTATTTGAAGACGCTTGGAATTTTTACGAGGCAGTAAGATGTAAATATTATCATATTTATAATTTTTAATAGTTTTATCAATATAATTAACATCATTGGTTTTTTTGATTTTGTTCTAAGATTACCTCAAAAAATTTCTCTTCTTGCTAAACAAATGAAACGTATCCCATCCGTGAAAAAAAAATTGTTCAGAACTTGGCATAAAAAATTGTTTTTTTTTTTATTAAGAAAGTAATTTTTGTTTTAAATGAATAAATAAAATACAGTATAAATTTAGTATTTAAAACATGGTTATTTTAATATAGGTACCTAACTCATGGCCAATTTTATAAATCCCTTTTAAATATTTATCAGGCTTTTAAATCCTAAAATAACGTTTTTCCCATACATAAATTTTAAAGGTTCGTTAAATGCTTATGAAATCGGTCATCACTCTTTTATTGTTTTTTAAGGGCCAATTTTTCAATAGTCAGTTAAACAGTCAGTTAGTACTTATTCCTAAGGATAGAGAAAAAATCAAATTTTCAACAAGCAGATATAGCTTATTCCTAAGAATAAAACTATCTGCTTCTTTCAGAGACGAATAAAAATTATTCTAAGGAATAATCTCAACAAAAATATTGTGTCAGTTGTCAAAGCTGTTTTGAAAGAATTTTGAAAAAAATACAGTGAAACACAAGAAAACAAAAACAATCATGAATTAAAATGACGTTTAATTTTAAATATTTTTGAATTTGACAATTTTTGTTCGTTATTCTGCAGAATAATTTATTCTTGATTGAAAAACTCAATGTTTTTATCTGATTGTTTATGAGCCTTATAACTTTATTCGTCGAAGAGTTAACTGACTATTTATTAGAAGATTGAAAAATTGGCTCTAAAAAAAATTAAATTCAAAATCACAAATTCCATCTTCGGGCTTATAAAACTGATTGATCCGTATCTGCTTGCTGCTTCACACTAAGGATCCGCCTGTGGGGTTCACCGAGTTGACCTCAGAAATCGGTAGCAAGCCTCCCGGTTTTGTATTGTTCCATTTCTGAGGCCAACTAAGTACTGGTGTTTTTGCATTTTCTTGCACCAGGAGTTTTTCGGCCTACCTTTCTTCTTATTTCTTTTCCTTATGACATGACGATATCAAGTGAAATTATGTTCCGTAAACCGACTTTACAGGCAACCAATAAAATTTGTTTCACTTATAATTATTTCAGTAGATAAAAAAATTATTCTCAAATGATTCAATTGATATTTTGATTACGATGACTATTAAATTTTTATTTTCATATTATACAATGAGACAAGTATTTCCATATCACCCCGATAGCCGTGATCGTCTAGTGGTTAGGACCCCACGTTGTGGCCGTGGTAACCCAGGTTCGAATCCTGGTCACGGCAATGTTTCCAAGCATTGTCATGGAGGGGTAAATTCTTTATTTTTTTAATAAATATAATGTACATAATATTTATTTTCCCAAAAACCAAACATGGTAGAAAAAGTACATCACTGACTTTACATTAGAATATAACCCTATAATATTATGGTTTGTAAGTATTTCCATGAATCTTTTCAAGAAAACAAAAGAGCTGAGTAAAAAACTTGATACAGATTCAAGGTCGCAATTTGTTGTTTAAAATGTTATGACTAAACTCACAATTGAAATGTATTGGTATTTATATATACGTTAGACTCTCGTTGACTTGAACATGTGAAAAATTAAACAATCCTATAACTTGATTATACTGTTATCTTCAACTTTTTTATTTCTGACTTTATAAATTGAAAACCTCATTTGAAACCTTATAACTTGAACAAATAAATTATATTTCAACAGAATTTTAAATTTCCAAATTAAAGGTTACTAACTGTACATATAAGTATTATTTTTATTATTTTTTGAATAGTGAAAACTCTTATCACCGCTACGAGAAACATAAAATCATGTAATATTAATATAATTGGCATTTTGTTGGTTGTTTCTTAAACAATCTTCATAGTCTTCTTTAAGCAGATTCATTTAGTAATTATTTTTGTGCTCTTCAACACTGTCTATACAAGGTGTCCCAAAAGTAATGGATCATTGCTGATAGGCCAACTTTAGGGCTCTCAGAATTTGGTAACTTGTTCATCTCAAATCCTTACGGTTTTCGATTCAATGCAGTTTTTGTGAAATTTCGAAAAATCCCGACTTTGCAACAGTATTTTGCTTCCTCCGCTCATAATAGATTTTTTGTTTTTTACAATTCTTTCACTAAAACATTGCCTAATAATAAAAAATAATTAATTAATCAAAATATTTTTCATTTCATACGCCATTTTGCTGCAAATTAATTAACAGTTCCATGTTTTATAAAAACTCAATTTCTTTCTTTTATTTCAGAGCAACACATAGTGTGGTAATTCGCCAATCTGACTGGACAAAATAGAAAAAAAAAGTTTAGCCACATGATTTTAAATCATGAGTTGAGCTTCTCAATACAATGGGAAACTGTAATTCATGTTTTGTTTTTTTGTTTTCATCTTGGATTAGCGTAAGCTAAGCTTGAAAGTTAGTTCTTGTCAACAGTTTGATGGAGATAATACAAAGTATTCTATTTTTCGCTTGAGTTTGGTTGCCGATTAAAAACGCTGTGGTACTTTTTTTGTTGTAATTGTTTTTTTTTATTGTCAATCTACATTTGGAGGTAAAGTATTATTATTTTTATTTATTAATTACCATTGCAACTTAAAAAAAAAAATAAATTCTGTAAGAAGGCTAGGAAAAAAAAATATCTTTGTTTTTCAAATAGAGGTAAAGTTAATTTTTCCGCATTTTTCCGGTCTGAAATTAATTAATTAATGTTTTGTGGAGTGTTGTCATTAAGATTAGCTAGTTACATGTCTCGCGTTTTCTCGACCGCCATACAACTTTTTTCACTTTTCAAAATGAAGTCAAGATTTTCAAAAAAACAAATTTTCGAAAAATTTGTCAAAACTCCAAATAAGATCGAAAAGACAGTTTTTTTGAACTTTTAATGAGCAGGTATCATCTTTGGAACATTTTTGACGATAAACAAAAATTAAAAACATATATAAAAGTTTTGTGCTTCAAGTTAAGCGAAAAAAAGACAAAAAAGGTGGAAGACACATTGGACCGCTCTTTAAACACGAATTTCATTTTACTTGACCAATATTATGTGGTAACTAAATAAACAAAAACAGTAGATAGTGAAACAAAAGTAGAAAAGAATTTTTAAAAATTAAAAAACGGGAAAAATATAACAAACGGAAGGTTAAAAGTCTCCTAAGTGCACCTATCCATAAGGAAATAGTTAAAATCAGTAGAATCGCTCTCCACAAAAATGAAAAAGCATATTCCAATAAAACCGATAAGGATTTATCGAAATTTTCTTTGAGTGAAGTATCAAAATGTATAAAAGATTAAGTTCTGATCCTATGGAACCACTAAACCACTGGAATTTTCAACTTATGAGGCATTATCATTGATGAATTATGCTTTTCTGTCGGAACATCTTAAACAAGTTCAATGCAAAAAGCAAGCTAGTGTAAAAGGCCAGAAATAGGGTCACGAAGAAATTCAGAGAATTATTAGCTTGAAAAACATCGAAGGTAATATAAACACAGCTGTTTTTAATAGGCCCTTATGTTTCAAGTTTGCATTGCACAAAAATGAGTTACTTTTTTAAATTATCTGCAGATATTTTTAAAGGTGATGCCATTTTGTATAATTGTGAAACATATTTAATTAAAATCATTGCTAAAATTTTAATTTAAAGCATGATATTGAGAAAATAAATCATGTATGTCACCTGTCAAAAACGTGTGTAAAAGTTCTATTTCTTAATAAAAACTAATTATTCTGCCTCTCTTTTTTCGTGAATAGCAATAGAGTTTTTATTTATTGAGATTTTTCAAGCGTTTTTTAAAATAATTAAGTATATCCAATCATAGAATATGTTTATGGAAACATAAGTTCAAATACTATAAAAATGCATTTTCTTCATCACTATTTTGACCCACTTTTTGCAGAAATTATAGATTTCTTTTAAAAAATCTTTCTTTTTATAGAATTTTATCTATTCACATTCATTTGTTTAAAACTGTTTAGAAAAAAAGTCGATTTAACGCGAGTTATTAATTTTGTCCAGCTAGATTCGTGATTGGTCACACTGTGCAATAGGGTGGTCCAATTTTTTGGTTTTTACATTTCCGTTGTTCCCCACTCAAAAATTGGTTGCATATGTGTTTTGTATTACACACGTGAAATTTCAGCTTTTTAGGTAAAGTGTAGGTGGGCGCTCAACAGGCTTAAAGTTTTTGCTCAGATGCTGTTATAGCTGGGTCCGCATGCCTTGTAATTAACTTTTTCTATGATTTATCAAGTGAATTAAGTTATGTTGTGGTAAAGTTTTTCATGATATGTTTTTTCTTTCATAAAAACCCAATAGTTAAGTGATATTTTCACAGATAATTTTTGTTCATTAAATTCGTCTGTAAGTATTTTTTGCTTAAAGTTAAAACAAAACAGAATCAATCAATGAAATATGAGCTAGTGACTCAAAACCAAAGAAACATGAAAATCAGAGCCGGTTTTAGGGGGGGGGCAGCCTGGGCCGTCGCCCAGGGGCGCAAGAATTGAGGGGCGCCGCAGGCGCCCCGAACTTTTACAAAAGTTTTATAAATAACGAAGTCTTTCCAATCGATGTTTTATTTTTTTTTACATTCACAAAGGCGCCCCAATTTTTTTCTATTTTACATTTTCAACGGCGCTCGTATTGTTTGTCCTAAACTTTTTGAAGAATGAAGGCGCCCCCCCAATTTTGGGTTAATTTATTTAGCTTCCGGAAGGACAATGGTGTCCAAAATCTTCGTTCATCTTTGAAGAACAAGGCGCCCCAATTTCTTTTGAAAGACTAAAGAAATCCTAATATTCCTCCTACCAATTTAATTTTTGCAAAGGTGCCCCTATAATAATGAATAAGGAAAGAGAAGGGAGACGGACAGAATCCCGAAATTAAAAATCCAGAAAGCCCAAAATCCAGAAAACCCTAAATTCCGAAAACCCAAAAACACAAAATCCCGAAAACCCACAATCCCAAAATCCCGAAAACCCAAAATCCAGAAATGCCAAAAATTGACAGCTTCTCCATTTCTCATAAAAACTACGTTTGTGTGTGAGAATAAAAAAATAGGTCTGTTCGTTGTTCCCCCCTCCAGGGCACTCTAAGTCATTTCAATTAACTGTGAAAAAAATCTGAGTTTCTCGGGTTTTCATTTTACACCTCAGAGCTTTAGTTTTATCAGCGAACATCGAACACAGAGGAAATAACTCTGGTTGAAAAAGGAGCTACAAAAAACGCTTGACAACGAATTCGGAGCGACCCAGAGTGCCCTAGAGCTCACAACGAACAAACCTTATACTTATAAAGGTATGTTGTTTTCGATTGGCCGTCCGGAATCATTAAAAAGCGTGCTGCAAGTTTTTTATTCTCCTAGTGAAAAAACAAAAACAAAATATTTGATTTTTCACCAATACAGATATTAAATTTTAGAATTGGGTGGAAGCGATTCAAAGTTTTTTATTGGATTTCAGAATGAGTGAATCATTGAGTGATTCCAATCGAAAACGACATTAATGTACCTAGTTGAAAAAGTTTTTGAAAAAATATTGATCAAATAAAACCAGCTGTACCTAATCTTTAAATGTGTTTAAACAAAAAAGTCAGAGATAAAGGTAGTCTTGTCAATTGAGCCTAAATGACATGAATAATTAATTTTTTTTTAAGTTAACCTTTTTAAGTTAATACACTGCACATTTTTAATAAATGCATTAACAAGTATATGAGAGGTAAGACATAATCTGCTATTGCTTTTTTTCGTGATTTAAAAAAATTGTTTTTAGATGAATTTTTTTTTAGAGGCGCCACTTGCAATCTTGCCCAGGGGCGCTGGTAGTGCTTAAACCGGCACTGATGAAAATCATTTACTTGGTTGTCGGGAACATGCGTGCTTATCATGTTTAAGCCAAATTCCAACTCCAAGCCAAATCCTAATATGATATAATCAGGTATTAAGGGTAACAAAGTCTAATATTTCAATGCTGATGAGCGCCCTCTTCCTTTTACTTTTGAGGGCTAAAACTTTCATCATATGTTGGTATTGATGTCTGTAGCAAAATAATGGGTGGGGAAGTAATGAATTATGTGGTTTATTTTTTTGCCTTATAACGTGGACCACACTACTGTGCAACACCCTGAAAAAAGTTTGTATGGTGTGGCACTGGTTTATTATTTTGAAAACTTGCCGTGTTATTGCAGTTTTCAAAAATGTATAAAAATTTCCAAAGTTGAAATTAGAACGAAAGATATTACAATTTCAATGCAAAAAAACAGACGTTTTTAGAGCAAAATAACAAACAAAAAACGTTCAAAAAGAAATAAACAAACAACAGTCGAGAAAATGTGTTTATTTTTCTTTGTTATTTTTCTCTGAAAAGCCCTGTTTTGTTGCTTTTAAATTGTAATATCTTCAGTTCTAACTTCAACTTTGGAAATTTTTATACATTTTTGAAAACTGCAATAACACGGCAAGTTTTCAAAATAATAAACCAGTGCCACACCATACAAACTGATCGGCCGATCAAAAAGTTTGTTTGATCGAAAAAAATGTTTGTTGTGCTTCACAATAGCCTTCAGACTAAAATATTTCGTACACGGAGAAAAAAAGGCACCATAAAATAAGATAAGGTGATATTCACTTAAAATAAGGTAAATTTAATATGAACTTCATTTTATTTTAATGTGAATGTTCATCTTAAAAAAATCGACCAAAAATAAAAATTTTTGTATTATAGTCCCACATTAGCTTAAGTTGCAGTTTATCGTGCTTATTTCCAATAGTGAGATAACACGATGGTAAGTGACCCAACAGTTGTAGGTTTGATCCCCAGTGGCTGCCAGTTCTTTTTTTTTTTATTTGCGCATTCAAGAAATTAATGTGATTTGTCACCTTAATTTAAGGTGGAAGTCATCTTAGCAAAAAATCATGCAGAAATCCGCTGAATTTAAGGTGGGATCTGCTTAATTTTATATGGTCTGTTCTCTCCTTGTACCTAGCCGCCTATTTAGTCAACTGCCTGTGCGCACACTAGGAGCCCAACCCGACTAAACTATCGGCCGATAGAAAGTCTGTAGTGTGCGGGGGCTCTTACAGTTTATTTTTTTCCTAAAGCCTCCAAAAATGACCAACACAAAAAAAAAATGACTGATTACTACATCGCAATAAAAAAATTGTTATCCTTTTTTATTATTAATTTGACCTCTATGAATTCGCACCCTGAAAACTCACATCCAGACACCGGTAAATGGCGGTCCGATCACATTATCTGATACAACTGCATTTAATTTCCTCTACAAAATTGGTTGGCTTTCTTCTTCTTCTGAATCAGCGCGGTCGTGGGACTTTTTCTTATTAACAAATCTGTGAGAAGTTTCTTTTTCTTCCTTTGATTTTTTGTTTCCTTTTTTGGTGAAGCATCCTTTTTTCTGTTGACCTTTAAACAACCTTTTTTCTACCTTCAGTAATACATTATTTTGCTCAAAAAGTCATGAATTGACGAATTTGTAGATTTAATGTTTGCAATTAGTATATTTCAACTCACACGAAGAGAGAGAGCAAATTTGGCCCTGTAATTAGCGACACCAAATCATTGGGTAACGCCTTCGAAACAATTAAGTCATCACTGGAGTTTGAGTTTATCCGTGTGAGGTCTTTCGTTCTTGTAGATACAAACGAGTACATTTACTTTTTACTATCGGCTTGGTTGAATGGAAGCATACCACACCGAGAGTATAAGGAGTGATTCCAAATGACGAATGTCCGTTTGTAAACCTCCTACACTTCCTATGAGGTAAAAAGAAATTTATATCCACCAAAGAATGAGGAAGTTATATCTTTCGTGTTACTGATAATTGCCGATACCATTTGTTTGTTTTACGGTAAATCAATTTGGAAAAAAAGGAAACTGACTTTACTGGTCAGTAATTGGATGGTATTCTACCTTAATGAAGGATCTTCCTTCAGACGATCAGTTAGTATTGGCAATTTGAAGATGCAGATTAGATAAGAATTAAATTGAGTCTTCTTCAAATTTCAAAAGTCTTGATGCGAAATTTGGAAAAAAAAGATCCTCTTTCATGATTTGCGATCATGATATTTCAAAATTCTTCACCCTTTTTTAATGATCTTCGCACTCTGCGTGGCGTGATAATTCTTCAGATCATGAATTCTTGGTGGTCCTGCAAAATCGATGTCGGCAAGATTATTTAATTAAAAGGTTCAGAACGCTCATTTGACAAATTAGAACTTGATCAGAGGAGAGAAAATACGTATAAAGTATCCATGATCTGATCGCCGACAAAAAAAAAATGCAAGGATATAGCCCCGAGAACATACGACAAGTCCATAGGCGTTTTTAATTTTTGTTTTCTGTTGTTGATGCAGACGAAAGGCAAACCGACATGCATATCGAAGGAGCTAACAAGATACATCCTCCAGATACAAGATTATCTAATCAAGTTCTGGAAGAAATTAATGACGTGCAAATTAGGCACATTATATTTGATCACTACACAAAAGCATAAGCAGCAGCAACATGGTTTGGCAGCAGCCCATTACCATGATGCGGATGTGCATAACGAAAAAGGGTACCGCAACGCACAACTGCACTCTGAATGGCGATGTCGACTTCTTTGTGTGGATTTTGTGTTTTTTTTTTTTAACCTCGGGTGATAAAGGGAGCACCATCATCACCGACCGGTAGATGTGATCTTACCAAAAAAAAGGAGACATTGGGGGATCATCAGAACAGATTTTGTTGTTTTCCTGGGGCTTCACTGATCTAGGTGGCCGCAAAAATAAATTGGCACCTGCACACAGGTGCACGCAAAAAAACAGGGCAACGACAACGTCATTGATCTTATAAGCATTTATATAAAAATTGACAAAAAAAACTACCGCAAAGATTACCACAAAGCACATTGTCCTTTATGCTTGAGGGAAAAAGTATCAGAATTTGCATCTGTATATTCAATAGAGAAGCTGATCATTATTGGCCTCGGGATAAATGTGGCAAATGTCAAAGTCTGAGTTTAACACTTTAATTAGGTTGTTATAATATAGCAGGATTATATGGATTAAGGAACAAATCATTCTTTTGTGCATCCACACTTTGTGGTTAGTTGAATTGACTTTAAGCCAAGAACGCGTGACATTTGCATAGTCGAATTAAAAGGTTACTAAACCCTGAAGAATTTGGATTTTGACATCCATCAATTGAATAAAATTGGTACTTAATTTTGCAATTGAAAATTGGGATTTTGATTGAAATATACTCGTATGACGAATAAGTGATTTTCTCTTAACTGGTGATTTTTAATTCAATTGGGTAAAAATGTAACATTTATAATCAAAATTCCTTAGGCAGAACATTGTTTTTTAAAGAGTTTTAAGTAAGTCAAAATTTACTTAGATAAAGAGCTGCGTTTTTAAAAAAAGCAGTTAAAGTTATACTTCTTACTCACTAATTCTAGCCATAACAAAACTGTTTTACAATCATGAACACTAGATGGTGCTTCTTGGCTAATCTCTTTGATTTTTGTTTTCAAAAAAACAAATTTTCATACACATACGCCGCAAATGTAGTATAACATCAAAAACGTTGCCTTATAAAAATACTGAGGGCAAGATTTCAATAACACTGTGTAACACTCAAAATATACACGAGTGGAGACCTATCACGTTTTGTAGAGCTAGTCGCACTGATTACGAAACGGTATTTAAAGAGACCCTAACACCCCCAAAATCTGGAGTTAGGGGCAAAAAACGGTTTTTTGGACCTTCACCCATTGAAAAAATTCTAGCTTCGTCAAATTTTTGCCCATTTTTGATTTTTGTAATGTATAAAATATTTGATTCTGATAAGCCACCTAGAATTTATAAGCTGTCAAAGTTTGAAAATTCCATTTTTTTCATCATTTCCCCAACTTTGACATCAATTTAAAGTACCTATATGTTTTCAAAACAACATGCTGTTTTAAAAACAAATTCGTAAATAATATTTATTTTCAAATCAAATGAGGTATTTTTTATGAAAATCAGTTCAAAATTGGCCTAGAAAAAAAATTTTACGATTTCAACCCAGATACAGAAATTCGAACGTTTAGGGTGTTATTTTGGCACGTATTACGATAACTTGTAGAGGAGTTCAATACTATCATTTTTTTACTTTGTAATGTAATTTTCTAAAAAAACATATCAAAATAAAAAAAAAAAATTTAAACAACGGCAACACTTACTGTTACTATTGATTCTAATTTTTAAATCAATATATTTCAATCAATTGTTTTTTTAAATAATCGGTTTCAAAGTTATAAAAGACGAAAAAAAAAAATTTTAAAAACTCATCATTAATTACTATTTTTGTCCAGACTGTGAAATTTAATACAAAATGGACTCTTTAAGAAAACTGCCTCAATTGATTCCTTATCGAACATTGAAAATTATATGCTTCTATGCCTTCTAGGTTTTGAGAAAATTGAAAAATAAAAAAAAAGTAAAAAAAAAATAATTTGAAAAAATCTGACAAAATTATTTTTCCACTTTCTCAAAACCTAAAAGGCATAGAAACATATAGTTTTTATTGTTTGATAAAGAATCAATTGAGGTTTCTTCATGGGTCAATTTTTTATTAAAATTCACAGAAAAATAGTAACTAATTAGTTTTTTTAAAACTTTTTTCGTCTTTTTTTTAACTTTGAAACGGATTATTTCAAAAACAATTGGTTGAAATATATTGATTTAAAAATTAAAATTAAATGTCCAATATCGCCTTTCGGAAATGGTATCATTTATAACTGTATGTGTTGCCGTTGTTTTTTAATAATTTTTATTTTATTTTAATAATTTTTTTTTAGAAAATTACCCCTCCCTCCTAAAGAGGGGAGATAGATTGTATTGAACTCCTCTACAAAAAACCGTTATCAAATCCTGGCGCAAAAATAACATTTTTGTGCTAAAATAATTTTTTTTTAGTTGTTTTGAAATTGTTCACTTATAATAAGAGCCCCCGCACACTACAGACTTTCTATCGGCCGATAGTTTAGTCGGGTTGGGCTCCTAGTGTGCGCACAGGCAACCGGATAAACAGTCGGGTCGCTAGGAAACATTTTAGTTTGAAGGCAATTGTGTAGCAAAACAAACTTTTTTTTCGATCAAACAAACTTTTTCATCGGCCGATACTTAATCGTTGTAGTGTGCGCACTTTCATACATTTTGATACTGATTAAGAGACCGACTAAACTGTCGGCCGATAGAAAGTTTGTAGTGTGCGGGGGCTCTAAATTCTTCAATGAAAAAAAAAAAAAATATATACAAATCATTGCTATGTTTTCTTTTTCTCAAAATTATGTGATATTCAAATGACATTTAAGCAAAATAAATTCTTATTCAGGCTCTATATATATAAACAACATAAAAACGCGTTTAGCTTATGCTACCTCTATTAAACGTTGCATAAAGTCTATGAATAACAATTTTCTGTTTAAAGACATTATAAAGAGTACATAATGCTTTATAAATAGGGCTGTAAGCATACTTATATATATACTTTTTATACAAAATTATTGTAAGTATGTATGTATTTTTATAACAACCTAAACTGACCAAGTAAAAATTATAATGCAATAATTTTCACATTAAATTAATCTCAAAGAAAATACGTATGAGAAATAATCTCCCGAATCATGAATAATATATATTATATAACTGAAAAAAAAAAATCAAGAAGAATAGACCAAACAAATTGCTTTTTTAATGCAAATTATTTGTATTTTGAAAATATTCTATTGAATTTCTTTTGTTACTTATGATTAAGTAGAGTTTTGGATAACGCACGAACAAAAAATTCCATAACTATTATCCCTTTTTATTGTAATAACCCTTAAAAATATATTCTTTTCAAAAAATATCATAATATATTAAATTGATAAAAAAAAATAGAATCGACTAAAAGAATTAAGCAATAAAATTAGTTGTGGTTAAATGAATTTCACACCATCGCACATAGGGGTATTTAGTCAATTTAGGCGGACAAAACACGAAATTTTAATTTGATCCAAACGTAAAAAATCAACATCCTACTAAAAGTAGATAACTTGCTTAGCGTTTTCTTATAGTTTTAAAATTGATTATCACTTCTGGTGACTAACAGCAGCGGTCTAGAGTTCAAAGTTTTCAGCCCAAAGATAAAATTAATTTTTTTTTGTAATTTACCGTCTGTGCTTAAGTAAGTACTTTTTTTTTAAGTGGATTTAGAAAAAAGTTTTTATGGAATATTGATAAGGAGATACGAAACTCTCTACTAGATGTTGTATCTAAATGTTGTATTACTTTATAAATAAAAAAGTGATATGTTGAATCTTAATATAAATTAATCGTAAAAAAAGTAAATTTCTGTGTTGATAAGGAGATAAGTTATACAATTTCACATTATTGTGTGATAAAATTTTATGTTTTCTAAAGGTTAAACTTTTATCTAATTGAATCTGTAAAAAATAGGTGCAACTAAGTGCAACTTCGACACATTTGCCCTTCTTAAAGGTTTTAGGTTTTGAAAAATGGTTACCTTGTAGTCAGCATCCATATTTTAAGTTTTTTTAAAGATTCAACTTTGTGAATTACAGAACCTGAATCCTTATGATTTTTCCTAAATTTTAAGACCTTTATCTTGGCGATACCATTAATAGAACTCCATTTATAAGCGTTTTAACAAACCATTGGGATCCATTCTTCACACTTTTTTGTTTGATCAAAAAGTGGTTTAGGAAGAAAAATGTTTTCATTAAAATCAACACTTTAAACACTTTATTCCAGTACTAAATACCTTATTGATGAAGATAAACCGGAAAAATAATTTTGTCCGCCTAAAATTGGTAAATACCCCTATGTGCATCGTCAAAGGATCGTATTTTGTTCGTTATCAAATGAAGTAATGAATCTTTTCCTTAAAATAATATCCATCCTTTTGTGTTTTACCTGACAGAGTGTGTTATTGTTCGTGTTGTATATTAGAACAAAAACTCTATAGAAATCGAAAGGAACACACAATGTGAGAAGAGATAGATACCACTCGACTTGACTTTAAGAGCTGAGAGCTGACCAACGCATCGCAAATGACCACCAACATTAATGTTGACAGGCGTAACACGCCCCTGCCATAATAAACAAGGGTCACTATATCAATCGAAATGGTGTGGGCAAAAATTCATTGCCATGCGCACAAAAGGATCCTTAAGGAGTTTCACTAATCGGGAATTTACTAATACTTGCGTGGATCGATCGGGATACCACCACCGAAGATGATGATGCGGTATAAAAAGTGGACAAAAGGAAGCGCCTTTCATAACTCTCTGATGCAATGATCATGATTCAAACTAGACAAAAAAGGAATATCCTTCAACTAGGAACATTAAATTTAATAATTTATTAATAGAAGACTCCCCGTGGGATTGATTGGTATCCTTTTTAAGAATGCCGATTCGACAATTCGAATTTGATGAAAACCTATCAATGCATCGTTTTCACTTCACACACACACACACCGTCAATTAATCCTTGATGCACGAAGTGGGTAATAGTGCGAAAAATCACCATCAAGATATTCGAAACCGAGACGAGGTAATTTGCGATTTTAATTGCCTGCATAATTGACCCATTACGCCAGCACAATGTATGCTAATTTTTTTTTCCCACTTAATTTGGTTGCGGCGATCGATGTGCGCCTGAGATGTCACCTCAAGGACTTAAATTGGGAATTTTTCACACGAATTTTTTGACCAAAACCAAAAAACTGGATGCCACTTGAGAGCTGAGACAAAGTCTTCACATACAGCCAATCTACATAACATGAAGTCAACCACAAAGAGACAAAAGACACAAACCAAGCTCAATGGATGGATTTTGGGACATTGTGTGTGTTTGTGTGTTGTTAACTTTTTTTTGGTGGCGAGTTCTGACTTCTTGGTGGCTGATGGTTGGCCGTTGGTGCCCAATTACGAACAAATGAGGTGGAAAATTGTATCAAATGACTTAATCGAGATTGGCAGACAAAATTTTTACAAGTAGATGACTTGCGTGTGGCAATTGCTTTTGAGGAGATTTGATTTTTGACTTGAGTTTGGAGACAGTGTCCAAAAAAAAATATACCAAAAAAAAACAAAACTGAATCTTGAGCCAAAATAAGCTTCAGATTTATGTTGACAGTTTTTGTTTCACTTTATTCGCAGTAAGAAAAAAAAAAATAAAACAAGCAACATATTACCTATACTGTCGCCGTTTTCGGTATTAATTCGGGTGTCAAATTTTAATTTAACGCACAGTTTAATTAAGAGAAGAGAGAGAGAAAAAAAAAGTGCTAATAAACTGTATATTTATACACTTCACTTGATGGCATGAATGATGATGTATTGAGATAAAATGGAAGATATCTTCAAAAAAATTGAGCATCAGAATTAAGAATTATGGATAGTCTGGATCAAAACTGGATTTTATGGTTTTTCTCATAGTTTCTTTAGCCAGAACTGAACGAAACTGAAATGGAACCACACTGCAGGCACCAGCTTTCCAATACAAAAAATTATCAACATTGGATCACTCAGTCCAAAGTTACGAGGTAACAAACATTAACAAAAAAAAAAAAAAAAAATACAGACGAATTGAATTGAATATTTAAGTGGCCTAGGCCATAAACTTTGTCGATTTTTTTGGTGTATTTTGACAGCACGGAATTTCGCACTACCTAAATCAATGTAGAAATGTCAGATTCAAGGCTTTTAACAATGGTTTGTTGGGCTGGGATGGGTTTTATTCTTGCCACTAAGCCGATATGGTTCTTTGAGTCAGCGAATTGTACATGCTGATTGGGTAACTAACCTTTTTACTTGCGATATATGTATGTAGGTACTATAGCACTACATATGAACACATAGGGCAAGTTTAGGATTCGTAAAAAAATCGAACTCAAGATAACAATCAGACAGGACATTACGATGATAGAAAATGCCAAAAAAGTGGGTCCGGCAAATTTTGTCTGTCTGTCTGTATATATCTTGGTTGTAAGCAGTTTTGGGTGATTCTATAGAGGAAAAATTGAAATGTTTTTAGGACCAAAACTAGCGGTACCTGTCATATAACGGAAAAAGAAAAGTATTTTTTTTTTCAAAAACGGCTTCAATTTTTGAATTAAAAAAAAAAACATTTTTTGCACCGAAGGGTACTTGCCATAGCACATCTGGTATATGACTTAGCCGATTTCAACGAAAATTTTTATGCAAAGGCGTTTAAGTACCCGACAAACAATTTTGGTTCTATAAATACGGTGACCATCCGTCCCGTTTTACCCGGGACTGTCCCGTATTTCTACAGTTTGTCCCGGGCTTTTATTTAAGAAACCCGGGACGTAAAAGTGTCCCGTATTTTGTAATTTGTCCCGTGACTGTCCCGTATTTTTACATTCTCTGATTTTTGTATTAAATACTTTAAATACTTTGTACGGAAAACAAGAAAACAGTGGCTGGTAATTAAATTTTTTCTAATTTTTCGGATAAAGCATTAAGCCTAGTACGCTTCTGAAGCAAAGTCAAAAAACTTTTGCTGCAAGAAAAATAGCCTGGACAAATAAGTTAGAGTGACAAACGCTTTAGTTTTTTTTTTTTTTTTAATGTTCGTCAATTATTTAGTTCCAGCTTCTGTTTGTCGGGTTGCTACATTAGGTAAAATGTTTTCGAATAAAGAACAACATATGGAAGAGTAAAGAACCCAGATAAGTTTCAAAACTTTTAAGGAAACGTTAAAAGTTGTGTTTAAGATCATACAATATCAAAATCATTTAAAATAAAATTAAAATGTTAAAAAACAGCTCTCCCGTTTTTAAGAAGTTATTAACAGACATTATTATACTAAATCCATTTTCTTGATTTCTGATTTCATAAAAGACTTAAATGATTTCACCAAAAACGCTCCGATAAAATCGTTTGATATCAAAATAAAGAAAAATTATGAAAACTTTTTTTTTTTTTGAAAAATCAATATTTTCAAAACGTTCCAACGAATTTTTTTATCTGTCCCGGGTTTCGCTTCCAGAAATATGGTCACCGTATCTATAAAGCTTTACAGATGCAATTGTTGCTTCTGTAAAGCATTATAAAACCAAAATTGTGAGTAGGGTAGGTACCTAATCTTAATACATATTAAAATTTTATAAAATTTTCAAAAATACACATTTTTTGATTTTTTAAAAATATTTTAATTTTTTTTTTTTTTTTTGAAAAATCAATTATTTAAAAACGGCTTTGTGAAGTTTTTTTGAAATTTTGTTCTTAAGTGTTATTCAATTATTTCTTCAAAATTGCATACCAATTTTTGTTTTTTTGAAAAATGTTAGAAAAATTTCGTAAACAAAAATTCTTTTAAAAAAACGGCTCTAACTATTTTCAAATTTTTTTCTAAAAATTCCTTTTTATCACAGAAATCAGATGGCAAACCTTATTATTTGATCAAAGTCATTAAAAACGGTGTTTCATTAATTATAAAAACAGATTTTCAAATGCAAGAGGTACTTTTATCATAAGACCAAGTAGATACGTGTGACCCAGTCGTGCATTTTATTTTATTTTATTGCAAGAACATTTCTTTTTAATGCAAAAAATTTTGAACTTATTTTTATTCAAGCAATTTAAGCAAATATAAAAAAAAAATCATGTGTGCAATTCACACGCGGTAGAAGTGAAACCTTAAAAATATTCTTTCTTGAAAAAAAAAACCGAAAATATCTAACTTTTTTTATTTTATCACTTTTAAATCCATTTTTGTATGACAACTTACAAAAATTTTTATATCATCCGCAAGTTTATTGTTTCAGCTCGAAATATTTATATCGACCATGTCTATACAACATCTACAAAAAGAGCTAGAATTTTTTGAACCCAATCAGTTTTCTCAAAGAAAGCAAAAAAAATCATTTTTTTTCCATTCTAACACCATTAAATCCATTTTTTTAAATGACAACCTATAATAAATTTTATATCATCAATTTTATTATTTCATCTTTTAAATAACGCTTCAATTATATTTCTATGATGCCTACAAAAAAAGTAAGAATTTTTTAAAGTCAACCATGTCGAAATTTCAAACTGAGATTACGGTACTTCCTACACTGGTGACTGCTCATCGACAACAGATCTCCTCCACATGTGTTTTGATGAACTTTTCAAGTTTTTTAATTTAAGATTGTGTAAATTGTAGAACACGTACCGTTATGTGTGATATATCAAATTAAAGGTAATATTATCGGCATACGTATTAAAGTTAAATCAAATTTGTATGTGCTTTTGATTATTAGATATAACTTGTTTAGTAAAAGATTATATTTTCACCGTTATCTCAGAATTTTGAATATAAAATTTATTGAAATTTTGTTAAGTAATAGTTTATTGTATTACCTATCTACAGTATAAATTTCATTCATCTATCTATTAAAACAAAAAAGTTATAATCAATTGATTTTTCGTGTCGCTTTTTCGTTTCATCTTGTTTCAAATCACTACGATACTAAAGAAGTTTTCACTTCAAAAATCATTCTCATTTTCAACTTGGGATACGAACCTAGACTAGCAGAAGTAAAAACCAACCACCTAGTTGGCTAGGCTGACATATAATCTGTTAAGATATATTGAATCAGGCATCATTTCATATATTTTTGATGATTCTCAAACTGTAATGTAGAAAACAACTTTGTTACTTGAAGAAAAAAGCGAACAATCACGTTAACGATTAATTTTATGTCGATTATCAAAAATTACAGAATAACCCCAATGCAGTGTAAACATTTCCTTAATTATAATAAGAATCTTCATTTAAATATACTCAATAATTATGCAATCAAAAAATATCAACAAACTGTCAAGACTATGGGCAAGATGATTTTGGCTAACGAAATAGTTTTGCTTATGCTCTTTACAACAGTTTAATAATGGTTCAACATCATGGTTGAGTTAACCTATAATTTTTTTAATATGTACTTATATGATGTTTTTAATTTATTGGCTAATTTGATTCTACTTCTACGAAAAATATATATAAAATAAATCTTTCAACTCCTTGTTTTCATATGAAACATAATAATACAAAGTAATATCACAAAAGATGATTCCCCATGATGGCAATTATCTACAAATTAAACTTACATCAATCAAGTTAGTATAAGTAACTCTATCTAGATCTTAAGCAAATGTCATGCAATATAGCTGCTGTTTGTGCGGTAAGAAGACATTAATAAAGCTCGACTTAATAGTATCAATTTACTCAAAATCTGATTGTCCTATCTTAAGGATACACAAACAACAACAAAAATCAGCATCACAGCAAGGTAAACATTAATATCATCACCATGCAACAACTTTTAAGTATTAATTGATTTGTATTCCTGCGAAAAGGAATTAGTATCCATTCAGGTCTGCTCTGGGTACTTAAAGTTATTTATTAAGAATTTAATTGCAGCAGTGTATTCGGCTGTTGCTTGATTTTTTTTTTAACATTCTTATTTTTTTTTTAACAATGACTCGAAAATGGGTTAACCGTTTAAAATGTATTTTATATATAGGGACCTACACTTTTTGTTATTGTTTTTTTTTTTATAGTAATGTTTAAGGATATAGCAAAGAAGAAGTGTAGTCGTGCCAAGAAAATCCTTAAGGACAACATATGGTCAGAGAGGAAGAAAAAGAGCAGGGCATAACCAAAAAAATACAAAAAAAAAAAACTTTAAGAAATAATATTCAATTCCTGAACATTCAAGAGGAATAAAAGGTAGAGAGTGAGGTTATCCTGAATGTGCGTATGTATATAAAGTTGGTGCGCACCATAAGGAAGGTCTGATAATTGCTCATTGAAGGTTATAAATATTCTCTTCGGAGTTATCTATGCCTCCATCTGGTTGATTTTTGTAAGAAGTGTGGACGCCACGCGCTTAGCATAAAATATTCTTCTCTCAAATGGATACATATATGATTCAAAATACATGCATATTTTTGTTTGTATAGAAGATCAATGTTCATCATTTGGTACCTTGCATTTAGAGTATTTTTCATGCACACAGTAGTTGATCTATTTACATAAACAGGGTGATTTAAGTTCCATACAAAATGTTTCAAACATTCGAGGATAAAAGATTGGGTTTTTCTAAAAGTTAACTCTCTTCAGTTCGTCACTTTTCTCTGTTTACAATCTTGAATACTGAAAGCACCCTGTTTTGTCACATTTTGTATTTGATATTCAACAATGGGCTAAGGGTAGACTTTGCTCGCAGGTGAATCGGCGCAATGCTGCATATAATTTACATAGTTAAATTCTTCGTTTCTATATTTCCATATCAATAAAATATCAACATGAAAACTTATGTCAACAATCGTCCAGATGAAAGATCCATCTTCAACTTGTCAAATAAATGTCATATTGATTTTTTTTTGTTTTTGGTGCGGAGAATACATTTTGAAATTGGTTTTGATGTCTACCTTCGTCGAAGTTCAGCTGTTTTTACTGTATTCGCATTTTTGATAGTTCTTCTTTTATTATGTTATGCATAAAATAATGAAGATCAGCTGAAATATAAGCTCATGGGGATGCTAAATTTAATGTGGCATTTTATGGTTGTATTTTGGTTTGGTTTATTGGACGTGATTTGTAGAGTTTCACTTCATAAACCAAAATGATGAAAAGCATTGATTTTTAAATATAAAAGAGTTGATGTACGAACTCGGAATGTCCTTTTGGAATCTTATCATTTAAAAATATGGTAACCCCCCGAAGCTTCTTGATTAATTCTTGATTTGACATTTGTAAGGGGCACGGAGTGGAGAGGCGACCAAAATAATAAGACCACAAGACAAGAAGCTTCGACTTAAAACGCTTTATTGCAACTAAAACTAACAATGATAAAATATAATACAATTAGGTTCGCACATTTATATGCATTCGACAATGCGTGTACATAATCTTAAAACAGAAAGCTGTAACATCATTCGATTTGAGGATTATAACAAAGTTTATAACATTTTGAGAGAGTACATAATATCAATAATATAGGTAATGATTGTTCAGAAATATAGGGTGTTCATATAATTAAGTCATTGATTTAGTTTTATTTCTTACACATTATTCTTCAATTATTTCAAAAGAAAGTTATTCTCTATTCTCTTATCTTATTATAATATTTTAACAGTTTGTCTCCTTTGAATTTTGGCAACATCAGCTTAAAATTTGAAGAACTTCTAATGGCAAAATAAAAAATCCAAATACTGTCAAGAATATCACCCAAAATTCAAATCGTAAAAAAGTGACACTTCACAAAAAATTAAAGCTCTTACCAAGATGTCTATCAAAATTTAAAGATTGAACTAAGGTTTTAATTCGTTTCGATATAATTTGATGTTGATTCTCAAGATACTATCAAAAAATGCACCCATAGGAAAGGAACAGAAGCCAAAGGACTTTGTTTCTTGCAATGCAACAACGACCGAAGGCTTGATTCCAAAACAACATATGTTGCAAGGATCTTCATCGTCGTCATCATCGTCATATGGTGTTACAATTCTTGTTCAAAAAAATATCTATAAAGGTATACAATTTTTTTCTTCCTTCATTTGTATCCGTCGATTACAATTTTTCGAGAAGATTGCAAAGAGGAGACCCCAGCTCAATGAGCAAAGAAATTTACTTTTTTGGACAATTTTTTTTCTGAATTTTAGACAACACCAAAGATACCTATACATGAATTTATTTGGAGTAAATAAAATTTGTTGGCTTCTAGAAGGAAATACAGACAAAAAATTGTTTTTTTGATCTGAGGTTGAATGCCAACGCGCCAACCATGAAACGGAACAGTTATAATAACACAGAAGACAAAAAAAAAGGTTTCCTCCTTGATGCACAGGATTCAGAGGAAGAAATAATCTGAATTGCTACAGTGGCACACGTGTAAACAAATGACGGCGTGTGCCAGATGGTGTGTGTACCTTTTTTTGGGGAGGATATAGAAGATAGAAACAAAAAAAAAATACAAATTCAAGTCATTTTGGGATCAAGATCAGGATCAACGAGATGCCGAAATAACTTTAGCCAACAGAATTTTAAGCGATGGTATTTTGATGAATCTAAAATCTAAGTGAACAATAGAATAATTAGAAATGGTCCAGTTCTGCACTCTCGTATACTTATCCTGTGTTGAAAAGTCGTGAAGGTGATTTATTAATGCATCTTTTATTTATTTCCCTATTACTCAGTTAAGAAAGTTTTGGTCACCTCGCAGAAACACAAATCATAAATGCAATTATTATATTTTTCTTTTATTCTTGATTCTGTGAAAATATAATAACAAATTTCTGAACTAAAACAGAATTTTCTTCAAATTGATGATTTACATTTGCTTATTCTCTGCCTTGGCAGGTTGAACACACTTCACTTCAACTTCATTGTACAGTTTCTTCAAAGCTTCAGAAGCTCCTTCCACCAAACGTTTATGACAAGCAACTGTCGATCCAACAGCTTTACCAAATACGTCCTTTGAAACAGCAGTAATGAATTTCAAATTCTTTACATCCAACACAACGCGGTTGTTAACCTCAGCTAAGTTATTGACAATGCAAAAAGTTCCAAGTGGAAAACTCTTAGCAATTTCACAAGAATCTGGCAAATTTTGAATATCTCCAACAACTACTGCCAATGAAGACAAAATCTGTGTACTCTGGTTCTTGTAACCTTCATCAATGAGTGTAAGATTGTGGACACAAGTCTTGAGATTGCTATTAACTTGGACGAGGATTTCATTAAAGGCTTCTACATACTGCTTGCCACATTCCTGGGTCTTCTTAATTTCACCTTCTACCAAATTCAATGGCCTGAAAATATCGTTCATTGCGCGTGCAGTCAAAAGTTCCGATTTGATTCTGATTGATTCAGATGTTTCAGCACTAAGGGTAACCATTTCCATAAAAAGTTCTTCGGTAGCAATGGCTGATGAGGAGACAACATTTCGAAGACCTAATTCAACTGGTCCCATTTGTTTTATAGGTTTTGGGGCATGATTTGGACCATGTTCATGTCCATGTCCGTGGTTATCACCATGTCCATGACCATGATTATCATGACCATGACTTGGTCCATGATTATGCTCGCTTTTAATATGATTTTGTTCGACAATTGGAACCAATTCAAGAGATTCCTCACTGCTTTCCTCGTACTTTACAACTTCTAATGTTTCATTAGAATTCAAAGTAGATGCATTGAGGTTATTTGAATTTACTTCAATTTGTTGTTCTTTTACTTCGTTGAATTTAAAAAGATCAACTGATGAATCAGCAATAAATGGTGTACCTTTGACCTTAAATATAAATTAATTTTGATTGAAATATAAAATAAAGAAATACAAAACTTACGGATAGAATACCGCAAAGTACGAAAAATAAAGCTTGTATTTGCATTCTTAGTCTTCTGATGTCTTGAATTGTGTTTGTTAATAAGAACTAATAGCATTAAATTTGGTTTTCCTTTTTATATAGACACAATTTATAGAAAGATAACAAGAACAAAACGACGAAAACATGGTTTTTTTAGATAATAACTTGGGTGGGTTTTTTAAAAGAAATATTTTGTTATCTGATTTGTACTTTTTCGGGAAAGATCACATACAATCTGTGTTTTGATATAATTTTGGTAATGAAAAACTCGTGTTTACATTATTTACATTATGAACGCAATTTCTATGACTGGTTCAAGGCTTAGATTTTTAAGATGTAAAACTTTAGACAAAGCATACATTATTTTTTTTTGTACACAAACAAAAAATATCTAAAACCCAAATAACGAATTTGTTGGTTTTCTGAAAACTTTGCATTTGTGTTTCTTTTTTGCTATTTATTTAAGAAAATAAGTCCAGTCAAATTGTGTTCACTATTCAGGCTTATAAAAGTGCAAAGTTATGGCTTAATTGACTTTAATTTTGGGGTGCTGAATAGGATTTTGAATTTCTCCAACAAAATTTTCATGGAAAATATGAATAATTAATTAAAATTAAAAAAAATTCATTGCAACTTATGATTTACCTATTTTTGTATACGACTATGGTTTCATACAAAAAGTAAGCTTATTTCAAAGCATTTTTTAGCGGAAACAAACTCATACACATAAACGGATTAGGCAAAAATTGTTAGTAATTGTATTTCCTTTTTTAACATACAATTTGTTTTTGAGTTAGTTAGACTTAAAGACAATTTAAACAGAACTTTGATTGTTTAAAAACAGTTTGACTTGTTGAGATCGCTTGTTCGGGTTGAAATCTAAATAATTCTGTATGGTCAAAATCGTGAATGTACAAAATTCTTATGTTGAAGTCAACGTGTTTTGTATATCTCATGGTTATTTGCGTTTAATGTCAAAATTCAAAAAGTTCTTTACCGATCGCTTTCAAATTTTAACATAAAGTTTTATTTTCATTCCGATAAGTTATTATATAGCTACAAAAGCTGCGTTCCTTTGGAAATATTTATCTACTGCTTGGTACTTTAAACTACTTTGAATTACTTTGCTATATTGAAAAAGTAGTTCAAAGTAGCTTTAAGTACTAAGCAGTAGATAAATATTTCCAAAGGAACGCAGCTAATATAACAAAAAAAATTACATTTTTTTAGCAGTAAATTTTTAATATAACTATCTAACTAAATTTAAATATTTAAATTTGGGAAAATGGAAATGGAGCGTTTTGTCAAAATTTGAAGCGATCGGTTAAGAACTTTTAGATATTTGCTATTAAACGCAAATGAAAATGAAAGAGCAGAAGTTGTATCCCAAAAAGACTGCTGTCTATTTGAGTGTTATATTTCTGCAAACGGAGTTAATTTTCGTCTTACATCACACAGTTCTCAGGAAGCTTGACAACTGCTCTTAAAAACAAAAAGTGAGAAAGTAATTGAAAAACAAATATTGCATCCGTTGAACGTGGCTTAGAGGAGCTGAGGAGTCAAGAAGAGTGAAGAGAGATATATAGTTATAGATGCAATACTGGGGTGGAATACTATGATTTGTTATCGGTGATAGTCACAAGAGCCATATTGGTGATTTTCACCGATCACATTTCACAAAACACAATAGCCGATTCTATCCCTGAATTTTAAGCAGAATTTGCAAAACTTCTTTGAAAGAAAGTAAGTGTGAATTTGATGCTTTTATGATTCTTTTCTAAAATTATTATCTATTCTATTGATCCTCGAAGGCCTCGTCAAAAATGAAGTAGGTGCAACCTATTGGTTTTCATCCTTCATACGAATATATGAATTATTTTGATTCTGACCTTCGGAAACTAGAAAATTGGAAAAATCTTTTAACGATCTTGATGTAGGTAGTGTTAGTATCTATCGAAGATTCCCTTGCAGATTAATTTCTGTAAGATATAACAGTTCCTAACCATTTTTTATGCAGTTTTAGATTCATAAAGGAGTAAATTTTCCAGACGTAGAAAACAAATAGCATTGGTCCATTTTAAAAGGTCGTAAACAAGGGTTTTATTCAGACAACATCATAAAGAACTCACCTGAAAACAATATCTGCCGGATCTGACTAACGGTCTAAAATAATTAACATATTAAAATTGCTTCAAATGAAAACAAAATTATCGATGTAGTTAAGAAATTAAGACATGAGCATTATTAAATTATCTCATCAACCACCCAACCCAAAACAATTCTGTTATCAGACATGTCTTACATCGTTTCGCTTTTATCTTATTGTGATCGAAAAATAGTATTTTATTATTTTTAGGAAGATAGTAATACAAAGGCTCCCCATTAGGCATATATAAACTTAGACAATTTTACTTCTCTTCTAGTTTCATTAATTTTACGACAGAAATATCAATCAAATAATTCAAAATGAAAGTATTCTCCATTTCTACAATAATTTGTGTCTTTCTCGTGAGTTTTCTTTTATGTTTTTAGCTTTAAAACTTTAACGAAACATACATATTTTTTTAAAACAAGATTCTAGCTGAATGCCAATATCATTCCCAACACAATCCAAATGGTCCAGTCTATGACGGTCTCGACTCTGTTCTCGATGAAGCTGCAAAAAATTCCCAAATGTTTGCCAACGATCTAACTCAAAGAATGAATAAAACTTTCAATACTATTGAGGAAAAACTTGAACAATGGAAGAATAACAACGCTTTCAGCAATCAATTAGAGATGTTTGAAACCAATGGAAATCAATGCGTCAAGGAAAACGAAGTTGCTTTAGCTCAATTTATGAGAAATCTTGTCAGCACTTATGACTTGTGTGCTAAAGAAGTTAAAAAACTTGTTTCCGAAAAACTTACCGCCATTACGGATTCTTTAAAATTCATCAAGAATGCCCCACGTCAAGTTGAAAATATTTCTGCAGAATGTTTCGCTCAGGAGGAAAAGCCAGTCGATTTAGCTGTAAGTTCTCTTTGTGTAGTAACACGCATTGCAAATATCGAATTGATTACATCGGAAGCAAATGATCTTGTGGAGAAATTCATTCATCAAGGAGTTGCAGAAATTGAAGCTTTTGCTGCAACAAATTGCAAAGGAATCAAAGAACTTGATAGAGAATTTGTTGAAATTTTCACTAAAATTCAAGCTTGTGTTCAAAATAACAGACAATAAAAAGATTTCTTAAATTCATTCTTTAATTAAACGAGTATTTTAAAGAAATGTGTCTTAAATTTCAAAACTTTCTTCTACACTTTCAGGTTCTGGTTCAGGACCCTGAGTTGAGTCATCAACAAAATTGATGCAAGTGATAAGATCAGTTATAGTTTGATTTAGATTGTTAATGAATTCCGGAATCGAAGTTGTTGCGCATTGTTTAATGTTTGCTGCAATAATAGGTCCATCGTTCTTCACTTCTTCAATAGTAGCTAAAGCTATTGATTTTGTTTCTTTGATATCCTTAGAGATCTTTTGAATATTTAGAAAAACTGTTAAAAGTTTCCCAAGCAAAGAATGACGTTTGGCGAATTTCTTGTAAATACCAACAAGTTCTTTAACATTCGCTCTTATATCTGTAATTGCTGTTTTAACGTCTCTTCGAAGTCTTCCAATTGATGTTTCGGTGTAATTGTAACAAGATCCAATATCTTGACTTCCTTCTTTTAGAGTTGAATTAATAGCAGGATAGCTTGAATAAGTGCAATATGCAGTTCTTCCTCCTTGAATTCCTAATCCATAAACTTTTTGTATCATTCTATAAATAAATTTGATAATTTTAATTTTATTGATTGTTATCAATCCGGCTTCAGTTTCATTGGACAATTCAATAAGGATCTGAATTGTTTCACGTGCATCATCAATGTTCTCTTGAAAAATGTCTTGAATGTCATTTTCTTCATCAGCAGAAAGACCTTTTGAGTAGAGACCTTTTAAATTATTAATATTTGGTAGACTAACATTGTAGTAGTAAGAAGATTCATCCTCGGAAGGTAGTTCTGGTTGAATTGTTCGAAGAAGATCACTCAATTGTAAAAATGAATGACTGTCAATTATGTTTGCTGATTTAATGTTTCGACTAAGGTCAACTGAGGCTGAAAGTTTATTGTATTCCAGTTGAAGAAATTCAATTATTGGTTTCAGAATTTCTAGTTCATTTTGGTTGAAATTTTTGGACTTTGCTTCTTCAAGAAAGTTAACTCGTGGAGAAGTGATAGATGATAAGCTGTGCGCTTCCTGAAAATAAAACAAAATAATAATAATGTCTGCTGAATTTGTACTTTATTGTAACTTACTCCAAATATAACTACTGTAAGTGCAATAATCAACAACTTCATTGTTTAAACTAATAATACACCCGAATCAAATGAAAGTCAATAAGTAACTAGTCTTATCGTAGAATTTTTTGGTTGGATTTAATAATAAAAAAATTATTCTAAGTTATCTATGCGTTAATAGGTTTCGATTATTTAATTTTAATCAGTAATGTTTACAACTAGGTACTTTAAAGTTGGTAGCAATTTATGATTATATGCGATTGAAAGATAAGGTCTCAATAAAGTTAAACGAACTTTGAGAGTCAAGCTTTTTTTGCATTGTATGTGTGGTAAAATAAAATATTGATTTGGATTTCTAATACATTGTATCGATACCGTGGTATACGTTTTTATCTCCTTTGTTTTGGGGAGTAACATAGTCAAAACATAGGTGTATATCATGTTAAAACCCTTTTTATTCCGTAACAAACTGAATTTGTAAAGAAGCTTTGTTGTATTTTATAAACGAAAACCTTGAATTTGAAGCAGGTCCCAATATTCTTCCAAAGTTTCTGACGTACTTCTGCTTTGCCGAATTCTATTTAGGTCCAACTTTTTAGTGCGGAGTTGCACCTTCGAAAAATATCCATGTCATGTGCCATAATTTAAAATTGTTTTCTAAATGATGCTGTTAGCTTGTTTCTGGTCATAATGAACATGAACAAGAATCCACTGGGGTTATGTTTATGTAAGTGATAACAAAGAATGATTTCATTAGTATCTTGGATAAGTCTTTGATCTCATTGATTATTTTAAATGTGAAATTCTTGTAGACCCTTTATGAGGTGACCTTAAAAATGAGGTGTTTGTAAACTATTTGCTCTGAAGACTATTAGAAGTCCGTTTCCAAGAAAGTTCGATATCGGATTTTTGGCTATTATTCTATAGAACGGTTATTGTTATCGAAAACAAGTTTTGTTTGCATATTTTCTTAGTTTTGTATCACTTTAAAGATAGCATATATACTTTTTTTTAAAAAAGCTATAACACACTACTACGGTTTTTTCTCAAACTTTTTTCTCGAGTTATATACGAATTACCTTGAATAACTTTTTTTATCAAACTTTTGGCAATTGAATTTTAATGCTGAAACGAAAAAATGCTTGATGAAACAAATAAAATGCACGAGTGGATCGCACACACCTGATCTTATGGTAAATGTTGCTTGGAATTTTGATGCTTGGTGTATTAAAATTCATAAAAAGAATAAATAATAGAATAAAAGAATAAATAAATAAAATTTAATTTCCAAAAAAAATATTTGAAAAAGTTAAACATGTTTTTTAAACTATCTAACTTATATCTTTTGAGCTCCAAATTTTTATTTATTTGCTGTATTACCAAAAATATTCAGCGTTGGAATCGTTTGTTTAAAGATTAGGTATTTTTTTATAATTAAAAAAAAGCAAAAAACATATGTGGGCTATTTTTCAGGAATTACTATTTTTCTAAAATATTTCCAACAAAAGCAAAATTTTCAGACTATTGTTAATCATTTCTGGCAAATTATACAAGATTTACCCTAGCAGCTCTATATTGACTAAATTAAACTTAGTAAAAATTTAACACAGAACGTAACAACAAAAATTTACTGTGAATTACTCTACATATTTTCTTCTATTAAAAATGATTTGGAATTAATGCTTTCGAACACTTTAAAACTATGGATCATCCATATAAAAGTGCCGTAAGGTCAGATTGACTTTACAGACATTTCGTGAAAACACACATATCGTAATGGTACCTATTTACAATAGTTCTCAACTTATCCTATCTAATACACTAAGCACTCTAACAACCGGACATAAGCGTTTGGATATTCGAAATTTCCGGAAAAAAAATTTATTTACTTCCTTTAAACAGAAAAGACAGTAGGATTATTATGCAAAAAGCTCTTTTCTCAGTTTTCAGTATTTTTTCTTGAGATCCATCTTAAGAAAATGAGATCGATCTTAAGAAAATGTTCTGAAAATTAAGAAAAGGGCTTAAGGTAATGTTTTTGCAGACGAACCATATTGTTTTAGATTTTCAATTGAATTCATGTGTGATAGCCACAATTTTTACTTGCGATATAGGTACTATATATCAAGTTATGCATTCGTACAAAAAAAAAATAAAATGCACGACTGGGTCGCACGAACTTGCTCTTAGAGTTGAGATAACATTTTTCCATGACATTACGATGGTAGAGAATGCCAAAAAAGTGGGTCCCGGAAGTCCGTCTGTCTGTCTGTCTGTCTGTCAGTCTGTCTGTCTGTATAAGGACCTACAGCCTAAACGGATGGACCGATTAATGTCAAACTTGGTATGTAGCGTTATTTGGCGACTCTCCAGAGGGGTTTTTGGAATTAGTTTTTTTGGACAAAAAATAACGGTACTTGTCATATACCGATTTTAGTAAAATTGAAATATCTCGAAAACGGCTCCAACGATTTTGTTTAAAAAATTCAAATGTTAGTTTCAAGCTAAGGTCTATATTTCAATGAAAAAATTTTTTTTTGAAAATCATTATTGATCATAGAACCGTTTTTTTTTCAAATTCGAATATCTCTGAAACTTCTTATTCGATTTCAATGAAAGTGAAGAAGCATTTATATAATTTAAATATAAACCAAAAATTAAATTTCAAAAAAAAAGAATTTTTGGATTTTTAAAAAAATTTTGAAAATTTTTTTTTGAAAAATCAAATTTTCGAAAACGGGACATTGAATTTTTTTGGAAATTTTGTTTTTAGATGTTGATTAGTGATTTCTACAAAATGGCATACCAATATTATTTTCAAACTTTTTTTCCAAAAAATTATTTATAAAAAATTGTTTTTTTAAAAAACGGCTCTAACGATTTTGAAAATTTTTTTTCTAAAAATACACGTTAATATATCAATCAAAACTGCATACTTGTTTTGGAGGGCAATTCAATTTCAGATTTTATTTTATTTTTTTTTTTAAACGAATTTTATTTTTTTTCAAATTTCTATATAAAAAGTCTTAAAAATTTAAGCAATTTTAACTCCAAGAGCAAGTTCGTGCGACCCAGTCGTGCATTTTATTTATTAAACGATCAAGTTAACATTCAATTAATGCCAGAGAAACAGAAACAAAGTCACCTTGCTGCCCTGTTGCTTTGTCTCCCAGTCGCTTCGTCGCCTTGTCACTTGTAGTTTTGTCAGCCTGTCGCCTTATCACCTTGTGCTTTTGTCGGTGTCTATTATTTGTCACCTGGCACTAAGATTTTGATATCAACTTAGGTTGTTTTTTTTTTACAGTTTTGTTATCGTGTACCGCATGCGCGTAGGAAGGGGGGGTCCTGGGTGAGCCAGGCCCACCCTAGAAAAACCGACAGTTCTACGGAACCTTTAGTCTGGTATTAGCTACCACTAACATTTTTTTTTTAATATCGCTTGCTGAGAATTATAGGGCTGTATGTATGTTTAATAATTTAATTAATTTTTAAATTAAAATTAATTTTTTAATTAAATTTAAGTTTTTACAAAATTAAGATTTTTGGACGTAAAATATCTTTTAAGCGGTTATATAAACGAAAATGGTGTCCAAGGCCTTTTTTGTAGAGCGTTCAATTTCATACAAGAATATGTAAAGAAACCTGCTAAAAAGCCGATTTATAAAATCATGATTGTTTTTAGTAAAAGGATAATATAAAAAATGGAAAATTGCGAAGCGAAGGACCTTTCCATTAATACAAAGATTTCATATTTGGTGAGTATATTCTAGAGATGTTTGGCAATCTATCGGAGTATAAAATCAAAAAAAAATTGATTTTTTTGAACCAGCCTTGTGTTTATGTATATTTTTCTTAGTCAGCGATATGTACATATAAATACCCCGTTTATATGAGCAGTCTAAAAGGTCGGATTCAATAATTAGCTTTTTCAATTTAGGCCGTGTGTGAATTGCGTTAAATAGTTAACAGCATGTACAATTTTTGACACTAAAAAAAAAATGTTCAGCTGTTAAAAATGTATTGGGTTAAATTTGAGTTAAATTTTTTTTGCAGATGCTTTTGTTTTGTTTTTTTTTTTATTAAAAAGGAGTAGGAAAAAGGAAAGGAAAGGCAGACAAAATTCTAAAAAATAATCCATACAGCTGAAATTTTTTTTATTAACCTCAATAGTGTCAAAAATTTTACACGGTATTAACTATTTAACGCAGTTCACACACGGCCTTAGACCGTGTGTGAATCGGGTTAAATACTAAGCCGATAATATATTTTTGACACTTTTGAGGTGAAAGGATAATTTCAGTTGTCAAAAATTTATCCTGCTGTAGGAGCCGGTTAAATTTTTATTTTCATAGAATAAATTTTTTACAGAATTTTTTGTGTATTTTTTTCAAACTGAAAATAATACATAATATCAAACTAAAAATTAAGCCAAAGATAATTTTTTATTCACCAGACATTCAAATGTCAAAAATGTATCCTCTGCTAAATATTTAACATACGGCCTTAGAGTCACATAGTCACCCGCTTACAACAACCTTTATTTACAAATTTTTATTTTTATGTGTACCTACACTTCTGGCTTAAGTTTCAAGAGCACCTTAAACTTTTTTGTGTAGCTCAAAATAAAAGTGATGTAACTCCATCCAATTGCATTTCGATATATCAAGCTTTTAAAAAACGGAATACCATATTACACTACACAATATAAAAAGAAAAACCAGTAACTTTTTATATTGAAAGATAATAACAAAATACGATACCATTGAGCAAAAAACACACATTTTTCAAAAAAAAAAATTTGTTACACCACTATTATTTTGAAAAACACATTTACCGATCGAATATATTATTAAAAATAAACTTTTGGCAAATTTTAAGTTATTAAAAACAACAGAGAGTGGCGAATTATTTGCCAATTAAAGGCGCAAAGTAAATAAAATGCACGACTGTGTCACGTAGTTGCTGTAAACTAACACTTATGTTGGTTTACAGATTTAAATTTCAAAGAAATTTTGTTGATGTTGGGGAAGAGCCGACATTCAGGGTAAAGTTTTGTTAAATAATTTTTTTTGTTATTAGACTTTTTTGAGAAAAACTAAAAATGCAGTTTTACGCCTGCAAAGTTTAATCAAAATCGTTAGAGCCGTTTTCAAGTTATTTGGTATAGCTTTAAGAATTTGTATGGGGGTACACTTTCTAATTAAGGTAGAAAAAGAACAAAAAAAAAACAACTTTCAGAATTCTATAAAAATCATCTGTACCAAATTTGAAAAAAATCAGTCCACTGGTTTATGGCTGTGGAAATGTGTACAGATGGACGTACAGACGCACGGACAGAATTCCTAGATCCACTTTTTCTTAATTCTCCACCATCGTAATGTTGGTTTTGATTAACACCTCAAATTTTTTTTTTCGACACGAAACCAATACTTGCCTTATATAGACCTAGTAAAAAAAAAATTGCACACTCATGGTTATGGCTTCAGGTCGATGATAACATCTGGCCCACCCTAGATGAAATCTCTAGCTACGCCCATGGTGTACCGTACCTGTTTGATTTATTACATAGTCTTTTTGAACTAAAAAGTTTGACGAATTAAAATATTTGGCTTGGTTTTATTATTTACACAATAATCAAAAATAAAAATTAGTTACAATATCAAACCTTATCATTATAATAGTTTATGTTATAAATATTTATATATTTTTCAATAAATCTCATTTAAACGCAACTTTCTTTTTGCCTATGAGGAAAAAAATGTTCACTTTTAGATTTATTCAAATTATCTGATTCAGCATTCGGTGATTCCAGTTTAGCTCTCATTCCACCAATGGCAGCTTGTGAGCTTTGAGATTTCATAAGATTCTGTTGCGTTACTGGATTAAGATCCACAAATAGACTTTGTCTGCATAAAATTGACAAAGTATTCTCCTTAATAGGTGGCGGTTGTGTTGTGTTGTCCTTACTTCCTCTACGCAGTTTAACTTTTCGCAACTTCGATGCTAAAGTTGCAAATCCCAGCTTACTTGTAAGTTTAGCCGAACGACTTACCGAACGTGGTAAAGAATCATAACCATCACCTTGATTCGAACAATCAGAATCAGCTGGAAGTGCTCCCACACTAACGCTTTTAAGAAAGATCATTTCATCCAACCCACTAGCACTCACATCGCTGCACATACTCTGATGACTGCGTCGGTTTTCGGTTTTTTCTCGAGTTCGCTGTCCATCGACGACTTCCTCCCGACGCATTGTGACGGTCTTTGGCAGGGCGCCACTTTTAAGAAATTCTTCTTTTGCCTTTTGTAATCTTATAGCTCGTTCTGAAAGTGGAGTTCGTGGTTTTTCTACAATTTCGATCATCGGTGTGGAAGGTTCTGATGCAGATGGCGCAGGAACTGTTTCTTGGAAGAAACTCGAGCTCTTTCCTGTCGGAGTTAGGGATTTATTTTCTAGTTTTCTTGTGATTCTCGGAATAGTATTGTCAGATTTATCTGGAGATAATGGATACCCTGGTACTTCGGATGTCGTAACGCATTTTGCTAATTTGGATTCAAGACGTTTTCCCTTTGCACTAAGTCTCACCACGGGACTTCCCGATCTATTCTTTCGGAAAAGATGCTCACGTCTTTCGGTGACTTGGCTGGGACTTTGTGAACCCCTTGAATTCCGAGTTGGATTAATCTTCTTCAACAATCTAAAGCTATCGTTTGCCAAAGGCATCCGAGTCTTGAGAGGATGCGAGGCTTGGTTCGTAGTCTGGTAGAATTCCCAACCTTTTTTGAGGTTAGAAAAGCTTAAAGACTTTGCAGTCAAGTTGGTTTCGGGTTTAATTTGAACATCATCTGGTAGATCTGTAAAAATGCTGCTTGCACTTAAAGACTTATAAATATGACCATGTTGGCTTTGAAAAGCATCCGATCTTCTTCGATTTGATGAGCTGACAATTTTCTCCAAAGTCATACTTTCCGAAAGCTTGGTAATCATGTTTTGGATTCCTGGAGAAATTGATGGTTTCACAGAATAGTTTTCCAAAGAAGCGTTACTTGGTAATTGTGTTACAATAGGCGTTACCTCAGGTTTTTGAACATTTTCGGTCAATTCTGTAGCGACTGCGGTTAGTTTATCAGCCGAACCAGGGTCTTCAACAGTTGTGAAGACTTTTCGTTTGGTCTTGACAAAAACATTCGATTTACTTGTTGTTGTTGAAATAACTTCTGGCTGTGGATTATGAATCAGTTGAACACAAGATTCAGTAGGTGATATCAAAAGTTTAGAACTTTTATCTTGGCAGATTTCTTGTTGTTCAATCGGTTGACCTGGTTTAACTTTCAAAACATAGACAATATCTTCACCAGCATTCGAATCATCTTGTGCTTTATTTTCTTCAGCTGATTTTCTATCTTCGTCAAAAGATTTCTGCTGTTTCAAACGACTACTTGGTTTTCGTTTAACTCTTCTTGGAGTTTCAATAACACTTCCACCTTCACCATCAGTACTATCGCTCTCCGTTTTGCTATTTTGTCTTGAGCCCATTTTTCGAAGACGTAATTTCTTTTTTGTGCTACCATTTCGATTGGGAACTTTTCTAACCGCTTCCAAATCGGGAGTTTCAGGAATTGGTGATGCAATATCATCGGAGGCATCTATAGTTGTTGAAAAAGCAGCTGCTGCTAAGGCCATTGCTGTATTGGCTAGTGTTGAAGATACACTAAAGCGGTCATCTTCGATTCCATCATCGTAGGTAACATTGATGTCTGGTATAGATTGGGGGTTGTTTCGTTCAGTTTCTGAAATATAAATCAAAATGTTTTAGTTTTAATATGGTTAAACATATTTAAGGTTCTGAAAACAGGGTCTGGAGTAAAAATGGAAATTGATTTTATAATTTAAAATATAGCAGTAAGGCGGTGTTTCGCGGTGGTTTCACGGAGTTCTATTTTTGCTCGGGGTTAAATTTGCCAAAAAAATTTTGCTTTATTAATCGGGACAAAAGCTCTAGCAAAGATAGCTCACGGGCCGTTTGAACGTGACGCTACTCGAAGTGTCTTGCACTCCATATGTTTTGATGCAGAAATATTTCTTGGGGTCTAAATAGTAAGAAAAAAGCTTTTTTAAAATTTTCTATCGAGCTATTCGTTTTTTATGAGCTTAATAAGTTATGAAAAAACGTACTTTTACGTACTTTTTCACACGTTTTTGTCAATAACTCTGTTAATAATAATGGTAGAAACTCAAATAATGGCTCTATTTTTAGAAAAAATATATTTTTAACCGCATTTCAATCAAATTAGTGGCATTTTTAGATATTCAGATATTCGAATCTAAGTCCGTTCATTTTTTCTGCCCAATTCGATTTCACTAATCAAAAAGTTTTTTTTTATAGAAGTCAGGGTATACTTTTCTAATGGTTTTTCGTATGCTGAACTCGAATGTGAAGTCAAAAAAATTCCATCACATCAAGTTTTTGAGATATTACCGTTAGAAAATCAAAAATACCCTTTTTTTAACAGTTTTTGAGGTTATGTCATCTTGCGTGATAATTTTTTTAATTACATTTGTAGCGGTTTCTTAAAGTTTTTTCTTTCGAAATCCGTTTGAATCATTTCGATATCGCTTTTCTTCTCCGAGAAATCTTAAAATCAATTCAACATGTTTGGTGAATATTCTCTATGAAAAAAAATCTTATGTTCGTTTGGGTTTCATGGCAAATCGCAAAAAATTTTTGCATTCCTTTAAGTTTTTTGGTTAGTCAAAAATTTTCTTACTCATAAACTTACCAAAAAACTTAAAGGAATGCAAAAATTTTTTGCGATTTGCCATGAAACCCAAAAGAACATAAGATTTTTGATTGACTCTATAGAGTCTTTGGTTGGCACTTGGTGAAATCTTGATGACATTATAAAAGAATAATAAAACACTTGTTATTTTAAAGATTCACAATGATGTTGATAAATTTTATTTTAATAAAAATGAGTCGACGCGTTTCGTCTTATGAAGACATCATCAGGAACTGACATTACTTATACGTTTACATATAAAAAAGAGTTACAAAGGTTAAATACATAATAAGAGTTATAGTAGGGGAGCCCAGGAAGGGATTTCGCGCGTTACTCGAGCGCGTCAGAAAATCATATGGGGAGAAAGCTTGTACTCAGTAATGTACTCCTACCAAATATAAAAGCTTGATACAGTGGTCTGCGTTGTAGGCAGCCCGTCAGATTAGTAAAAAAAAATCGATCCTCGGAAATACTCGAGCGCGTCAGATTAAGAAACGGTAGGTTAAGTTCATCTAGAAAAGTGTATATTTCAATAATCTGACAATTTGAGCGTGGCATAAGAAAATGGGAGAGGCACAAAGTTGTAAAAAAAAAACGTCACCTCGAAATACTCGAGCGCGATTAACTTTTTTTTTATTCTGAAGGGAATTTTATCAGGAACACGAAAAACATATAATCTGACGGTTTTCATGGGGCAATATAGCCAAAATTATCGATAAAGCATGCACGTAGTACAGTAAAAAAATACAATTTTTTGGTTCGAGTTGCTGAGTTTTTAACGTTTTTGTCGAAATATCTTAATTTTTTTTGTCTTATTATTTACACTTATTATGTGGATACGGATTGACTTAAAAAAATCTAAAGAATTCATTAAATTGGATAAAAAATAACGTATCAAAGCCCCAAAAGACGTTTAATATGGAATTTACTATCGGAGAATATCCAGTCCTGTCCAACACTCAAATTTTTGTATCAAGGTATAACGTGACATTCTTAACTTTATAGCAAAAGCCCCATTTTTAATAAATATAGAAGCTCTGATCGTCTGGTCATTACGTAATGTTCTTAGATTTGGGGTATTTTTTCTTTCGTTAAAGACCAGACGAGCAAAACTTATGACTTTAGGTATGTTTACTTTTTAATAATATAATATCATACGAAAGAAAGATTATCAAGAAACACGAGATGACGACAAAGTTGAACAAGTGGAAACCAACCTGGAAGACGAATCCAGTTATTATGAATATTATTATTGATTGACCTTTGTATATAATATGTATATAATGTAAATTTTGTATTACATCCAGTAGGTAATAACCAGAAGAAACGAAAAATATTGTTTTATTCAAAAACTGTCTAATTTTTTTTAAATTGTCAGATTAGCAATACACCGTAACATAATTGTCAGATTATCATTTAGGGTGACTCCAACATCGAGCTGAACCTACAGTAGAAAAATCTGACGCGCTCGAGTAACTTAAGTTAACAATATTTTTTTACATTTTCAAAAATGATTTATAAGTGTAGGCCACGTCCAAATCGTCAGTTATTCAAATTGAACACTATTAGGAGTTCACTGAACGTACCCTCTCAAAATCTGACACGCTCGAATAACTTTTTTTTTAAATTTTTTCTACCGCTTTTTGTAGCCACCCACCACTGTCTTATCGTCAGATTAATATTTATCGGTTATCACAAAGTCAATGCGAGTATACCCTATTAATATCTGACGCGCTCGAGTATTTCAATGTGGCAGTTTTTTTTTACATTTTCTTAACGTGTTTATAAGCTCTTATCCCCACTTAAATGGAAAACTTCCATATACTTTTTTTAGTTTTAGAACCTAATATTCGCAATCCAATAGGTCCCCATGGCGCTCGAGTAACTGCAAATTTAGCATCTCGGGCTCCCCTACTATTAACAAACAAACAGTGATGACTAGAGAAATTTTTAAAGCTTATAATTTTATATTTAAAAGTGGACTATTATTAGTTAAATCAATTTGATTATTAAGGAGTTTTTGTCCCTGTAATTTGAGTTTATTTATTTCAAAAATTTCAAATTTATCTAAAACCCTTCCGGAACTTAGGTTGTGAAGAAGTTCAATGTTTTCCAAATTTCTCGCGGTTTTTCCAATGTAAACTCCGTCACAATCACTGCACGTTTACATTGGAAAAACCGCGAGAAATTTGGAAAAAAGGTTCAACGAACATGTAAGAGCAGTTTCTTATTCGGATCCTTCTTCTGGCCTGTCGCAGCATCTCCGTTGTTCTGGTCATTCGTGTTCAATTGAAAACATTGAACTTCTTCACAACCTAAGTTCCGGAAGGGTTTTAGATAAATTTGAAATTTTTGAAATAAATAAACTCAAATTACAGGGACAAAAACTCCTTAATAATCAAATTGATTTAACTAATAATAGTCCACTTTTAAATATAAAATTATAAGCTTTAAAAATTTCTCTAGTCATCACTGTTTGTTTGTTAACTCTTATTATGTATTTAACCTTTGTAACTCTTTTTTATATGTAAACGTATAAGTAATGTCAGTTCCTGATGATGTCTTCATAAGACGAAACGCGTCGACTCATTTTTATTAAAATAAAATTTATCAACATCATTGTGAATCTTTAAAATAACAAGTGTTTTATTATTCTTTTATAAGATTTTTTTCAAGATGTAGATAAAAAAAAGCTTTTTTCTTACTATTTAGACCCCAAGGAACATTTCTGCATCAAAACATATGGAGTGCAAGACACTTCGAGTAGTGTCGCGTTCAAACGACCCGTGAGCTGTTGCTTAGTATGGTTTTGTGATAGAAAGAAAATCTTTGATAATAAGTTGCTCACTTAGAAAATTAAAGCGAGCGCATTATAAAATAATGGTTAAAGTAGAAACTATAACGTTAATATATGCCCACGTATCGTATGAAAAATTAAAGACATGATCGAAATAGTAGCCATGTTTGTTTTTGGTAACTTGGAAGAAAAAATTAGAAAGCAGAGTACATTAAGTTCAGTTCCTAGATGGTAAAAAACCTTGATGAAAGAAAAAACCTCCGCAAAGTATAAAAGCTACTAAAACCTTATAGTCTCCAGATCTTGAGTCTGAGCAGTTAAGAAATAATAGGATCAGAACTTAGCTCAAGTACATTAACAAAGTTCGCAAACGTCATGAGCTTTCATTTTAAGAAGAAAGCTTCTCCATAAAATTTTTAGAAATCCGTCTTTTTAAAAAAATGCTGACTTTTAAGAAAGAAGAAACACGAAAAGGGAATTTCTTTTGTCGGGATTCGAATACTCTTCTCAATTTATTCTGATTTAAAGTAGAGTTTTGTTTGAAGAAACATGAAAAGTTAGGGTGAAAGTAAGATTGCAAGAAAGTTTTCGACTGGCAGGTGCAAGGTCGAAACATGAAAAAAAATTTTTCGTTAGATTTTTCTTGCCCTTTTCTTTAAGGCAGTTATTTTAGGGAGTCAGGTTTATCGCATGAAAGCAATTTCACATTTGTTTTTAATTTAGCGATGAATTTTTATCAACGTAACTTGTTTAACTGTGGTACTTTTGCAGCCTCTTTGGGTAAAATTATTTCTGTAGGATTTCGTCTCTTTTGTCAGTAAGCTGTTTTGGATTTTAGATTAGCATCATTTTTAACCTTTTTTTCAGAAAAAATTGATATATTTGGTTGGTTTGATAAAATGTAAGCATACAAAAGGAAAACTTAAATGAGCCCTTATTCCTAACTTCATAATAACAGCAAATACATATAAAAAGAAATCAATTTTGACTTCTGACGAATTTAAAAAAAAAAAATGCGCAAAATTTTAAACGTTTCAGTAAAAAGCTAAAGTCTTAAATGGCTTAAGCTACTAAGTCAAAAAGAAGACTGATGTTTAACTTAGTAAATTACTAAAATGGCTTTAGCATTTTAATAGTAATAATAAGAGATTTATGGGGAAAAAAATATATTTTCAACGCTTAAATTTTCTTAAAATTTTAAAGATGCGATTTAAAACTGGTCTCTCATATGTAAAAAGTGTCCAAACATTTTATGTATGTAGGTTATATTAAAATATATAAGGTAAGCATAAAGTAGTTTTTGATTACTTTGCCATTTAAGAGTTTCAAGCAAAAAAAAATAAACGTTATTATTGACTTAATAGTTTTTTTGTTTTTAGTGGATAACTACCTGTCGATCTCACGAGAAAAAATTTATTTTTCTTCGTAGAAAAATATTTCTTAACAATCATTCTGAGAAACAAAATTGTCCCAATTATTTTTGTACAGAATTATATGATCTACAAGTTCTGCATTCAATAATTTTCCAGAGCTTTAATCGTTATAAAGTTATATATGTGAAAAATCGAAATTTTTGAACATTGAACAACACAGGACACGGCCAAAAGTGCCGTTATACTTTTCGTATAGATTTTAACCCATAGATCTCAAAAATCATGTCTTAGAAAATGTTTATGGATAGTTTTTCGGGATATGATTTTATCAAGTTTTGTCGTTGTTCTCCAAGCATAATTACACTGTGTTCGAAAATGGAACTTTTTTTTCCGACATAGGGCTCTCATGTCTACTAAATATAATTCGAGTATGCTGAACACGATGGCGTACTCAGTTTTTCTGGATTAGGTCAAATAAGAAAGATTTTTGCGTTTGAAATTTTGTTTGCACATGCCAAAAATGAGGGTATAAAACACACCATATATTTTCCAATTTTTAATTTTTTATCGATGTAAAATGACGGAAAATCTATTTTTTGAGAAGTATTATTCGTAAAAGAAGTTATCGAAAAAAAAATCTGTCGAATGACATTTGAAATCATTATTTTATGGTAAAAAAACGTCGATTTTTCTTCAATTTTTCTTGTATTTTTCGTTTTGCTTAAATTAAAATGCAGCACTCGGTGGCAACGATTTGATCTTGTGTTTCGAGATAGAATATGGCTTTGTTTACAAATACGAATAGGTAGAACCTACCTACAATATTGGTTAAGCTTAAGAGTAAAAAAGTAGAAGTAACACCATATTTTTTTCTCAAATTTTTAGTTTATAAAATAAAAAAATTACAAAATGTTTTAATGCAATACATATGTAGGGGAAGTGGGGGCAAAATCGTTTTCTTACTATGTTGTATGACAAAAAATAAAACTGGCAAAACTTGCAATATGAAAAAAGGGGCTTTTGGTAGGATCGGCCATGTCTGAAAGTATGAGCAAGTTTTTTTGAAACTCCGAAAAAGTTACGGCAACTTTTGTGATTTTTCAACAAATCATTACAGTTTATGTTAAAAGTAAGTTGCACTTTTAACAGTGAGATAGTTAAAGTTTTTAACTTATTCTTTTTTATAATGAAAGTTGGATATTCAAGAGTATTTTTTTGCGAAAGAGTGAATCCCAAAGGATTGAACCTTAAGAAAAAAAAAATTGTTTTTGAACTTAAAAAAAAATTAAATAAAAATATTGATACCATGCCTGATTTTGTAATTAAATATCTACATCTACATATGTATAATATTCCAGAGTACTAACACATAAAATGTGTGTACAAAAAAATTTTTGAATTTTCGTAGGTATAAATTTGTACCTTTATAGTTAAAAAATTTAATAAAAGGGAAAAAAAAGTCGACGCTTTTTGCCATAAAATAATGATTTAAAATGTCATTCGACAGATTTTTTTTTTTCAAATAACTTCTTTTACGTATAATCCTTCCAAAAAATAGATTTTCCATCATTTTACATCGATAAAAAATCAAGAATTGGAAAATATATGGTGTTTTATACCCTCATTTTTGGCATGTGCAAACAAAATTTCAAACGCAAAAATCTTTCTTATTTGACCTAATCCAGAAAAACTGAGTACGCCATTGTGTTCAGCATACTCGAATTATCTTTAGTAGACATGAGAGCCCTCTGTCGGTTTTTTGAACTATCACAGTGTTATTATTCGATGTACATACATGATCTTGAGAAATCGAAAGATTTTGAATGTTTCTTTGAGTAATAATATTTTTTCAAAAATTTCCTATAGCAAAAGATTTTTTTTAATGATTTAACTCATTGGGCTTAAACTTCTGTAATGATCCGAAAAAGTTATTCTATAGTGTTTCTTGCATATTTATTCAAAATTAAGGTGGGGGTTCTTTTGTTCGTCATTTATTATTCAATATATATAGATCGAATACTAAGTATGATTGCAAAAACAACATTAAGGTGGCGGTGAAAAAGAAAAAGTAAATTTAATTATTTTTTTTTTTTCATACCAATAAACTGCCGAACTTCGTTAAGTGTCGTATGCAGATCATCCAGTTTATTTCTAAAAATCATCTGTCGTTCGTCTATGAGTTCTTGGCAGCAAGCTTCATCTTGTAGTAATAAATTATTCTACATAAAAAAAAGAAAATAAAGATAAGAAATAAACCATTATAGTCCTCTTATAGTAAATATTTACGATTTTGTAAAGATCCTCAACCAATTCCTTAGCTTTGATAAAAGACCTTTTAGCTCCACTACTATTCAAGTTACTTTCAAAATCTGAAAATGAACCTCGCATTGTTGCAAACACAGTTTGAAAATATTTCAGATTCTCATCGCTAAACTCATTTCTACTTTCCAATTGAAGCCACAAATCATTTATGTAGTTGAGAGTTTTTATCTTATCTCCTTCGCTGCTGTGATGGGATTCAAAGCTTTGTACGCTACGGGATTTACTGAAATATCATTTAAAATTGTTATAAGAAATGATTTCTTTTAGAAAACAAAAATTATAAGGTTACCAAAAATCACTGCAAGTAACTTCTGCATATTTATAAACAGGTGTCTGATGTTCCACCATTGGCAACATTGCAACTAAAGGACATGCTGTTTCAACATAATCATCTTCGACTTCAACCATTACAGCTTCTGGCTCATAATCTCCTGTCTGCTTCAAATCACAATCAGCTCTCAGCTCAGCGTCAGTACTTTCAGCTTCATTCAAATCATTAACATCATTTAACGAAAGACTTGAGGTTTGATGTGATATCGTTGGCAGTGGAGCACAAGGAGCAACACTGTCAAGTGACAGTGATCTACTTAAAGTTGGTGAATTTTCATCTAAATAAGGAATAGATGGCGTTGTAGTAAATTCAAGTTTTTATACTTCAAATGAAAACTCTTACTCTTTTTGCATTCTTTTGGAATTTTTCCAACATCAATTGGACAGTAGCCAGGATGCAAAAGTGCAAATGTTGATGATTCCGGTCCAATTCCTCGAGCCTTCTCCCATTCGTAGAGTTTCCGTGTGAACTTTCTTGAGATTCCTTCAAATTTCATAACACCAGCTGTCGTTTTGACTTCAATTTCCTTTGCTCGAGGATCAGCAACGATTGCTTTTAATTTTGAGAGCCTGGATAAATGGAATAGTTTTCATTGAGTTTACAATAAAATAATATTGAATGTTACCTTTCAAGCTTATCTCTTTCGTTTGTTTTAGGCTTTTCTTTATCTGACTTTTGCTTATCATCATCGTGGGCCTTTTTGGGTACCTCACCTTTTGTTGAACGTCTTGCAAAATCATGACCACTATGAGTGGGTCCTGAGCTTTTTATTTTATTCCATTGTTCTGAAATTAAGTTTATTCCAAAGTTATTTTTAAAAAATCTCAAAAGAAATATCTATTCCTAGTCTTATAAAAAGTTTAGGAAAGTGCAAAAATAATATCATAGTATGAATGGGCTTTTATTTGGAAACAAATGTAAAAAAATTAACTTAAAGATTTAAAACTTGCAAAGCAAATTCACGTTATGACATTTCCAAATCCAGACAACCAATGTTTGAGATATGTCTGGTAAAGCGGAATTCGTAAAAATATTTTAACCCGAGTCGAAAGGCTTAGTACGAACGTGAACCACTTAACCGATTTCAACGAAAATTTATTACAAAAACGTTATAAAGAATAATTTAAAAAAAAAATTGTTTTGAAAAATCAATTTTTTGAAAACGGATCGATGAACTTTATTCAAACTTTGTTTTTATAAATTATTTCTATCTTCGTGACCTTTTGTTTTTATATGCCGATTAATATTACGTTTTTATTTGTTTTTTGGAAAAATGTTTGTTTTATTTTTATAAAAAACTATTTTTAAAAAACGGCTCTTTTTATTAAAAAAATAACGTGAACAAACGTCATTTTTTTTTTTTCATTTTGCATTATTCGAAAATAAACGATGGCTAATAAGAAAAACGACAGTACCTCTCGTTAAAAATTTTTCCCAATAAAATGTTTGCTAATAACATTTCCTGAAATTCACAAACCGAAATCGGTCGCAGACGCTTGTCGAGCTGATGAAAAAATTTAAATTTTTAAATGGATAAATCCACATGAAAATTGAATGGAATGAGATTCTGGCAAAACACTATTTTAATAAGTATACAAACATTAAATATTTTTAAGACCGATATAAATAAACATTTAAACAAACATTATTCCTGAATGTATGAAAATATGAATGTAAATGCAAATCTCTACTGGAAGATAAATAAATTCACTATTTAGAATCATTTAATATACACGATCTTCTTTCTAAAGTAATTCTGTCACTGTCACTAATTTACTGTCCAATAAAACATTTCTACATTAGTCCGTCTCTCTTGTTAAACAATATTCTGCATTTTTTTTTTTTTCAATTTCGTTAGAGTTTGACAGATACCTATTCCTTTTTGACGTTTAAAAATCTACTACAGATTTGTAGCGTCGAAAAAGTTATGGAATGCCGTTTGAAAAACGACACGACAAAGGTAACGAGAGCTGTCGAAAAAACAACACGACATCGGTAATAGGCATGAAAGTTTTGCAAAATAGTTTGAAACGTCAAATAATAGCTTGAAGACCACATAGTAATGGCAATCGCTTTCCATCGCTTCATTCGCTTGCTCATATGTATAAAAATCGCTTTCAACGATACAAATAGAAAACTTTTATTTCAAAAGTAACAACGCGTGCTAACCCAGTTAAAATAGACGAACAAAAGTCAAGAAAAAAAAAATTAGAAACAGGCTGATTTTTTGTTTACATCCCGACAAACAATTTTGGTTCTATAAAGCTTTACAGATGCAATTGTTGCTTCTGTAAAGCATTATAGAAGCAAAATTGTTAGTAGGGAGGTTTGCATGAGGTGCTTTACAATCTGTGAAAAGTCCTCAAGTTTCTTTGAATTACGGAATCTGTAGCTATGCTATTGTAGGCCTTTTTAAATATTAAAACAAAAATTACAGCTTGAAAATTAAAAGCTATTGAAGCAAATAAAAAAGTGAGTTTCAATTTAACTAAAAGTTTTAATTGCGAAGTAGAAGTGTGTCCTACACTTTTATGAGCACATAGAGTATTTTGAAAACTTCAACACCTACCCACAACATGAGCAGAACATCTCTCTTAAAAGTTATTAAATAATAAAAAAAAAATTTTAAAATTAATTTGTAAAAAACTAAATGTTACTCATACACCTCAGTGACCAACTAATTTTTTTCAAAATAATAGAAAATGTGTCGCCCCTGTAGCTAAAAATAAAACTACTTGGGTTTGCTGAGTAATCTCTATCATTTTAAATTAGAAAATAATAACCGGTAAGACTTGAAACCAATATCATGAATTTCATGATATAATAATAATAATGAATTAAAATGGGTCTAAGTATGAACTTTTCAACTAATACTTACTCGAAAGGCGAACTCTGTATAGCTTGATGTATATATGAAAGTTGTATACAAAATTGCAAAACTATTGAGGGTGGGTTTTTTATCAGTATAGCAACTTAACTTAACTTTAATTAACTTTAACTTTAACTTAAAACCTTTAAGAAAAATAATAATTTCGGTTGCCTCGGCCTGTTTCAGTTAAATCTGTATAAGTTAACCCTGGCAAAACAAATTTCTTACTCGAAGACATTTTATCAGAGACCAGAAATAACAGTCAACTTTTATTTTCAATTGGTTTCTCTCTGAGAGTTACCACATTACTTTAAATAGTTTCGGTTAAGTTTTCAGATTTATTTTTAAAAATCAAAAATAAAGGTTATCGGTTGAGATTTATTTTTTATTTTTGAAGTTATACTTCTTATGGGACGGTGGGTATGAAAATTTGTTTTTTGACAAGAATGTCAAAGGGATTATGACGCGATCACCATCTCCGAGACAATTGGGCAGCAGGGCTGTCGTTTCACCTTTAGAGTTGGTAGTACTTTAGTATTTAAAAATGCAGGACGCCACAGTACACACACAACACGTGGCAAGTGGCATGTTTCATGTCGCAAAATGCATGTGGCATGAATCATGTGGCAAGTTGCATGTGGCAAAATGCATGTGGCAAGTTGCATGTGGCAAAATGCATGTGGCAAAATGCATGTGGCAAGTTGCATGTGGGAAGTTGCCACAAAAAACAAAAACAATAACGTAAATATTCATTTAATATACTGAGTGACAAGTATAACTTCAGTCGCCAAAAGGTAGCGGGGACTCTACCAACTCTACCAATGGTACAACTCCCATCCCTGTAGGTGTACGCGTTCTCAAACCGGGAGAACTTAAAAAATAGGCATGATGTGGCGGTTTAACATGGAAGATGATTTTTTAAAAATCTGACAATGTGCAAAACGTAGGCCCATGACTCAAGCTATCATTTGGCATCACTCCCAAAAATTGCTCTCAAGCGGTTTAGCTTCTAGGAGCGTTCAAAGATTCGAGGATTTTTCGAAAAAAAATTTTACCCCAACTTTCAAACGCGATTTTCTCGGAATTTTGAAAAAAAAATCCAAAACCCGATTATACCACTATCGGGTAGCTGAGAATATAAGCTTTCATATGGCACCACTTTCATGTCTCTCAGCGATAAATCTCACTGGTTGACCGAAACATAAGAAAATACAAAAAGGTTTCTCTCAGACCTTGACCGAAATTTTTCTTTTTTAAAAATAAAGGTTATTTTATGACCTTTATTGAAAATGGCGACAAATAAGAGTTATTAAGGAACCTTTCAAAAGGTTGAGATTTATTTCTGATCTCTGCATTTTATCATTGCAGGATTCACTGATCTTTCGATTGCTAAAAGTCAAATACAATTCTTTAGCTAAATCTGAGTTAGCCCCGGGATTGCAATTGAAAAACATGTTTGAGGACTTAGCTCAGGATATCCTTGACTCCAGTATAATCTTATTCTGAAAAACTGCGTATAAGACTTACTTAAGAAAGTGTGTTTTTCGGTACGCGAGCAGGCAATGTTACATTATATTAAAATGTTTTTAAATGTCGAGTTTTACAACAAGTATTGAGTTTTGTTATAATCGCGGTTACGAAAAATTCCTCGAAATCTTCTTTCTTCTAAAATTCATCTAAAATTCTTACCAAGTTTTTTTTGGAAATCCTCTGGAAGATCTTTCTGATCTGGCAATGGACTTAGTCCTTGGCCCTCTAGCTTAATTTGTCCCGTTCTCCATAAGTTCCAATCAATTTTTTTACATTCAGAATCTTTGGTTGGTGAAATTTGTGCTTCTTTACATGCATTTCCATGAAGCGAAATTTGTTTCTTCACCCTCCACTTGTGAAGTTTCTTTTTAAAATCTGGAGTCAAATTCTCTTCAAGTGCTTTGGTTGAGACAAGTTTCGCTTGTTGTTGCTGCTGCTGTTGTTGTGGTGGATCATCTTTTCCAATTGTATAATAAGCTAAAAGCCAAAGACAAAAGTTGATACAAATTCTTCAAAAATATTCAAATTATATTTTATAGAAACCAGAGGTCTTCGGATTGTTGCTGTACATGTTTCGAATTTTATCCCATTCTTGTCGTTTAGTATCGAATTCCATTTTAAGTCTTTCCCTGAGGATGATATAGCGTTGATTTATCTCCTCCTGTTGCATGTTCATACTATTACTTGAAAATAGCTTGTTATGCGGAGTAGTCGGTTCGGAGAAATCACCACTCGATAGGTCTTCACTTTCTTTAATTAAATTTTATATAAAAATAAATAACATTAAATGAAGAAATCAGAGATTAACTTACCAAATTCTGGGAAGAATTCAGAGTGTCGTGATGGACTGCTGGGAACCGAAGAATTTCCTGGCGATTGAAATTTTCGGCTTTTCGTTTTCTCCCAAGGACTTTTAGCTGTCCCACTAGGAGATTGGGAATAATCCGCACAATCTGATTCACTTAAGTCCTTAAAAATTACAATAAAGTTTAAAAAAAAAGTATATTTAAGACTTCTACCTTAACTTACATGTCTCAAATTCAAATTTAACGGACTCGGTAGGGTTTTCTCCCGTTTTGGCCTGCTGGTTATATCAACGATAACATCTTCAGGAAGTGCTTCGAAATCGGGTACAATTTTACTTTTACGCATGCCTTTGAGGGAGGATGATTTTGCAGGTTTCTTTACCACATCAACAAGTCGATCCAAAGAACTTTGACTTGTTGTTGGACTATTTTTGTGATCTGAGCTTTCACTTATATTTCTTTGGTGTTTAATTTGAAAAGGTGAAGAATCTTTAATTTCCTAGATTTAAGAAGAATTCAAATTATTTAAAACAAAACTTAACATTAAAGAAATTGAATTACTTGTCTGTTATAAAGTGATCCAAGTTCTCCATCAATGGAATGACTGCGATGGTTATCACTTTCGACTGTAACTCGGAATTCACATTTGGAGTCGCTTTTCGATGAATCACGTCCTTGAAAAATAAATAAATTTAATGTTACAAATATAGACTTTCAACAATTTTTTATATTAAATTATTCTAAAAGCCTCTACGCCTTAAACCCTTTTCTCACCATCTTGTACAGCTGCCTTTTCCCTGAAAAGTCCACAAGGACAATAACTTCATATGTAAAAATGGTTTTACAAAACCAAAGAAAAATGGTTTAACAAAAAAATATTACTCATACACCCCAGTGCCCGTTTGAATTTCAAAATTGAATTCACTTTGCTGTTCTTTTAAGGGAAAATATAAGGACTAAATGCAAAGCAATAACAGTTATTTGAAATATCTTAAAACTGACAAGAATATAGTGCATTGATCTGATATTAATGGAGTACTGAGCTAATCTTGGGCAACTACAAAATGTTGAATCTTCAAATCTCCCAACATTAAAATTTCATGTGGAATTTTGATTCCGCGAGAACTTTAAGTAGGTAAGAATGGTGGTCATATCACCCCTTTCGTTAAGTTTCAACACATGGAGGAAATACGCATAGGAAATAATTTGAGCACCGACATTTACCCTCATAAATATTTAAACATCTAAAATAGATTTGGGTTAAAGAATTTTACATTCGTGCACTTTGCTATTCGTCGATGAATGGTTTTTGCGGAGAAAAATTATTTAATTTTTCACCTATGTCTAGTCTACACTGAGATCTTTTGGGAAACTAATAAATGTTTTAGGCGTTCCAGACTTCAAATTCTAGGTCTGAAAATGAAAAAAAATGTTTCGGTTGCGAAAGAAGATTAAACATTTTGTTTAATTTTTGGAAATATTCTAAATTTCTAATTGAACGCTTCACATAGAGGTATTTGCGTGAACTACGCGGCCAAAAGTCAAAATATTAAATTAAACAAATAGCCGTTTCTATTGAGTTACACAAGTAGGAGACACCCCAACAAACAATAGGCTGAAACCCCACACTTCTCCAATTGCTAGAAATAAAAAAAAAATTGTCTGAACTTCATCATTGAATTTTCGTGGCACGTGACTGATTTGTGCGGTCTTGAGAAATTGTTAGCTTTTTATTAATACTTAAGTGATTAATTTTTTTCTGGTGAAAATAGTGATGGATTCTGAAAATACAGGTATGTGACTATTCAAAAACAATTTATTTTATGAAATGTGTTTTATTTTAATATTTTTTTGGTGATCGTCAAAAAGTGTCCAAAATAAATTTTTTTTTTTAAGAATTTTTTGTATAATAAGATATTTGGTTACGGATCCTGTTAGATCCCGCAATGTTTGTTATTAATAAGAAAACTTAGAGGCCTAAGCTAACAAATTCTTCAAATAGCGCAGATGCGCGAATTTTCAGCACATAGAAAATTTTAATATATTTGCGTAATTAGTATTAAAAAAATTATAATCTCAATATTTTCTCTCGTAATCAAATAATTTTGTATATTGGGCATTTAAAAATATTTAAAAAATTTTTTTTTTTCAAAAAAAAAAAAAAAAAAAAAAATCACGAAAAAAAATTTTTTTTTCAAAAAAAAAATGTATTTTGTAAAAAAAAAAATTTTCCTAAAAATTTGTTTTTTTTTGTAGAAAAGACAACTGATTTTTGTAATTTGCGTGTTATAAAATAAAAAAAATGAAAAAATAAAATTGGTAATTAAAATACCTCTATGTGCGCTTTTATACGGAATGACAGTAAACGGTCCTTAAAAATTGTTGTTGTAATCGAGAGTGGTGAAAGTTTTTTATACTTGAATTAGCTGCATAAAATACAACCAATTCCAACAAAATTTTCAAAAACATAAAAGTACTTTTTTTATGGATTTAAACTCGCAGGTAATAAACACCTTGGTCATTTATTTTATTTTCCAATAAAAAAATAATATTTGTTTATCGAAATAAAGAAAAAATATGTTTTTGTACAAAAGAAAAATAATAATACATAGATCTTTTGGAAAATAATAAAAATACATTTTTATTTACTCGCGTATTTACAAAAAAAAAATACCTCCTCATTATTTAGAGTTTTTGTTTAATTTTTACAATAAAATTGCACGCTTCAGCTTTTAGCACACGCAAATAACAAAACAATTCAATCAACAAAAATTCTAAAAATACGAGTATTTAATATATTTTTTTGAATTTTTCCCTGTTTACCTAAATAAATTGCGTTCATTTTAAAAATATTTCGTGAATTTCCTTCTCTCATAAAAATTACAAAAGAACCAAAAAAAAAAATCCCAAAAAAATTATTATTGCAAAATGCACGAGTGCATTGGATATTTTTCACATATCGACAAACTTATAATTCAAAATAATTATGATTACATTAATTTGAATGCTATACTTACTCGTCGTCTGAATAGCACGTTCGATATCATCCACAGAACTAGCTGAACTAATTGTACCCGGTGTTCCAGTCTCACTTAGAAGATGTCCAGACGATGAACTGAGGATACTATCAGCTGAACTTCCACCGCAGGGTACCGATGGAACTCGCAAATATCTAGCAACTTCATGATTTATCGGAAGAAGTCCAATTCCAGAATCTGAACTTTTGCATTCGTTTAGGGCGGGTACATTTGCTTTTTCCCATTTAAAGGCAGCTTTAACTTTGGTCCACTTAGAGACTTTCGATTTACCTTCTGTAAAAGCACTTTGACGTCTTACGGGTGGAGGTTTGGGGTCTTTTTCCGTGGGCTGATTAGCACCCGGTACGAACACGGATTTACTTCTTTCACGGGCTCTAGAATGTAAAAGGTTTAATAGATCTTACTCTCTTTAGTTTCTTAAAATTCATTAACGATCTTTAAGTTTTTGAAAGCTACCGTTGATTGGATGTGGTCCTTTTCGTTGACATACTTTTGGCTGATTCCAAAATGGAACTTAGTAAAGAAATATTGGCTTCAAGCTCAGATTCGGGTTCAGAGAGTTCAAGATCATCGTTTTCACTTTGATCCTTTAAAAAAACAAGAGAATTAATCGAATTTTCAACTAAAATTTTAAACAAAAAACATACTTTTTTGTCAATATTGTCAGTTAGATCCTTCAATTCATGCATATAAAGTTGCATTTTAAAATTCTGATCTAACATATCACAGATGTTGTCCAATAAATCGTGCATTTTATTCAATTGATTAAAAGCATTCGATGTTTCGAGAGCTGCTGTAATCGATAGACCTATGTCTTCGTGTAATGGTTCAATATATTCGTGGCATTCGTTTTTCAGAATATTAAAATAATAATTGGTTTTCTCTTCGACTGTTGGGTTTTCACCTTCTTTGAGTGGATATTTTGGCAAATGGGCTGGAATTCTGTCATTTTCGACGTCTTCTTTTATTTTATTGTAATCTAATACTAAGGCTTCTTCGAGAGTTTTATAAAATGTTGATTTGCGATCTTCAAAGCCCATAAGCCTTTGCATAGCTTCGGAAGGTTCTGGGTCAGGTTTTGGCGTTGTAGAAGGTTTATCTTTTGTAAAGGAAGATCTTTGACTGCCAGGTGTTGAGCGAGGTTTTTCGTTCTCCATGTTGAATTATTTATTAGATGGAATTCGTTTAACATTCAAATTGTCTGTAAAGAAAGATTAATTTATTATTTTTTTTTTTAATTGTTGATGAATGAAAAACAGACAGAAAATGTAAATAAATAAATTGATCTTTTCATGGCTTTATATTCCTTACACAAAGACAGTAGCAAAACGTAGCAAATGAGAGCAACCTTAGAAGTTAAAGCAAAATGAGTCAACACATTTTTAAAAAATCGTTTTTTTTTTTTACTCAAAGAAATATAAAAAAATCTCTTAAATAAACAAAGTTTTAAGTTTTTAAGTCTGGTTGGATCCTCTTTTTAAATTAAATATCTAAAACATGTAATCATAATTTATATTTCTGTTATCCACCATTTGTGTAAAAAAAAACACACAAATATTAAAATAGTTTTTCTTTGATCCGCACTTCGTTATCAAGGACTCTCAAAGTCTACTGTTTTTTTTTTTAGTTGTTTAACCAATTTTGTTATAACATTTTTCTTCATATAATATTTTGCTTATCTATCTAGATGGAGCTTGAATGTAATTAGTATGCTTGGAAAAAAAATCATATCTCGAAAACATACTTTTTCTTTTCTGTATTATTTTAGCTTTACAGATCGGAACTAAGATTATGACTTGGTGCCCATTAAATTTTAAATTTTTCGCTAAAAAAATGTTATTGGTACAGTTTTATCTCATAGTATCAAGAGTTCGAACGAAATTAACCGCAAAGATCCTTTTCCGGTAGCATGCAAAGATTGCTAACAAATTCGTGAACATTTCTTTTTATTTTCATCATAATTTGAATCGAGTTCGTTGTTAAAACAACATAAGTTACATTTTAATTTTTTTTTTTTTTTCTTACATACGTGAGACCGAAACCGCTATAATAGGCTGCAAATTTGTACACAGAGAAAAATAGACCACATAAAATAGAACAAAAACAATAAGATTTCTCTATGGTTTTCATCCAAGAAGGAAACCTTATTAAAACAATCGGCTTTTCCTTATTGTTTTAAAATCTGCAAAAAAATAAAAAAAAAGATGACCAGGCTGGGAATCGAACTGGAGACTTCAAATCATTAGTCGCCCACCTTACCACCTGAACCAACCTGCCATGAAAATATTGATCGCGATTTTTGTTCTAGTGCTAAGTTGCAAAAAAAATCAATTTTTAAGTCAAATTTTAATAAGATTTTCTCTATAAAAATAATAAGAAATCTCCTTAAAAAAACCTTATTAATCGTTGATTTTAATAAGATTTCCTTATGAAATGTATGGAAGGTAAAACAATATGGCAATCTGTTAGTTTTAAGCGGGTCATATTTTTCTCTGTGTATGTTAAAAAAGTTAATTTTAAATCTTAGAACGTCAATTCAGATGCTTAAATTGTCAAAGTGTTATAAATTTGGACACGTCAACAGGGGATTTTGTTTGTCATACAAAAAAAATATATTTTAACTGTTTTTGTTGTGATTACCGAATCATTTATTGATGTTATTTCGATTCTTATCAATCAATCTGCTAAATACCTTAGTTATACTTTGGTTCTGAAAACGATTTTTCCAAATAAATCCTATATTTTCTAGAACACAATTAAAAAACCCTTCTAATGTGTCATTGTATGTCTTGGGGTTAGTAGAACCAAAAATATTTTTGGTTTTGTAACTATGTACCTAACAAGTTCAAATGCTTTAATTATTTAATCTGCTATAGAATACTCAATTCTTAGGAACAAACAACAAACATAAAGGGTCACTGTGGCGTATGCGTAACTAATTTTTTTTAATGAAGCAAGTTGGATTTTGTTTGACTATTGCTGACCCTTAATATTTAAAAAATTGTGCGTGCTGGTTGATATTCGAAGTCTGAAACTTTGTTGTTCAAAATTCAGTTTCAATAATAGAAAATTTTTTTCAAAATGTTTCCTTTTTTCAGTTTATTTGTTTTTTAAAATCAATTTATTTAAAAAGAAAAAAATAATCATGTAAATCATGTTTTTTTCCTTAAAGGCCAATTTTTCAATAGTCAGATAAACCTCAGTTAGAGCTTATGCCTAGGAATTAAAATTTTTTTTTGTATTGACATTTATTTTTCTGATAGTCTCACTGACGAAGGAAGTCTAAATAAACAGACTTCTATTGAACCGTTTTTTTTTTTTAAAGGAGATAAGTCGGTTTTATAAATTTTTTTCGTCTGAAAAAATTGACTTTTTCATAAAAACCAATTCAATTGATTTGTCAAGTTTCAAGCTAGAAATAAAAGAAACAACTGAAATATTACTAAAAAAAAATAAATTATTTTCTCTTTTAGCCCTTCGGTTTTTTTTTTTAATGTTTAATGTATTCACTCTCAATTAAAATTTCACTCTTATGTGTATTTGTAAAGAAGTATCATACGGGTTTAACTAAATCGTTTATTATTATGTTCTTAAGAAATAATTTGTTTGAAGGTAATTGGGTAACACTACAAACTTTTTTGCGATCAGACAAACTTTGTGATCGGCCGATACTCAGATGAAAGCCTGAATCCACTACTTAAGGCAGACATGTCAAACTCAGTGGTCAATTGGGGCCAAAACAACGAGATCTAAATTTGTATTGGCCGCAAAATAATTTAAAAAAATATAATATACAAATAAGAAGAATTATAGCATTTATGTTTTCTTCCTGATACCTAGAATCTCTCCTTTACTAACATTTTTTTCAACAGACTAAGGTGTAAGTTAGGCTGGATCTTATTTCTCTTAGGGCCAATTTTTCAATAGTCAGATAAACCTCAGAAAGAGCTTATTCCTAGGAATTCCTAGGAATAAAAATTTTATCTCCTGATAGTCTAACTGACGATTGAAAAATCAGGGCTTAGTAATAAAATTATCTGCTTGCATATGACGGTTGTATGAAATTAGCAAACGATTTCATATGGCAGTTTTAAATTGTCCCAAATCTGACTGAAAAGACTTATAAAATTCGGTCAAATTCCACTTCATAGAAATTTGGATCTTACTTCGGAATCACACTTAAAATCTCATGGCTCCATTTCCATATCATTCGACATTCTTTTTTGTATGTTAAAAAACAAACAAAAAAAACTACAAAATGCCATACCTAGGGCATTCATGATTTAAACTAGCTCCCATACAAATTGTCGAAAAAAATTAGCCGAGCTTAAATATATCAGAGCATCTTATCGATAATTTGTATGGGACCTAAAATTTAGCTCGGATCTGTGTACCAGGCTTTAAGCTCAAAATTATTAGAAAGTTCTCTACTATTAATTGAATCGATTAAAGTAGTGTAAATTTTTTGATTAAAATGTTTGAACAACCAATTTCAAATTCATGTTTATTAATATCTGTTAAGGGACTAACAAAAATTCAAGTCAAAGCACGGTATTCCCCCATCCCATATAATTTTTTTCTTGTATTGACTCAACCTGCATGCTCTAGAATTTTGGTACATCCCCCCGTATATGGTTGCCCTCTCAATGGTTGCCAACCTTAAAAACCATGTTTCATAACTTTGGTGTTCATTGCTCTATTTTTTCACAATTTCCGATTTTCATAACTTCGGTCTTTCATAACTTCGGTTTTTCATAGCTTTGACGCGCATAATTCTGGTATTCATAACTTCATCGGTTTCCCCTTAGAAAATACAGATAAAAAAATAAAAACAGTACAGTATACTGTATTATTAAAATTAAAAAGTTTCTTCCTAGGAAAACAAAAATTGTGGGTAAAAACTGCACAAACTCCCTCAAACTGCTTAAGAGGTTCATAGAATTTTAGAACCTCAAAGATTGGAGCTTGTAACTCAAGAAATAACAAATATCAAAACACTATTTAAATCTTGGAGAATGGTTAATATTAACAAAACCCGATGAGTTTGAAAAAAATTAAGAATATTATTGATTTTAATTTCAAAAATAAGAAGCACAAAAAAGAAATAATTTAAATGAAATATTACCAATTTAATCTAATTATTTCATTCACCAAAATACTTTCACAAAACACTCTAATTTACTAACCATCAAAGCCTTCATTATACAATTTTAAAAATTTCAAAAAGAAAACAACTTAAGAATCTATCTCATATCGTTAATCATAATAATATAAAGTTTTGTAATATTTAGAATTTAACTCAATAGACCTGTCAACACTTCTCAAAATTAAAAGAATTCCATGTTCCAAATTAGAAACAAAACAAAAAAAAAATGAAAATTCCACGCCCACATTATTGCAAAAATACAATTTTTTCTTTTTTTTTGTTAAAGTCTATCAACAACACCACAAAAAAAAATGTTTACAATGCATTTGAAATTACTGATTTTCTTTATGGATGGAGAAAGTGAAAAAAAAGATGAATATCTTTTCTTCTAGTCGCCTTGCTACTGGTACCAATTTATAGCTTTCATCGAATACCATTTTGTATATGTCTCACAGAGTCTTGAAATGCTTTGATACAAAATAGAATTCATTCTTATATTTTTATCTTTTATTACAAATAAAAGATACATATAAATGAAGGCATGGATAGCTTCAACACCGCGTGTATTCGAATTGAATCTTTAACAAAACAACTTTCGCTTTTTTTTCGCTCATCTTCAAGTTGCCTCCTTCTCCGAAATAACGCACTCTCACGCAATTTTTTTTTTCTATACCTATATCTCTTCTGCATTTATATTATTACGTGATGAACTATTATAAACAAAAGTTTTAATTATTTATCTATTTTAGTGTTTCATCAACAAACTCGGTATTCCAAAGAATTCAAATAAAATCTATAAACAACATTCCACCTTACCTCTTCTATATCTCAAAAATTATTCGAGTGGCGATATCGAGTAAAGATATTTTCGAAAAACCGCCGCCGCTCCGTCCTCGTTTTGTTGTGTTCGTAATCACCGCTGCCGCAAATATTCCAACGCAATAGCAAGAGCAAACTCTTTGTACACAAAAAAAGTTTATATTTAAGAACAAAATTAAAAACAATGACCTAAATTTAAAACAATCCATCAACATAATTCACCACAACAGCACCTCTTAACACAAGATCAAACATTGTAAGTAGCCAGAGGAGAATACATATTTTTCAAAAACAACAAAAAAAAAAAAGAAAAATATCTTCATTCCTCTCCAAATAGTATGAATTTTTTGTGAATTTTCGAAAACTCAAAAACACTCGAACACTAAAAAAACACTTTCTTCTTTTTTTTGTTTGAATTGCTTTTGCACACACTCGCAAAGGACAGACAGAGAGCTAATTTTATATAATCGAATAGCAAGTACTTTCCATTTTTTTTTTTTCACAAATTTTTAGACACGAAAATTTCCAAAGTCACTACACACAGTAATTTAAGGGAAAGTGATTTTTCAAAAATGGGGTTTTCGACTTACAAAAAACAGTAAAAACTGGTGTTTTATTGAATAGGATAGAGTAGTTTAATCAAGGATATGAAAATTTTATATTTTTTTCTTACAAAATTAATTAGGTAAAAAAAGAAACGAGACCGAACTGCTCCAGCAGCAGAATGAACAACGTTCTGTATTCCTGCTGTTCACAAAATTAAAAGAGAAAATTGTTTAAACGTGTTAATCATTTGACCACTTTCGAAGAAAAATAAAAAAGCTTAGCGCATCATTTCGATGATATAAATAAATTCTCAATAAATTCTCATTTAGTACGCCGTCGTAGTCGTGTTGCACGGTGCGCCGGTCGTGTTGATCAACCGATTCAGATATTAACCGATTGGTTCTCTTTTTCAGACCGCAATTATCATTATTACAATGAGTTTTCGAAAACTTATTCAACGTTAGAAACGGCAAAATTCAACTGGTTTTTTAACTTCTTATACAGACAATACGTTTTCGAAAACGCAGCTATTTACTCGAAAAAAAAAATTTCGTTTGTTTATATTTTCTGTGAGAAATGAAACTATTTTCAGACAGTCGAAAGAGAGAGTGTGTGAGAGAGAGAGAGAGAGAAAGAAGGTGTTTTTGATGTTGAACTTTTTTTGCGATTTTTTGGGGAATTGGAAATTACAATATACAAGAGGCGGTTATTTGGATGAATAGACACGACACTAAACCCGACGAAGTTTCGAAGCAGACTGATGCGTACGGATGCCAGACAGGCCACTTTCCCACTTTTCGATATTAAGAGCAAATTTTGATTGTTTAGATTTTTAGAGGAAATGGATAATGGAATTAAAAAATATAAGCATGTTTTTTTTACGATGTGTACAAAAAGTGTTCGGACTTTTGTGGTGGAATATGGAATATTCAAAACATTGCAATGATATTGATGAATTTGGGGAGATTTATTTATTAGGAATTAAATTTTTTTCTTTGTTGTATAGAATTGTTGGGATTTTTGTTTTTTTTTTTATGTGGAAGTATACAATAAAACAAAGGAAATGATTCACATTAAAGAGAACTTTTAACTGTTTCTCCTTAGTAATAATATGTGTGGAAGATTTTATGTACGCGTTATTTAAATTGATCTTAGAAAGTTCAAAAGAATTGAAATGTTTAACATTCTGGATCTGCAACCTTTGTAATATTACTGATTTAACTATAAATGTCTTTCAATTAACTAAAAGTAGTCCTACTACATTTTCCTTTCTATGAAATAATCCTCCAAATATTTAAAATAGAACAAGATTGAAATAAGACGATTTTATTTCGTCAATTTGCGTTTGATTTAATTCAACTGCTTCTTAGAAAACAATAGTTCATATCATAATGTCCGTAAAAGAGGAATATGTAAAAAGAGTAACTTTCGATTTCATATATAAAACAAAAGAGAAGGTAAATATACAGGATGATTTTGGAGGAATGTGCCAAAGAGCTATTGCGTGTAGGTTGATTGGAAACAAGAAAAAAATCGTATGGGAAAAGGGTGTCGGGTCTATTCCCCTCGTTTAGCCGAGAGAGGGCCAATTAAAAAAAATTTACTTAATTTGCCTTAAGGAACTTACAGCTACAATCCTTTTTTTTAAATAGCCCCTCCCTACTAAACGCGGGGGTTTTGACCCAAACTACACGCTCTAGCTATTTGGCATATTCCTCCTGAATCACCCTGTGTAATTCCACTATTTCGTATGTTGATCTTTGTATTTTTGCTGATTGGGCATCTGTGGCGTATGAGTACTTTTTTATATAAACTTAGTTCCTATTAATTTCTTAGATTTGACAATTTCATAAATGTATGTGAAGTGCATTGTCTTTTTTTAAATAAATGGTTTAGTTTGTTGAATGTTGAGGAAAGCATAGGCAAATTCTACTCTACATGTCGAAGTTTTTGTACTATACGGACACAATACAGGCTGGCAAATTAGACATAAGTAGCTAACATAGATAGATATAAAGGTGTATTGACACTTAATATACTTAGATTTTGTAGTAAAGAGGCCCCTCTCAAACTTTTGAAATAACATTTTCATTTTGAACTCTGACTTACGGTCATTTGACTCCTTAATTCTTATGATTATTAATAAACCCTGTGAAACTCGTTGTTTGACGATTTACATTTGTCGAATTTTAAAGAAAAGTCATTCATAAAATAATAATGATAGAAATTATCTCAGCCACATCAGATAAAGTCAAACATGCAGAAAACGAAATGAAATGAGTAGTCATTTATAAACAACAAGAACTAAAATGGACCAAAAAGTCTGCCTTGTGGAACTCCCAAGACATTCGAAACCGTCGCTGGTAGTTTTTAGACGAATTTTCACATATTGAACACGATTTTTCAAGTAACACAGGAGCCAATTTAACAATTTTTAATGAATATTAAATAACTTCAGTTCCAATTTAGACGCGTTACGTTACATGACCTAATAAAGCATTTGATTTTCAAATAGGAAATCAAATTTTTATAAATTACATTAGTACCCTGTGGGGTAGTGGTTTAACTGGAGATTCTGGCGCCTCAGCCTCCACAACCAAGACTTGTTCTAGTGGTACTACTTTTTGCCCAGAATTGAGAACCCCTGAATTTCAAGCATATCATTGTCATGGAAAAGTGCAACTCTGCTTAACTTTTCGGACTCTGAGGTAAACTGCAGGCCCTTTTCATTTTTTCTAACTAAATTGTTAGTCACTAATCAGGTTCAAAATTTTTGTTTAAACTAAAAAAATTTTCTTATAAAATTATTTTTATTATATCCTTTTTCAAATTATGTAATTAAGAAAATAAATATTGAACATTGATGTATGGTATGAAAAGAAATGTAAATTCAATTACAGAAACAATTTATTCAAAAATTTATTCGCTTTCGCTGAAATCTAATAAGTGAAAAATCCCCCTTTTTCTAGTTTACAATTTACATTGTTTAAAATAACCTATTTTGCATTTCCTATACAATATTTTTGTTTTTTGAAATAACATAATTTCTGCCAAACCATAACGTTTACCCAGCAGCCTATATTATAATTCACGCAATAGCAGATAAATTGCCAATAACTTAACACTTTTTGAATAAACAACATTCGAAATAAATATAAAATTAGAACAAGCGATACTTAGATATTTTTGCTTTAGCTATATGAGTATCCATCCATTCTTTCAAATGATTCTTCTTACTTTTTCCACTGTCCTTTCTTCTGTCCTCTGCTCCTGGTGTGTACTCTGTGTGTACATAGTCGAATAAGATTGTTTATTTAGTGAAAATGAATTATAAACACACGGATAGAGTATTATTAAAAAGGGGGAAAAACATTCCATTGTCCAGTTCCAGTTCCTGAGAACGTCCGTCCGTCGTTCTATTCTATGCGATGTCAGTCGGTCATTCAACATGACTAAAACTATACGACTACGACATAAGACTTTGAGGTTCTTTTATATTGCAAATTAATATTTAAACTGACTGAAGGCACTATAATTATTGTTTATTTGAAGTGAAGTGGTCGTGTAGTTAACATTTTAATTTCTTTCAATTTAGTTTTTTTTTTTAGATTTTTTTTTTGTTTTTAGAAATATAATTTCAACTTTTTGGATGAAACAATTTCGTTTGAAAGAAATTAAGTCATGAAGAATGGTGGGTGTTATTTTTGTTTATAAAAAGTATATATGCGATGGATCTTTATGATTTTGGCGATATTTTTAGCCATAACGAACATAAATTTTGCCCGAAATAATAAACAACCTGCTCATACTTTTTTACTTTACTTATCCATCTCTATATCTAAGCATTTTGAAGTTTGTATAACTATGATTCACAATCTTTGTATTTTAGGCTACACGTGATTTGTTAATTTTTGTTAGTTTTTTAAGTCTGTGGATCTACCGATTTTATATAGACACGAAAATAACAAAATAAAAAAGAAATATTAACTTTCATATTAATATTCTATGATCATTTTTTGACCATTTTTTCTTCAAAATCATAATTCTTTTCAAAACATTGTGGTAATGTATTTGAATACCATCTTATCTATTAAAAACATATTTATTATATTTTTTTTTTTTTTCATGTAGGAACTTTTGTAGGTATGGTGTTTGTATTACAAATGCATAAAATACATACTTTCACCAGAGTTATTTTGAATACTTGATTTTTGTTGATTTTAGTTCTTAAAAACCAATTTTTGGCAAAAACGACGTACACAGATTCATGAACTTATAATACTTTCCAATCTTCAAAAATCATCAAATTCGTCGAAATCAAATAATTTAGTTAAATACTGTTTAATACCAGTCAGTATGAAGTTAAGCTCATGAGGTGTATTTGTTAAAATTTTTTGTACATGTATTAATATTAATTGACTCTAACGAAAAGTGCAATTTTTTGACATGGATCCAAAAAATCAAGATGATGCTAAAATTATATAGTACCTACAGGTTAAATAGTACATAAAACCAAGAAAAAAAAAAAATTGTAACACTCATGAAACTTGGCAAAAAGTTTGCCTTCGGGATAAGAAGTGTATAAAAAAAGTTGGGTGGAAGGGTGTTTTTTCGCGGACAAGAGGGAGGGGGTGAAGGTCAAAAATATACTGAAAAAAAATTGTTTGTCGAATATCATCATATGACACATGTTTGCAAGGTATTTTTTGATGCTGAATCTAATGACATAAAAATAAAGTCAATACGATTGCTCTAAGAAAAGTTATTGCCGATTAAAAACAAGGGTGCTTGTTTTTTGACTTCAACAAGTAAAATATAACCGAAACCCATGTGAAAAAACATGCTACACTGATAAAATTCGGGATGAAGGTTTTAGATAAAGTTGTGTGTGAGGAAGGTATCATAACAGCTGACTTAAATTTTATTAATTTTTAAAACTTGGTGTAAATGTTTTGGTTGGTATAAGAATTAAGAATCTATATAAAGTGTACAAAATTATCTTGAATGAAAGGGTGTTTTTTTTTAAGAAATGGTGAAATTCGGAATTAGTACCACAAAAACTAGGAAAAAAATGTTTACACCAATGAAAATTGGTAAAAATGTTTCATTTATAACAGAAACTAAGAACCCGAAAAGTCTATAAAAATATTTTAGGTTAAAGGGTGTTTTTTTGGGAAATAAGGAAAATCCGCGATAAGTCCGATAAAATCAATGGTATAAAAGGTACCCTTACGATAAGATAACATATATTCTAGCATAGGTTGTAAGGCGAATGAGATTATTTTCCATACAAACTTCAAATTTGAAATGAAATAATTTCAACATCATTTGGACGAAAAGATCTACATAGTCTAGAATATAAAGTATGTATTTACAAAAGCACCGACACCTTATTTTGAATGGGTCACTAATTTCAATAACTTTGTTCCTAAATTTCATCCACAAGAGGTTAAAATCATCTAATTTAAGGAATTAAAAAAAAAAATCTTTTTCATTTTTGTGTTTTGCATTAACAAATAAAAACTGTCCATATACCTACTGACAGTAACAATTCAATTAATAAATTTAAGTTATAAAATCTAATTTTTCATTTCTCTAAAAATAACACCCTTTCACCTTGGATATTCGAATAAACACACCTCCTCTATGCAAAGTGGTATCTATTCTCAGATGCATCGAAGTTTCTCATCGTACATAATCCAATGGTGTGATTTTTGAAAGAACTTGCCTTCAAATTAAGCGTGTTTTGAGTATGAGACTGATCAGCTCTTGTCGATTCGAGTCCAAAAAATAGTTAGGGATATCGTAGTAAGATAGGTTGCTTTTTTAAACTACAATTTGACTGGACTAAAATGAATTGGTATTTAAAAAATATAGTTTTCGTTTCTTTGTATATAAGTTTGTATTGTTTCCGGTTTATAGTTTCCTTTGTCTATTTCCGGTGTTTTGTTTTGTTTCTTTTGAAAATAACGGTTTTTCTACGTTAAGTCCCAAACGTTGTCTTACGTTACTTACCTCTGGCCATCTATCGCCCACTAGATAAAACCCTTTTGACATACCGCAAAAGTGACAGCCCAATGTTTAGGTTATGTCACAAATTTTTATTTTTTCTTCTCCCAGTCGATTTCGTTCCTAGCTCTTTTTAAAATTAAAAATTATTCAAAAATCCTGTAAAGACAATAAATAAAAATGATAACTGTGGTTTCTTTGATGCGATCACTCGCTGTTCGATCGCAATTATCTTCGACCACTCGTGAATTTCATTTATCTGCTGTCACAGAAGCAGCAAGAAAAGGTACCCGTGAGAAGGCTCGCAAGAAGAAAGTCAAAGTAGAAGTTAAAAAAGTTGGTTTTATTCCACACAATCAAAGGAACAAGGGGTAAAGAATGAATTTATTCCTTCTCAAGTATCATTTTTAATTGTTTAATTATTGTCTAGACTTAACCTGAGCAAAGTTAGTAAGCATGTCGATGACTCGTGGAAGGCTATCCCAAAAGACAATTGTTATGTTGGGAAATACTATCGCTGGAATGTATACACTGTAGCTGAAGCTATCCAGTGTCATCGAGAAACTCATGATCCATCAATGTACAATGTGCCTAATGCTCCACTTGATGTTGAGATTGAGTTGAATATGCAAGCAGAAAAAGCTAATCGGTTTGTAGACAACTTCAATCGAATGGCCATGATTCCTCACAAATTCGATCACGGAGATGAGAGGAAGATTCTTGCTTTTACAAAAGAAAATGTAAGTTACTATAAAGTATAAACCATGACAGTAAACCTGTGCCTGCACAGTTGTTAGAAAAGGCTGTTTAATTCTAGCGTCACTTTTATAAGTCGAGATTTTGGAGATCAAGTTTAACCCTCTGTAGACACACCTCTTTTTTGCGAATTTGGTGTATATTTTTTCATGTCGTTAGAACTTTTTTCTGTCTCACTATTTTATAGAGAATCATATATGAAATTGATGTAGAATTTTCCGAGGAATTCGAATATTGTATTCACTATTTCAAAAAAAGGTATTTTCACCCTTTTAAAGACACTTTTTTTTACCTTAATTCTTTGCCGCCGGGTACAAAGGGCTTAAGTCACAAAATTACACTTTTCGGGTTTTAATATAATAAGAATATGCTCTTTATTTTCATACATTAATCAAACTTTAGTCGCATTTTCCGTCAAACTATCATTTATGACCTAACCCCTTTGTACCCGGCGGAAAAAAAATTATGATGAACACAATGTTCCCATTTAAAAAATGTTGAGATAAAAATCAACAAGAGGAGTGAGTGTGCTTGTATGTGTGAATCTTGATAAAAATCGAGATTCAGACCACTTGCAGAAAAAAAGTCGAAGTAGATTTGAAGAAAAAATGGAAGTAGATTGAGACAAATCGAAGAAGATTACAAAATATCCTTTTTTTTAATAAAAATCTATCTTAAAAAAATTATTGATATTTTTGTGATGGTGCGAAGTAGGAAGTAGATTTTAATTTTTTTTTTTGAAAAAAAAAGAAGTAAATTGGTACCACTGACCTCAAGCCCTTTTTCCCCTCTTCACCCCCTCTTTTAGCTCTCAGATTCACAAATCAGACTCTCAATCTCGCAAATAGAAAACGACATAAAATGAATGCGAACAAAATAGGTCTCAAAAATCCGTCTGTCTGTCAGTCTGTCTGTCGGTCTGTATAAATAGCTAGAGCCTAAACGGAAGGGCCGACCCACTTTAAACTTGGTATACATATGTAGCAGTTTTTGAGCACTATACAGACAGTACCGTTATTTTGACAGAAAATAACGGTACCTGTCATATACAAATTTTATAAATGTTTGATGTTCTCAAAAACAAGTCCTACGATTTTGATTTAAAAAAATTAAGTAACAGTTTTTAGGTCTATCTTTCTGTAAAAAAGTTTTTTTAGAAATCCTTATCGGTTCCATGTACCTACCGATTTTTAAATTTCTCTGAATATCTTTCAAATAACTTGTTCAATTTTAATAATATAATTTTATGCAAAAGCATTTATATTGCCTCAATATAAATTAAAAAAAAAATTTTAAAGAAATTTTTATTTGTTTTTGAAAAATCAAATTTTCGGAAACGTGACATTGAATTTTTTTTGCGAATTTTGATTTTACGTGTGGTTGCTAAAAAATGGCATACCAACTTTTTTTGAAAAAAAAATTAAATTATTTATAAAAAATTAATTTTAAAACGGCTCTAACGATTTTGAATTTTTTTTCTAAAAATGCATCACTAAACAAATGGTCAGTTAGAGTGCAAAATTTTGAGTTTGCCCCAACATTTTTTTCATCTTCTACGTTGGATACTTCGCTTTAGTTAGATGAAGCTATCTTTCAAAATCCTACACCATCTGTGAAGAATTTTGTCGTCTCCTATGTACGTCTACCGGCCTTCCGTATTATTTGCTTGAAATTAGACGTACTTCTTACTTGCAGATTCTATGTTCCACTTTAAGGCCATGTTCTTTTTACTTAAAACTGTTTTACATTCATCCTTCCACCAACATGCATAACGACAGGTTCTATTTTAAGTTTGGTAGATGGAAGTGTAGGTTATTGAACAAGGTATTTCGTTTTAACTAGTGAAAACCTGCACATCAGTGTCAGTACCTCCGATAGGTTATTCTCTTAACTTTCTATTTGCTTCCGAAGTTTAATATTTATTTAAGATCTTATACCTTTGAATACGGCTTTGCTATTTGACATCATGGCAAAGTTAAGATTTTTTGCATTTCCTTTCAAGATTTAGTCCCATTTGCCATAAGTTAAAAAACCATACCGTCGATATGATAACAGTTAAATAAAATTTTTGTCTCTTCCTCAGTTGGCCATTTTTTTATAGTTTTATGAAATTATTGTTATGATTAATAAAATTTTCTTTTGTATTTCAAATAAATAGTTTGACCATTTTTTGTTTTTATTAGCATCTAATTGCAGAAGCGAGACAAGCTGGTGCAAGTCTTGTCGGCGGTGTGGAACTAATTAAAGACATAACCAACGGAGATCTGTTACTTACCGATTACCACTTCATTATTGCACATACAAATATCCTCCCTGAGTTAGTAAGTCTTCGGGGTTTGTTGAAGAGAAAATTCCCAAATCCACGAAGTGAAACTTTGGGAACAAATCTTGCCGAAATGATTAAAAAGTTCTCGGATGGTGTTAGTTATGCTGCCACTAAAGATGAACACCAACAAGATTTTGGAATGATCAAAACATGCATTGGAACGGTAACTATTTTGTAAAAACACCTTTGTGTCTAACTTTTAAAACCATTTAACTGTCTTAGCTCGATATGGATGTTAAACATCTTGAAGAAAATCTTGCATCGCTATTAAAAGATGTCAATTCGATGCGTCCTAAACGTGAAGGCAAATTTATTACACGAGTTCTTCTAAAGAGTCCTCCAAGCAGTGAACAATTGAAAATCGATCCTTTCCTCTATGTACCAGAACAAGGTTCAATTAATAACTCGAGGAAAAATAACAAATCAGCGGAAGTAGCCGAAGAAGAAGAGGATGATGAAAAACCTGAAGCAGCACGTGCAGCCAATTAAAAAAACCAAAACAATATTGCAATTATGTTAACATATAGGACATAAAATTAGTCAGTTTAATTGTATAAATAATGTGTGTCTTGTTTAAATTTTTGTTGCTATTGATGCTCTATTGTGCTGTTGTTCCATTTCTACTTGCTTAACGCGAGCATAACTCGCACTGCCCAATAGGACAATCGCATTCGAAATCCACCAAAGTGATGATTTTGTTTCATTGAACCATTGTGTAGCTATAACAGTCTGGGTGCAAGCTTTTGCTGTGCCAGATATATTGTGCGTTAATGGTGATGTTACCTAAAAGTAAAATAATAACAAGTTATATATTTTTCCGATCGATTGTAAAAGTTTTACCTTAATTTGTAAAGATGTAACGTAACCAATGGCAAATCCAAAAATACCACCAACTACCATCACCGAAATGAACCATCCCGAATATAAATTTGGATAAGTTATAATTGCATTTAATTCACCGTTAATTATTATCAACGGAAGGAACAATATACTGGAATAGAAATTGTTGTAGTAACTTAATAACCAAATTTCTTGGTTAACATGTGGTAACGCCTTCTTTGTGTGAATGGAAAACATTGATACACTCAATGATGCAACTACTCCGTATAATGTACCTTGCCATGAAAAAGACTCTGAAAAAAAGGGTAGATTAAATATTAATTTTCTTGGTTTTACTTCAATTACTCAGTTTCATTAGGTTTTTGAAAAGTAAAGTCAGATAAAGCGAAAAAAGGTTTAACCTAGTAATAATGCTATTATAAATTTTTTTTGCTACTGACAAAATTTTTCATGGAGACAGTGAACGACAATAAACATACAAAGACTTTTGGGAAGATCAAATGGTATAAACTGTATAAGGAAAAAGGCGAAGCTTTTATTTATAATATACAAAACTATCTGTATAACAACACCAATATAGTTCGCAATGAAGTGAGTACAAAACAAAGTATGTGTGATCTCCTACAGCGAACTTTTATAGAGGGAAAGTCACCTTCTTATAATACAAAGGCGAAGCTGTGACAATTACCGTTCAATTAACGGTAATTATGATGAAGATCGTTGAGCAAGTCTTGGGTACCCGACTGCGAAAATAAATTAGTCTATCTGATGACCAGGGGGCCTATTCTGGTTCTGTGAGTAAATGAAACGAACGAATAGTTTTCACATTGTTTTCACTTTTACTATTCATTTGGTGATTCTCTCTTTGTGAATAAAAGCAATCAATGATAAAAGCCGTCGACGCCAAAACATCTTGCGATTTCCATCGCAATACGCTCAAATTCGGTACAGTTTTATATATTTTTTTAGAGAACGAGAATCGGTTTTAAGAGTGAAAAAGTGAAAATATTTTCGATTCACTTATTCACTGAACCAGAATAGCCCCAGTGCTGGTTTGTCGAGGGTAAGTCAACCACAGATACAATCCAGAATATTAGAATCATTATGGAATAGCATCAGGATTGCTTGCAGGATTTGCTTATCACTTTGTTTGATTTTGAAGAAGCATTCGATCGACAACCATGAGATCTAACATGAATGACCCTTAGGCAACGAGAAGTTCCAGAAACTTATTGGATGATAATTATGTTATTACAGTATGTGTACACCGCGTCTTGAGTCCTTTGCTTTAAATTACATTTCTTAATTAGAGTTTTGATTACCACTCAGGACGAAATACTTTGTTTTACACATCGGCTTGTCCGACGTATTCGGATTACAGGTCTGCAAGGAACGATTAAATTGATCTCCTGATTAAAATATAAATTGGGGACCCCTGGGCTTAGTGCCCCCCGTAAAACTTCAATTAATGAACCAACTATAATCTTCATATATGGATGATTCAAATTTTGATTACCCTAGAAAACTGAGATTGGGCAACGAAATTCGGACCCTGAACAGACCGCTTGCAACCAGACAACTAAAACAGATCCTTAATAGCTACAAAGCTGACACTGACATTAAACTCATCCAGGAAGTGCGATGCAATAAAGTAGGTATAAGCATTAAGCAAGATTAAAACTTGTGTGGAAGTTTTCGACCAGGGACCCAACTACGTAATTTGGTTCTACAAAAAATGTGTTCGAATTCGCAAAAAAGGGATCTCTGTAATTCTGTAACAAATGAAAATTATACGTCTCCTGTCATGTCAAATCCTTTTGGAAGATCTTAATTGGTGTTTTTAATTTCAAATACGTTTGAGTAGAAAACAAAATTTGAAATTAACTTTCGAACAGATGCGAAAGTAGAACAAAGTTACATAGTAGGGCGCCAGGCCAAAACTTTTGATGAAGGCGTCTCTCTAAGTTTTTTTCAGGGCCCACTAGAAAGAATAAATGTAGAAAACTAATTGAAACACTACGAAGGGTTGGCTGGAGACTTGGTGGGTATACAATTTGGTCGGGGAAAAGTATCCTTATTGAATAAAAACACGGCATATAATGCCCTCATCTTAATGAATGAGATGAATTCTTTAAACTACAGAGGTATTTAGTCTTCTCAACATCGCATATACAACTTTGTAAGCTATTTTGTGTGATCGCCTAGAAACTTTGGCCAATGGCCGGCTTCTATCACTGAAACTTTTGATACCCAAAAAAGGTTCAGACAAGGCGATGCAATTCAAGCATAATTATTTTCATCTTCCTAGAGGAGTAATAAAGGTTCCAGTGCACACATGGACAGTGCAAGAGAAGATTCAACCACGAGCTACCAGGCCCTGACAGTCACAACGACTTTTGGGCATTGGACTGGAGCTAGGTACCCAATTGGATAAAGACCCTAGTTTGTTAAGGACGAGATCTACCTTCCACTGTTACATGGAATTTTTGTACGGCAAGGCGTCTGAGCTAATTTGGATCTCAAAGGATTCATTTCGCCTTTGGCTTAGAGCAATTAGTTTTGAGTAATTTTATGTCATCTGATGCGGAAAGGGACCCCAATCAACTTGTCGTGCGAAACTGGAAGCAGATGGCTTAAAATAGAGGTGGCTGTTGGTTGAGTACCTAAGTAAAGGTTAACTGAGTTTATATCTCACCCTACAATTGCTTCCATCTTAGGAACATGAAAAAAGATTGTAAATGTTAAGTAAAGAAAAATTACCTGTCAGACTCTCCTGATCAACTCCCAAAAAGAATCCCAGAACTATAGCACCACAACACATAATACTCTTGAAACTAGTCTTTTGCTTCAGCATAACATACGAAAGAATAACATTAAACACAGTTGTAAGTGATCTTCCAACATAGTAAAATGCAACTCCCACATATTTCAAGCATAAATTATTTGTGGCAATCATTGATGTAAATACAAATGAAAGTGGTAACATCTAGAATAAGATAGAATTAGAATATGAATTAAGAAGATAGAAACTTGTTACCTTTCGAAATGTATCAATGTCAAGTGGAGTTCCTTCCGGGAAACTTATGGTATTTGGAAAAAGTAGAGCCAGTCGGCTCATAACAAAGCATATAAATGTAGAAACTACACATTGGAACCATGTTACAAAAAGTGGTGCATCCAAGTCGATATCTTTGCTACTTAAAAGTGCTTTATTTACAAATACTGTTAAGATTGATACAACCCTAGAGATAATTTATATATTTTATTTATTTAATTTATTATCATTTAATTAAATAAATTTACCAATATAAAGCAACAACCATAAATATTTGGAAATACTTAAATGCTAATCTATTGTGCTCTTCCAAAGGTTTGTACATCGCGTGGCTGTTTTTTTTGTTTCTATGTTTTTTTTTTTTTGTTCTATTCAATTTCAGGTTAGCCTCTCATTATTTGTTTAAATTGTTTAATTAGATTCGTTTTTCTATTATCTTTTTTTGTAGGTATGTATTCTTTTAATTTTTCATCGAGAAAAAAAACGCTTGCGGCTTTTTCGTTTTTTCTGTGTATTTATTTTTGCCGATTATGAAAAGTGTCACTTCTTCTTGGCAGAAGCAACAGCTGTTAGCTGTCAGTTGACCGCTAATTTATGCACCTGCGCAGTGTAGTAATCACCTCTCACCACAAAAAAAAAAGGTGAAATCGTTGTGAGTGGAAAACGGAAGTTGATTTTTAAGGTATTCAACGACTTTAAAATCGATTTAAAAGAGGATTTAAAAGCATTATGAAAATCGTCCTTATCACGAATTCCATTCGTATCGAAATGCCGAATCGCGCAGAATCCATTCGTAATTAAAAATTTCTGAACTGAATTGTTAAAAGTAAGGAATTATTGAATTTTTTTCACTTTTAATTTTTTTAAAACGCTCAAATTTTTATTTATTTTTTGCTTTGTTGCCCGAGGAAATTCTTTTCTTTTTTTTTTCAGAAAAGAAAAATCATTACCGATTAGCAATAACATTTACCCCTATTACCGATGTCGTAAACGACATCAAAATATACGACAAGACTCAATTTGCATTCTATTTGTCACTCGTTTTTTTTTCGTGAACAAACGTAAGTCGAAATGAAAAGTGAATGGAATCTCAATCAAAACTTTGTTTTATTCATGTCGATTTCCTTTAAAAAAAAATCGAATTTAAATCATGTTCGGCACATTGGGTGATATGCATAAAAAGATAGTACTTAATTAAAGTAAAAGGTGAAAGTAAATACTATAAATTCTAGTAAAAGGTAAAATTCATAGTATTTACTTAATTTCGTATGCATAAAAAAAGTACCTGCTAGCAGGCAAATACTTTCAGTAGATACAAAATTCATCCAAGTAAATACTAGAATTCACCCAAAAATTATAGTAAATACTTTTTTTTAGACGATTGGTATTCGTTTCGTATTTAAGCCTAGTAGATATGCTGCTGAAGCGAAACGAAAATTTTCTTACATAACAAGCATAACGAAATTGTGAACGAAATTTTTTTTCAGCTTGGACAACGAAATTCTTACCTATGCCCGAACATTTGGAAAAATTAAAATCATTCGTCACTAACATTTAATTTTGCACGGTATTTTACTTACTAAAAAAAGAGTTTTTTTGACTTTGGAGACCTACACAAATTTTCGTTTCGCTTTAGCAGCGTACTAGGCCTTACAAATACATTTTTTCTTAAAGTTTTACCGTGTAACCCAATACAAATTTTTACTGTTCCTACAATTTGAGTTTGTAAACATCTTTCGTGCTATTTTGTGAGTCAAAAATAAACTTAACAGCAGCATACAAAATCAAATTCGAGATAACAATCGGACATGACGGCTCTAACGATTTTGGAAAAAAAAAATGTTATGTGGAAAATTTGGACCCTAATTAACGGTATTTCCTTTGAACCTTTTTTTTAAAACGACACCACCGATTTCAATTAAAACTTTTTAGTGGCCTTAATATTAAAATAAAGAAAAATTTTCAATAATTTAATATTTCAAGCAACTTTTGACATAAGAGCAAGTACGTACGACCCAGTTTTGAATTTTTTTTTTTCATTGCGAATTCCTTAAAATATATTATTCATGGCTCATAAAGTTAAGATACCATTGGCAATTCAAATATGATTCAGAGTTGAAATTATGTCTTGAAACTTGACATTAGGTACTTAAAACAAAATGTATTGTAAAAAAAAATTACTTTTCAATTACAATACTGACTTACCAAAAAATTGTTTACTCAACCAATACGCATTTTCCGTTTCATATTGATAAAGTTTCTTTAAATTCAACTCTGAGCTTGATTAACGATCTTTATAAACTTTTTGGTAATTGATAAATAAAAATTCTGCCATTTCGACAAATATTAACAACCATCCATTTTTAAGAAATGCCATGAACCGATAGCGTCTAAATGTGACTCAAGACTGCTATTTATAAGTTTCATGGCTTCATAACTGCGGTTTAAAAAAAAAAGTATATACTATCAATTTTACAAGTTGGTATTTTGTAACTTTGAAAAAAATCTAGTAATTCCTAAAGAAAAAAAGTACTTACTAGTTTTTATGCATATGGAGTAAAGTATTTGCTGAAAAAGTTCATCCAAAAAAGTAGTTACTATGACTGATAGTAAATACTTAATTTTCAGCATTTACTTGATTTTTATGCATATCAAAAATAGTATATATGTATACTTGAAAATTCTCTAGTAAAAGCATTTACTAATTTTTATGCATATCACCCATTGTTTATAAAAATAAAATGCACGAGTGGGTCGCACGAACTTAGTCTTAGAGTTCAAATTGCTAGAATTTTTAGGACTATAGATACTAGTAAATGTAATTATCGTAGGTACATATGTAAATACATATAAAAGCAAAACAAAAAATAAAAAAAAAACATAAAAATCGGTTTTCAAAGGAATAAAACAAAATCTGAAATCAAATTGCCCTTCAAGACAAGTATGCAGTTTCATTTGTTTTACTAAGATGCATTTTTAGAAAAAAAAAGTTCAAAATCGTTAGAGCCGTTTTGTAAAAAAGTATTTTTTTATAAATAATTTCTTGGAAAAAAAGTTTTAAAATAAAATTGATACCTAGCCATTTTGTAGAAATCACTAACCAACATCTAAAACCAAAATTTCAACAGAATTAAAAAAAAAAATTACTAAGATAATAGAGCAAGTATAAATTTCTTTAAAAAAGTGCACATACGCCACAGTGAACAAAAGTTTTTTCTTACTAATTCGTATTTTAGCCATAAAAAATGCAACAAAATGCATAGGTAGAATTTGATAATTTAATCATTTTTAAAGCCGAAAGTTCGCTAAAACGATTTGCATATAAGAGTGTTAGAAAATCTCCATATAGGTCTCTGTATATATGTATGTAATTCTTTAAAAAATTAAACCCACAAAAATACGTATTTTAGCCATAAAAAATGCAACAAAATGCATAGGTAGAATTTGATAATTTAATCATTTTTAAAGCCGAAAGTTCGCTAAAACGATTTGCATATAAGAGTGTTAGAAAATCTCCATATAGGTCTCTGTATATATGTATGTAATTCTTTAAAAAATTAAACCCACAAAAATACGAGTTGCGATGAGTCGTGCTATGTATTGAGTCGGGGTGTATAAAGTCGTGTAGTTTTGAGTAAGGCTATACCCTTCCCAATTAAAACCCGAAAATTACAAAAGGGGAAAATTGAAACCCTATTTCGGATTGTTATAATTTTGTTTTTTTGTTTTTTGTCCATGGTTTTAAGAAGGAACTGTGGGTCTGTTTAATGAATGTGTTCCGCACAAAAAAGATCCGAAAAGTACAAGTTTTTGTGTTTCATGAAATAAAACTCACCCCAACTTGTTCTAAAATCTGTCATTTTATGTTTCATGAATTTTTTCAGCACAGAAAAGTTCAAGTTTTTCTGCTCCTACTTTCGGGGTAGAGCAAGTGAGTGAGAAATGTCAAGCACACCTGTTTTTATTTATTCAAACAAAAATATGATAAAATGAATAAAAAATATTTGAATTTCTTAAGAATCTTATAATTTATGAATAAAAAAATTTAAATAGTGAACAAATATGACAATTTATTTTAATTTATTTGAATGAAAAATCATTACAGTCAATTTTTTTTTATTAAATTTTCAAAACTTTTGGGCATTTGTCAAACCTATTAAGCTTGGAGTTCTAATTTTCTAATCTGTTTTGTTCTGACAGTTTTCACGTATTTGTGCTGTTCTGATCTGTTCTATTCTAGATTTTCTTCATTAAACAGACCTTGTGTGTAAGAAACTTATTTATGGTATCACACATTTTTCAAACGTAATATACAAAATAATTTTAATCTTACCATGACTTTTAGGGATTCCACAAAGTTGTTCAATATAAGTTGCTGCAGCTTTTTGTGTCGTGTAAAATTTTAATTCAAATGTTTCAAAACTTCGCTTTCTCCGCTTTCCATTGACTTTTCTTGACATTATTTAAACACTTGAACATCTATGATATTTAAGTCATCAAATATGACGGTACAGTTAAATAACAAAAAAAAATAATGTTTAAGTAATTATTGTAAACATTCAATGTAAACGTAAATTATATTTGCATTACAATAATACGATCCACAAATATTTTGTATATTTTTTAATATTTTTTTTCTAAAACAATACATTTATAGAAGCATTAGGTACTATAAGTTATTCAGCTTATCCGATCCATAATAATCAACACATAAGATAACTCCAAACATAATAAAAATTCAAAAAAAATTGTCGGGATTTTTTTTTTTCCTGGTAAGCGTGTATACACTACATAATAAATCATTTCTACACACACATACTGATATTGTTATTTCTAATAAATACTAATCAAGCTTCTTTCTCCTTTCTCTACATTGGTGTCATGGGAATATGGGTTAGGAGTGTTTACCCTTCTACTATTTAAAGGTAATCAATGGATTGAGGAGGACATTGAGCAAATATTTGATGCCTCGTGTAAGATCACGCATCCTTGCATCTACAGCTGAAGTCATTTTGTTAAAATTCAATGCTGGCATATCTTTTTCAGTGCAAACAGTACACTCAATTCCTGTCAACTGAACCGAAGGTTTCCCCGAACCAAGGACAAAATCTTCTCTCGCTGTATTCGCTGACTTTCGAGTATTCATTAGTTTTCCATAAATATGAATTCGATCGCCACTGCGAAGGAGAGTCGTAAAATTCCTAAATCGATCATCTGCATGCACTTTAACGTCGATTGGTTTACTCAGGAGACCAGAATTCATGCGAAGGAGCATCTCATACTCGTAGACATTCCATCGATTCAAGTTGCACCGCTGTTGTAGTTTAGTTGTCTTGCGCAATTCCTCGCATAAGACATCCCCATCCGAACACTCCAACCTATTCGATTCCCCATAAACACACTCGACAATATTCGCCAACCATGCCGGCAAATAGTCTCGAATAAGTTCAGCTCGGAAATTCATAACTCTCGCAATTTGAACTTCGGTAATTGTGCCATCCCAAGAGACAGTGGATCCTGTGAGGTATGAGCATCGTAGTTGTGTTTTAATTTTGTTGCTGTGTTCCCAAGCTGGCTGGCCACACAAATGATAGAATTTCTCCCAGGAAATGTGACGTTGAGTGTCCTCTTCGGACGTGATGATCGGTTTATCGTGAATAAGATTCGAATAAAGTGATGTTTCAGTGTGAACTGCCTTGAAGCTAGACGTCATGTAGGGCAGTGTTAAGATAGCAGCAGCAACAATGCTTACAGCAATCTGGAAATAAGAATTTAAAATCAATGGAGTCCATGAGGAGGTATATTAAATAATTGAATAATTATATTTATAGAAGTGACACTTTTTTCTTTTGCTGGGATGAGTTCGTATTTTTTAAACGGTGGCAGCCATAAGAAAAATCTACTTAACATCTCGCACTTTTGAAATAGGAAACAATTAAAAGTTTTTGAATCATAACACAATTTAATACTATAAAAAATACCTTTCACGTTTAATAAGCCTTGTCCCACTGATAACTGGTTAGGAAATAGTGAGTACGAATTTTATTACTCCCCCAAAATCTTGATGTAACGGTAAAATAATTCAAGGGTCCAGAGGAAAAACGGCACATGTCCACTTTTTGTTAAAAATAAACTAATGATGAGGTCTTTAAGTATTTACTGAGCGCTATCTGATGGCATCCTTACTTTTATAAAACAAATTTAAACCTTGCTAAAAAAAACTTAATTAATGATGTGCCTATACACACTACTAAGGGCCAATTTTTCAATAGTCAGATAAACCTCAGATAGAGCTTATTCCTAGGAATAAAAGTTTTTTTTATATTGAAATTTATTCTTCTGATAGTCTAACTGACGATTGAAAAATCAGGGCTAAGTTGTATAGAAATCAAAATTTTAAATTGCGTTTTTCTCGTGCTGTTTTTCCTCTCGACCCTTCAATTTTATTTCAACTTCCAGCCATTGCCAAAATTCTAGCATCCTATGTCAGCGGACAAGAAAATAGAAGCAAACAAAAAACAGTATTTTGAACAGCATTATGAAACAGTATTATGAAAACTAGTTTTTTTTATCTGAAATAAATAAAACACTGAATCGCTTCTAATCAAATAAAATTTTGTTTTGTTTTCTATTAGGAAAAGGTTTAACGTTTAATTTTTTAAATATTAGTCATTTTGAGTGAATTCTGTTTTGAAATCAAGAAGAAATTTTTTATTCTTATTAATAAATAATAATAATAATAATATTCTGAGAAGCGTTCTTTCTGTCATATTCGTGCGAATGAAACACTTTCAGAAGGCTTCTGAATGATTTCGGATGCTTCCGGAGAGCCAATCAAAAACGACATTTAAAAAAAAAAAAAAATAAAAAAGTTGTTTTTGTATATCTCAGCATTAAAAAATACCCATCAATCATACACAACGTACTTCAATTAAATAAAATAAAGAAATAAAATTTTCGTTTTATTTCTGTCATAAACCCAAAACCCATGTGGCCAGAACAATAAGAAGAAATTTGAATGAATACAAATTAAGAATCCTTTGCCTGAGTCACGGTTAAAAAAAACATAAATAAACGGACCCCAATAAACAGGATCCGTGTGAAGATTTTTATCTATCAAACATTGAAAAAAAAAAGTTTCACTACACTATTATCGTCTCATTTGCAACTGAAGGCGATGGACCGATAGCTATGGAAAATAAGAACATTTTTCTCTTTCACGCAATTTTAAATTCTAAGAGGAACACTGTTTTTGTTTAGCTATTAATTTTTACCCCTGTTACTTCTTATCCCGATCACCCCTACTCAACAAATACATACATATTCGTCTTTTCATAAAAAGGACTATACAAATTTTAGAGTGTTTCGGGTCTCATTCAGAATTATAAAATACTCTAAAATAAAGCCATTAAAAAGAGCAAGTATACGCCACAGTGCACGCGAATAATGTGAATTACAAATTTGGCTTAGGCGCTTACACACTTTTATCGAAATGAAATACACACTTGCGCTCAATAATTGAACAAAATAATTCATCTCCTTGTAGTCGGTGTTAAAAATACTTTCAAATCAGAATCAAAAATTTATAAATATTTCTTCACCCTCGTAAATTCAACTTATTTTTAAAATACATATTACAAAAACAAAAAATTAATAAATACAAACTAAAATAATACAAATAAACAAAATGTAATTTTTTGCATTTTTATGAATTTGGTTACCTAGTAACCAAAAAGTCCTTTTCAGGGATTTTTAGTCTATCGAATACACAATCCTATAAAGTGAGTGTAGCGCAAAATCTCATTCATGGCGGATTTGGTTCCCTGTATCACTTCTATAAATATAATTATTCAATAATTATACTCACCTGAAGGAATGTGATGTACTTCTGCGTATTCTGGTTAACAGCCATGCAACAGGAACCCAATAGCGCAAAAGCTGCAGCTACAATTGTCGTAACCAATCGCATTCGTGGATCTGTCAAGCCAACATATTCCACTGCCAGAAACACTGGCACCATCAACGAAACAATTCCGAAGAGAGGCAGAAACAGTAGTATTCCAGCCAATCCGAGTGCTGCTCTAACCACCCCAAACATAGTTGCACTCTGTGAACTTGTAATACACAATTGAAGCCAACTTAAAGTGACACAATGTGGAATGAGATATGTATAAGTTCCATGCCAATTCGATCGTTTAGCCAAATGCACCAAAAACAAAGGAATCATCAAATACAGCACAGTCCGACAGTTCAAACAGAATTCAATTCCATTGCCAATAACAAATGAACTGAAAGTTGGTACCTTCAAATCAAGAAATCTCCATCCTGTACTTACAACCTCATCCATTTCATAAGGATACTTGGCCAAAACATTAATTCCGAAGGAGAAAAGGACGAGAATATCAGGAAAACGTCTCTGAGATGATGTATACATAAATGCCACCATCGATATGAATACCATGAGAAATGAGAGTATGGTAATCTCCGAATGTGGCAGCCATTCGGTGCTAATCAATGGACAAACAATAAGATTGCCAACAAAAGCACAAAAGAAATACAAATATGGTTTCATGTTGTTCTTTAAAAAACGATTCTCAGAAATCCCTGCTTCGACATTATTATCGCCATAGCTTAGAAACAAGCCAGACCAGATTCGAAAATCAATGAAATCATGTTTGGATTTTAGCATCTTACAAGTCGACCAGACCATTGCTCCCAAACAGAGATAGTAAAAGGAAATGGGGAGGTAGACAGTAAGGTTATCGCTGGAAACGACAATGTAAACAAGGAAAATTAAAGCCAACTTCATGCTGGGCGAGAGTGAGCCTGGAAATGAGGCAATCAAGTTAATCAACCGATGGTAGAGTAACCTGCAGAACACAATCGGATGGAAAATAATCCGATGGAAGCACGGAACGTGATCCAACGAATTGGGATGTGGAATCGACAGAGTAAGCTCGTCGTTTACAGCAGGCAAACGGCCATTTGCATAGTTCACCGCTGCATTGACCAAATTTGCCTCTGTTATAACTCTCTCAGGATGGGATACATTCAAATCTACCCCCTCACAAGGATAAATGTCACCATTAACATGGTTAACATCTTCCAATTGTTCAGTTTCGTCTTCTTCTTCGGAGGTTGAGTCGTTGTGGCGTTTACGTCGTTTCTGTAATTTGTATATTTCACGCATTTTGCGTTCGAGTTGTTTGGGAGTAATGTGTTCTCCTCCATTGGACAAGCAAGCAAATAAATCACGAGCTGCTTTGCGGGCAGCTCGTTCGCCCGTTGTCATCCCGAGACAACTTCTTACGTCATCGATGTTGGCATCGCTAATGCCGCGACGATTGTCGAAACATTCTTGTAGCAGTCGCAGGGCGTCTTCGTGACCTTGTTGGGCAGCACATAGAAGCCAGTGAACGCCTTGAACATGCGATGAGGCTTCATTGTGCTCTAAACACAAGAAACAACAAAACCCAGTTTGGAAATCAAAAATATTATAATAAATTAATAATATTTACCAATGTTACTATCTAATAGCTGTCTGGCGAGGTCATATTGGACATCAGAACAACCATCTGCTGCAAAGTGGTATTTAAGATTATTCAGCGAGGTTCGATCTGAGGAGAGGGTATCATGAAATGGGATCAAAACAAGAATGTGATTCGATTGGGTGATTTATGGTTACCTTCTAGATTCCATTTTCTTCGATTGGACGAACCTGCTGGAGGTTTTTTTGTCCAATTAGCCATAAGAAGAAATTGGATGTGAAAAATAGAAGCACTTCATAACACGACACACCACATAGAAAAATTTCAAAACAAAATTTTTCATTTGGGGTTGTTTGACAGGTAAAATTTTTGAGGGGTGCGTTCGGGAATAGAAATTTATTAGACAGCTGATGAAGGAGCTGCCAGATTCGTTGTAGAGCAAATCCGAAAAGTGGTGAATTTCCTATCTATCCTATCCCATAAACAAAAAATACCAAGACTGGAAACTCGGCGGTCAACTGACGTTTGCCTACAAGCTGCGAGGTGTGGTGAATGTCGTGAACCTATCGTTGTGTTCGTGTCCGATGTGTGGTGAATGTCGTGAATCTATAAATGTGTGCTTGTTAACGTCATTTACCAACGTGGTGGCTTTCACATATATTCACAGACAACGCTGTACACAAAAGGGTTTTGGGGGGAAAGACGTACGAAAGTTTCCAGTCTTGGTATTTTTACTTGCGATATAGGTACTATAGGGCAAGTTTAGGATTCGTAAAAAAAATCGAACTCGAGATAACAATTTTACATGACATTACGATGATGGAGAATGCCAAAAAAGTGGGTCCGGCAATTCTGTCTGTCTGTCTGTCTGTCTGTCTGTCTGTAAGAACCTCGAGCTACAGCCTAAACTACTAAAGCGATTTTCTTCAAACTTGGTAGTTAACAGTTTTGGGTGATTCCCTAGAGGAGAAATTGAATTTTTTTTTTTAGGACCAAAACTAACGGTACCTGTCATATAACGGAAACAGAAAAGTTGATTTATTTCAAAAACGGCTCTAACGATTTTGATTAAAATTTTTATGCTTACTGTTATTGATAAGAGCCGCCTTTGATAATACAAAAAATATTTTTTGTACCGTTATTAACGGTACCTGCCATAGAACGGTTTTTTGGATTTATGAATTTCTCATAAACGACAAAACAGATTTCGACCAAATTTTTAATACAGAAACGTTTAAACAATCATTATTTAAAAAAATTTTTAATTTTTCAAAAAAAAAATTTTGAAATTTCGTTTTTATGTGTAAATTAATTATTTATTCAAAATTGCATATCAATTTTTTTTTTGACAAATGTTAAGAAATTTTAATATATAAAAAATTAATTTTTAAAAAAACGGCTCTAACGATTTTCGAAATTTTTTTTCTAAAAATTCCTTTTTATACTAGAAATAAAATGGCATACTTAGTTTTTTGTAAAAGAGCATTTAAAACGGTATTTAATTATTTATAAAAATAGATTTTATTTTTTTGCACCACTAACGAAATTCAGTGAAAATATCAAATTTTAATTTTTCCCTTATTTTGTTCAATTGAAAACTTTAACATTAGAGTAACTTTTACCATAAGAGCAAGTACGTGCGACCCCAGTCGTGCAATTTATTTGTTTATGTCCTATCCCACACCAAAGGGGCTCGACAAAAACCGGAACGTCGAAATCATGTATGGAAATTTATTTATGCGAAAACGCTGTTGGAGACGTTTTTCGTCATCGCAAAGTGGTGCGTTTGATATTGTTTGCTCAAAAAATCATTTGGGCAGTCATTTATTGACGAAAAAACATGAAATTTAAGCCTAGTACGCAGCTGAAGCGAAACGAAATTTTCCATACAAAAATTCGATAACGAAATCTTGAACGAAAAATTTTCGTTCGAAAAATTGGAGAGTTTTCACTCATTTGTCACTTACTTTTTTCTATCCTGTGCATTTTTCTTGACTCCAAGAGCAGTGTTGAGGACTTTTACACATTTAATACATTTATTTCTTGTTCTAAAAATTATTACCTCTTATTTTTCTTGAGTGCTAAATTAGTTTGGAATGTTTTATTTCGACATTGACAGAAAATTCGATGATATTTTTTCTTTAGCATTTTTGCTGTCGACTTTGGAGATTTTTCGTTTCGCTTCAGCTGCGTGCCCGATAATTGTTTTTGTGCAACATCTTAAGAGGTGGAGACTTCACAATATAATCTAGTACAATTTCACTGATCGAACAGCGTGCAGAACGAAATTTTTAGTTTCCGATTTTGTTTTTCTATTTTTGCACTGGATTTTTCATTTCGCATCAGTAAAGTACTGGACTTGAAATATAATATAGGTACATACACTGTTTTAGGGGCTATATAAATTTTCAGCTTGTTATTAGACATGGCAAGCTTCAAAATTAATATTTTCCGTTATCACTGTCTAAAAAATATTCCGGGTGAAAAACATTCCACGTGAAACTCACTCAGGACTGATTGATTCTGATCCAAATCCACGTCCAAAATGTAGAGAAGATCATTAAGAAAATACTACATCCCTAGCATCACAAAGAAATTCGGAAGTTATTCCAAATTGTGTCCATTCTTGCAGTCAAAAGAAAAGTGGAAAGCAAGAAGGATCGCTTAACCCTAAGGGAAAAGATTCTTTGAAGATTTGGAAACCCACATCGAGTTATAACAGATAATGGTGTTACCTTTAACTTTACATCGACAGGTATTTTAAGAGTATTGCGATTGCGATCTTAGAAATATTCAAAATGTTCAAATCAGATTGAACGCTTTAAAACACATTATCATAGAAATGGTCACCAAGTTACCAATAGAAAATCCACTCAAATGGTCCTTTGGTCCGTTTGAAGTAACAGAATTTAAACGAAACGACCGTTACGAACTATTCAAAATTGGAAAAATTCTGTCAGTAGAAGACCGCATATTGTTGGTATTGATAGCTTTTTCCAATATTTTTATTTACTGAAGTTGGATTTATTATTTTACTTAAGTTTAGGTACAATTAACATAAAAGTTTTTAATGTAAATTGTAAACTTAAATCAAATAATAAATCGTTTCTCCCAATATCACTTTGCAATCTTTTTCTAGCTGATTCGTAAAAATAGACACCAAATAGTAGTCGATCTGAGTTTCATTACCACCGCCGTTATAACTGAAAAGGTGTGGGTTTTGCTTTGAACTTGGTATTAAACTATAAGAGCATTTGACCTGCACGTGCTTAGAATTTGGTCGCCTAGCTCCGTGTCAGTCTTAATAACATTTGTCATCGTTCCAAACATGTCCATTTAAAACTCTAACCACAAATTAGAGGTAATCCTTTGGGATGTTTTTAATGAAGTTGCGAAAGTCTAGCCCAAATTCATTTTTTTCACCTATTCACATTCAATTTGTTGACCAAATGTACTGACTGTATTCAATACCTCGACAATCAGCATATCAGCTTAATTCTCAACTCACTTTTGAATAAATAAATAAATTTTTGTTGTTGCGCTAACTTTTAGATTAATAGCTGAGTTCCCCCTGTATCTACTGCAAAGTACCTATTTTTTAGTATTTCTGAATGTATTCAAAGATATTTTTTCTATAGAAGAAAAGCAGTTGAAAGAAGTCAGAAGAACTTAGCAGTAGAAACTGGAGTCCAAAAGAACACAGCTAGTGACTTAACTTCAAAGTTTTTCACAAATGCAATTATTGTTGATTTTGAACTTCACTGTTGATATCGCTTTTATATACAGACTCCAGAACAAGTCTATTATCAAGGTTCTCTGTGCTTTTAAAAATTTTACGTCACTTGATCTATTTGCGCTCGTATTTGAAGTACCATTCATAATGAATTTAATATACTTTAAATCAAACATTTATGTCAATACAAACAACACGAAACGATTCAATGTTTGCTTTTCTGTTAAAAATAAACATTGTTAAATTAAGAAAAAAAGACTAAAAAAATTAATTATCATTAAATTGTGTACAAAATAATTAGTTTTTTTTTTTATCAGTAAAGTGAATGATAAAATCAAACAGCTTGACAAAAAAAAAATGTCTTATCAGATGTTTCATTTCAGGAAAGATAAATTCCTTTGTAAAATTGATACTTTAAAAGAACTTTCGTTCTGTTTAATGGAAATAAGATATGAAGAAGATAATATCCAATCAATTGATATTGAGTTTGAGGTGATTATGAAACCTTTAATCGAGTAGTTTTAATTTTGAGCTTTCCCTTCTACACTACAACAATTAAGATTCAAAACTGTAACTGCATTTTTAGGTACTTCCCAACACTTTCAGTGGTCAAAGAAAACAACATTATTTTTTTACGACGTTTCACATGAATGTATAATTTTTAAATGAAATTTTTAAATTTAAACTAAATTCAAAAGAAAACTAAAAATCAATTTAAAATTTTAGTTTTATAAAGATCTAAATACGCAAGAGTTTTTTACATTAAGTAACACTGTAAGTGTACAGAGGAATGGTTCTTTTGTTTCTTGAAAAGATTTAAAAATAAAAAATATATTTAATAAAAACTGAAATGACAAATTAAATTTGTTTTCTTTGAATGAATGGAAAAAAAACTCTTCTCTGTGAATGATGGATAAATATTAATAAAATGATGGTGGGATTTTCAAAACCATCTGGACCAATTTGTTTGTTTGTTTTTGTTTTTAAATAAATAAAAAAATCAAACTGGGAATATCAAATTCTTAATATTAGAGCTCATCGTGCATTCCATCGTCAGCAGAATCGTTAGGATTCTCACAGGCAGCTGGAGTCTCAAATACCATGTGATATTCACATCGATTGGGTTCAGACACTCCGGTCACTTTGTGATCTAAGCCACACTCTAATTTAATGACAGCTGATCTTTGTGGACCATTCCAGCAGGAAGCTCCATTGGAATAGAGCATTTGACTGTACTTTTGTTCTGATCCTGACCACCGATCCCATGATCCCAGTCTAAAGAACATTAAAAATATAAAAGGATTTCTAAAGAATTTGAATTTTTAATTCTTACCTAGTTTCTGCACCACCATTTCTTGGCTGTTGTGATGCTCTATCGAACGGACATAGTTTGTAAACATATTCACGGTCTTCATACGAGAAGCACTGGCCTTCGAGTGGAGCAAATTCATCTGATGTTCCATAATCTTTGTTGGCTTGCTCTTGAATTTCTTTGATTTCTTGATCAATTTCACGTATTTGACGTTCGACCTCATCAAAAGCATTTCTTGCTGCATTTGCTTGCTCGATAATTTTTTGTGTTTCTGGATCATAATCTGGTTTTGGTTGTGTTACTTCTTCAGCAGCACCTTCGCCAGTTTCTTCACCCTCTTCGTCTTCTTCTTCGGGCTCATATCCTGCTTCTCCTTCTTCTTCTTGATCGTCAGCTTGAGATGGTTCAATTAATTGGGGTTCGGTATCGGTTTCTTGATAATGGTCTTCATCGTCATGTTGTTCACCGTCTAACTGTGGAGGTTTGAAGAGACCGGCATCTAACATGAGATATGGCTTGATTCTGGCCCAGCAAATTGAAACAAAGTGTTCTTGGTCTACACGATCCTTTTCATCGAGGAAGAAACGAGCTTCTTCTTCAGATACCTTTACATACAAAAACAAGAAAGGGTGAATTTATTTATTAAACGAAATAGTCAATTTATTTAAAGCTTAAATATAAAACAAATTAGGTTCTTAGAAAAAGTATGTATAATGATGCAGTTTTCAGTTTTTGAAAACAAAACCTTTTTGTATGTGGCCCGAAAAAGAAAGCAATCACTTGTAAATTCGATTGATGCTAGTATTTATACTTAATACTAGCCATCAAGAGCTTCTTTTCTCATGTTCGATAAACTTAAATAGATTTTTAAATGGATTGGGCCATATTCATAGTTGTTCTCTAACTTACACAATGCAATTGAAATGGAATTTCTTAAAAGCAGCACAGTGTCTATGAACACGCCCCCATTGACTTTTTGCTTCAAGTTAACCATTTCTGCTTCAAGAAAGAACAATCATTGCCATAGCCGTTTCTTAGTTTTTTGTAAAATGGAGAAGAAGAAGTAAATGGACTCAAGTTGTATTGGAACAAAGAATTTTTTAGAAAATGATATCAAGGATATTATTATACGACGCGCCCAAAAATTTCATTCTATATTTTAACTGAAGCCCGATACTGTTATATCTTTTTATTATAAGCGTAAAAAATATTATCATTGTAATTTGCCATAATCAAACAAGATGCCATTCATTCTTGCCAATCTTTCTTGAAAGATGAATTAAAATATTATTTATTCATGCTTTCTTTTACTAAATGGACAAAAAAAAAATGTGTTCAGGGAAATCCAAATCCAATGAAATCAATTTAGCTATGCGAGGCGTAAATGGAAGAAATGCAAATCAGATGAATTAAATGGATAGCTTTAGAAGATATGAAAAAAAAAATTTTCAACTCATTTCTAAAATATTGTACCATCTGACCTATTCACAAAAAAGGCGATCACCTCCTATCCGTCGACGCCTCTTCATACAATTTTGACTATTTGAGCATACATTAGCTATTTAAACTATAATATTGTAGCTAATGTTGAAAAGTAGCTTTCGATTTAAAAGCTTAGGGTCATTTTATAGCATTTGCACGCTTAATTGTCGATGAATTGATAGATAAATTCAATCCATCTAAGAAAATACGTACTGTTTTAAATACATCAGCGTGAACCTACTTTTATGTTTCCTTTTAATGAACAACATTCTCGTTAAGTTAAGGTCAAAATTTATTTTTATGGATGTAAAAAGCGTAAAAATTGTATGATCAGCTTCCTGTCGGATGAATAGAGTCACTGGCGGAAAGAGTGAATGAGTGAGTGGAGGCATGAAGGACAATATATTTTCAAATTACTTAACAAAAGCAAATAATAAGTGGTACAACTTGCCTTACTGCTGAAAATGTATCAAAATGTGGAACAAATGATTTGCTCATCAGACATAGAAAAAACATGGATTATCTCGGTGTGCACAAGACATTGGTTAATAGGAAAACATACGGCAAAGCTAGATAAATCACACAATACTATTTGTCGTATTGTATCATCAAAAATAATCAATTTTCTATGCCAATGTGACTATTAAGAGATCGTTTTCTCTGTGGATGGAATTTGTTAGTGACATAGATAAGCTCTCAAAATCTAATAAGGCTTGATCTCATTAGGTATCAACGTTGCTAGTGATTAGGCAGCAAGCTTGCAATTTGTGCTTAGCAAAAAATTTCTGAATTTGGCCATGCCACTTGTTTGAGACCATTTTTTATATTTACCTTGCCTAAAATATACAAATTCTCTTATTACTTACTCGAAGGTTTCATTACTTAACGCTCTGGCGCTAATTGGGTCATCTGTAAACATCATCTCAAAATCGATACTCCAGCCCACAAAATGTTTAAGTTTAAGGTTATTCAAGGTACAAGAAAATAAGGCAAACCTAATCTGTAATAGAACGACCACGTTAAAAGTGTTATCCAGCTGATTGAAAAGCGCTTTCATACATATGTGCATGGCTTAACTGAGTAAGATCGCCATTAGAAGAAAATAACGAGAGTGCAATAGAAATTATGTTTACGCGAATCAACAACAAAAATTAATATCTGGTTCAAAGTCGAGGCCAAATGGTCTGAGTGAATTTATTCTCTCATTGAAAAATGAACACACAAAAAATGAAGTTGTGTCTGATCTTCATAATTTTTAATAACCTTGAGAAACTTTAAATTTCAAAAACTTTGGGCTTCTTGGGCGTTCATTGACCTTTAAAATTGTATGAGCTAAATATATGTGAAATTAATTTTTTTCTACTCTGAAAGTAAGGACTAGTCTTCAAACAGAATTTGTAAGCTTTTTTGTTACCCTGTAACATTCAAAGGAATTCAACGTTGCTATCATTTCGGAGTCATAAATATAACAAAGTTGACCAAGACAAAGTTGAGAAAGACAGAAACAGTTTACGGAGTTCCCCAGGGATCGATTTTAGGCGAACTGCTATTCATCATATACATCAACGACATCAAAGAAGTTATTATCCATTCTCAAATTGTGCTTTTTGCCGATGATGCACTTATTTTAATATCGGGAAAAAACGCCGAAGATTGCACGAAGCATTTACAAGAAGACCTCAAAAGAATCAGCGAATGGTTGAAAGCTAACAAATTAAAACTCAATGTGGCGAAATCGAAGTGTATGGCCTTAAAATATAACATCGACTTGAACCTGGAGATTGACAACGAAAAAATAGAACAAGTGCAAATAATTAAATATTTAGGTATATTTATAGATAGCAAATTAAAGTTTAATATGCATATTGATTATTTAGTTAAAAAAAAATATCAAAAAAAAAATGGATTTTTTAACAGAATAAGAAACAAACTATCTGTAATGTGTGCAATTAATATTTATAATGTAATGATAAAACCGCACTTCGAGTATTGTTCGTCAATTTTGTATCTTTGTTCTAATTCAGAGTTGTTAAAATTACAACGGTTACAAAACAAATCTATGCGAATCATTCTTAAATGTAGCCGTTTTACCTCTATAAGAACAATGCTTGAGATGCTTCAATGGATGAATCTAAAGCAAAGAATTTTTGTTAATGTATTATGTTTTGTGTTTAAAATAAAAACAATTTACTGCCTAATTATTTAAGTAAATATTTGAGATACGTTGGCCAATCGCAGCCTTATGAGCTAAGAAATAGAGAAGATTTTAGACTTCCTCAATATTTAGATAATATTACACAAAATAGCATTTTGTATAAAGGTTGTCGTTTATTCAATTCACTTCCTTATGAAGCTAAAAATGAAACAAACTTCAAAAATTTTAAAAGATATGTAACTGAATTCATCAAATGTAACTATACTTAAGAATCTAAAAATTGTATATATGTATTAGGGTGCTTCTTATTTTTAAATTTAAATTTTTTTTTCGAATTTTTAATGGCACACCCCTGCATTATGTTCTACCATATAAGCATAGTATATGGTATTTTTTTCCGATTTTAATATTAAAATTTAGGGGTCGCTACCATTCACTAAAGATTTAAGTAAAAAAAAAAAAGATCAATTTCAACAAAAACTTTTTTGTTACAATACAAAGTATCTACGCTTGAGACCCGATTTTTCAATCTTTTAATAAACAGTCAGTTAACTGTCTGACGAATTAAGATATTAGGCTCATAAACAATCAGATAAAAACATTGAATTTTTCAATTAAGAAGATCACTTAGTTAGCTATTCTACAGAATAACACAAAAAAAAAAAATGTCGAATTCAAAAATATTCAAAAATTTTTATTCCGCTGTATTTTTTATCAAAATTTCTTTCAAAACAGCTAAAGATTTAATATAAAGTACTTAATTCTGATAAAAAATTTTCAAATTTTGGAAAAAAAAAAACAAAATTTGGTGTATTTTTAAAAACTTTGAATTGTGGTAGCGACCCCTAGAACGTGTGTAAACTGGCCCAAATTTTACCCAATTTATGTTTAAGGCAGGAAGAACAAAATGAAAGGGTGTCCCATCAAAATTTCGAAAATTGATTTTTAAGAAGCACCTTAATATGTATATATATAGAATTTAAGTTTAATATTATTATAAATTTGGAATTTTAATAGCAGAGTTCTGCTAAATAAATAAACTAAATATAAAAAAAAAATATTAAAATTCTTAGCGTGTCGTATTAAGTAATAAATTTATATCAAGACTACACTGGAAAAAGTCACTACAGTGGTTATGAAATAATTTGCCTGAAAATGCAATTTTCGAAGAGGCAAAGTTTGCAACACTCAAAAAAGTTCCAAGAAACTAGGAGAAATTAAATCTAGACTAAGACAGATTGGGGTTCTTATACCTAAATCAACAGAATACTAAAATATAAGTTCATTGAGTCATTTAAATTTGCAAAAAAAGGTAAATAATGCGAAATCTTTTTAGGAGAATCTGCAATTCACCATTGGAAGTGGATAACCTTCAAACAATCAAATGACTATCAAAAATAAGTTTTTCAAATTACCTCTCCATTACGATCCTTATCGAATGATGCTCTGGTCTGTAATTCAGCAAGTTCAATAAATCCATCCTTGTTCGAATCGAACTTAAGAAAAGTCAGTTGTGCTTCATTTTCATTCTCGGTAGCTTGTTGTTTCGTCTTCTCCTGCTTCTCAGTCTCCTGAATTTCTTTATAAACCTGCAATGCTTCCGTTTCAATATCTTCAGCTTGTTTCTTCAAATTCTGTTTCTCCTCCCGAATGGCTTCAGTTTCTTGTCGTCGATTTTGCAACTCTGCCAGTCTGACGTCACGTTCATCTCGCATCGCTTTGCCCTTTGAACTAAGTTCAGCTTTCAAAGTGATTCCCCGTTTAGCCAATTCTTGTCTACTCTTTTGTAATTGACGCTCCTCTTTGCCGAGTTCTAGACAAGTGTTTATACATTTACTATTCTCAAATCCATATTCATCGCTGGCATCGCAACAATCACAAATGCCATCATTCACTCGAGAGCTTGGAATGTTTTTCGGCTTAAAGCCGGCATTTGTGCAATGGAATTTACCCTCGGGACACGCTGATGTTCCCGGTTCATCACTGCCATCGGGACAGTCGCAAAAGTCATCATTTATCTAAAAAATTACCATGAACATGACAAAGAAAATCAAGAAAGGACTCTAGATAACTAACCTGGAGGTAGCTTATGGTTTTAAGTCCATTGAAACAAACAAATTCATCTCGGGGCGGATAGAGACTTGTTTTGGATATGGCAACACCTCGAGGACGTGGAATTTGCCCCGTTCCCAAAGCCAAATTGCTACTTAAACTAAGAACAAAAAGATGAACGATGAACGCAAAGTGGAATGAGCGTTGCATTTTTCTATCACAAGATAAGTAAAATTGCTGCTGCTTTTGCTTTTGTACGATAATAATTTTGTTGGATTTTTTGTTTGATGTGATGGAGGAGGAATTGGGGTCAAATTGTTGCTGGTTTAACATGTAAATTGAGAGAGATCAAATTTTTTTTAAGCCGGCTCTGAAGAATGATTGATAATCCCACTTTTTTCTACTTTTTTTTTTTTGTCTTTAAAAAATCATCACCTTTCTTCTCCTTTGATTTCCGCACCGCTCCGTTTCAAGTTGAGAAATCACAAGAAACGTCAGCTAGGGATTGCATTTTATAAATTACAGCAGATGGAGCTTTGTGTGGCAGAGAGAATTTTTGAAAAGAATACGTGTAATTTAAGGTGAATGTTAAACTTTAACAAAAATTTAGAGGAAATAAAACAGTTGAATTAGTGAGTTTTAAATAAAAAATTATGAAAAAATAGTAGGTGTTTTTTATTACCATTGACTTAATATATATGGACTGCTAGAAGCATATTCAGGTTGGTTCCACTTGTTTCTTCGCGATACTAGCGCCCTAAAAAAAAGCGGAGAATAAGTGCAACATTTTTGACGAAGTGCGAAAGGAACAAATATAGAAAAACAGAGAAAGCACTACCTTTTAACGACAGATGTCATTCACTAAAAGTTTCCTCTTTTCGCCGTCTAAGGTTATACCGCTAGTAGAGCTAGAAAGATGTGGAATCATTTTTTTTTCAATTTTTGTATGGAAAAGTCAAACGACTAGCAGTCCATATATAGTAGGTCAATGTTTATTACCACCGAGGTTAATTGGACAAAAAAAACGCATCGCGCCTTAAACTTAAATCTTGGCAGCACTGTATATTGAATGTTCCGAAAACAGCAGACACAACAAAAATTTAGAGTTGTCATATTTTTCGCTTTGGGGTTTTTCTTGAATTTTTCTTGTATGTTTAGCAAAGAGATACAAAAATGTATGCTAGCAAAACTATTTAAATACATTTTGTCATTCCAAACGTCAATTTTCACGTTTGTAAACAAATTCTAAACAATTTATAAAAAAAATTAGTTTGGTAGCACAGATTTAAAACTGTTGAAAAAGTTAAAGCCTAGAGAAATCTTCGGGTTAAACAACTAAGCCCAAGTGCCGGGCTACACGGTGATTTTTCAATCGCCTAACCAGTCAGTTTGTAGGCAAGAGGGGTGAGGATTTTCCTCTTTTTGACGTTTGTTCCTACAAAATGTGAATTGGAACGTGATTGGGCACAACACTGTGTAGCCAGGCCCCAAGAGGCTAAAGTGTTTTTGCATTTAACATGCTTAGCCCCGACTGCGTTTTTTTGTCCAGTTAAGACCGGTTGTAATAAAAAAAACACACCTATTTTGTTTCAAAAAGTAAAGGCTTGGCCACACCGGAGGGTATGCGGTAGCGGTACGGGTAGGGGTAACGATATTTGTATGAAAAAATTTCCACATCTGAACGTTGATATGTCAGTTTGGAATTTTTTTCATACAAGTACCGTTACCTCTACCCGTACCGCTACCGCATACCCTCCGGTGTGGCCAAGCCTTAAAGGTAGCAAAAGAACCCAACTAAAATTTCAGCTTCGGTTAAGGTATTACAAAAGCTACATATCAGCTTCTTTTAAACTTTAGTAAGGTTGTTGGGCATGGAAAAAGGAGAACGTTAAACAAGTTTGACCCTCTATAAGAATCTTAAACGAAGCTTTGAGATTTGACAGATAGCTTCGGAAGAGCTTCCCTACTATCAATTTAGCTTCTATGATGCTTTACAAAAGCATCAATTGCATCTGTAAAGCTTTAAAGAACCAAAATTGTTTGTCGAGTTGTATAGCTATTTAATACATGTCTTATCGAAATTAAAAAAAAAAACAAACTACAAAAACAAAAAAGAATTCTTTTTTGAATGGTTTTAAAGCCATAACTACAATGACCTAAAAAGTGAAAAAGTGAGAAATTTACGAAAGTAAAAATTTTTTATTTCTTTCTAGCGCTATTTGTTTTTGGAAAAACTACAAAAATTGTTTTTTGCATCATTATTTTCAATTTTGTAGTCGGAAAAACTCACAGTACACATAATAAGGTAATATATTCCGAACGTTGTCAAAATTTGTTTGTCAAAAATGGGCACCAATCTGTCAGGTCGGCCTTTAATTTTTATATTTCAATCGCAGTAAACAGGAAATTTGTTTTTGTTTTAATTTATAAAATGTCATTTAAAAATATTATAAATTGAAAAATAACAAATTTTCTTCGTGTTTCATCGCGAAAAATGGTAAATAGTTGTTTAAAAATTAGTGGTGTGCGTGGTTTATCGGTTTTTGTGCGTTTTTCGTCGGTATTTTAAACAATTAAGAATTCGGTAGCTGACATTGGTCGCCAAAGTGTCATGTTTTGACAATCTGGCGACCAATGTCAGTTCGGAATATATTACCTTTTTATGTGTACTGTGGGAAAAACTGCCACCAAATGAGTTTGAAAATTTTCACTTTTTGACTTTTTGAAAAAAGTGGCCGTTGTAGTTATACCTACCTTAAATCATGAATTTTATCTTTTGATCTGATATTATATATAACATTCCATTATAGTTTTTAGTATATCTATTAATAATAATTTTAAAAGTATATAATTTTTTTTACCACACCCAGGATTCGAACTTCGTATCTGCTTGGTGGTAGTCCACCACTCTACCCACTCGGCCATCCTAGTAATGTTCATTAATAAAATCAAAAACTTAATCAGTTCAAAGAGCAAAAAAATGTTTGAGCTTAATTATTCAATGTAAAAACCAAAAAGTGTCCGCCCGACAAACAATTTTGGTTCTATAAAGCTTTACAGGTGCAATTGTTGCTTCTGTAAAGCATTATAGAAGCAAAATTGTTAGTAGGGCGAGCTAGATTATTTATTATCAAAACCAAAAATCAAATACAAAACTTAGTAATTTCTGTAAAGCTTCTATAAATGAATTAAACAGGCCTATCCGAAAAACAAGATTTCTTCGTTTAAGTTTCTTTAACAGTATTTAAACAAGTCCGAACTTCTATAAGCAGTTAAATTCTGAAGCAAGCTCAATACAAGCTGTATAAAAAGTAGAACGCCTGCGAGTTTTTAATTAATAGAAGCTGTTGTGTTAGTTGGGAATTATAACTTCGAAAAGAGTTTGTATGTACCTTTCCTTTAGGGCCAGTTGTACAAATATTTAATCCGTGGATCAGATACTATTATCTTCTGAAATCGGTAGTAAAGCTTAGGTTTAGCACTCGTTAAAGGTTCATAATATGTTTAAATAGCCACATCCATACTTGAACCGAAGTTGACCCGCCGATTTCGGCGGATTAGCTGCGGGTCAACTTCGCTTCAAGCATGGATGTGGCTATTTTTACATTTATGATGGACCTTGAGCCACCCGACAAACAATTTTGGTTCTATAAAGCTTTACAGATGCAATTGTTGCTTCTGTAAAGCATTATAGAAGCAAAATTGTTAGTAGGGCAGTACTATACCTAAGCTTTAATACCAATTTCAGATGATAAAAGTGTTGTTGGTCCGCGGATTAAATATTTGTACAACTAGAGTGTAACCAGGCACATTGTCCTCCTCCATCCATGGTATAAAAAGAGAAGGTATGATTATTAGAAAAAAAAATCTGTATCGAGAACTGTCAAAACTTAAAAATGGCTACTTAAGGTTTTGACAGCTGCCCATTGAAATTTTTGTTGTAAACAAATTTGTCTTTTTAAATTGTTGTTGCTTTTGACTTTGCCAAATTTAAACGTCAAATCCTTATTACCCCATTTTGTAAGATGGCGGCTCTAATGATCATACCTTGTCTTTTTATACCATGTACTACATCGACTCATTTTGACAGCTATTTGAGTGAGTTTATACTAGGTTGGCACTGACAGCTCTGTGAAATACCGAGTCATAACCTCCGCCTTAATTCCGAACGTTAAAACTCACCTCAAATGTATAAGTGTAATCATAACCTAAACACCCCACAAACTGCAATAATTTCCAAAAAATTCCAGCAGTCGAAATTTCTTTTGTGATATATTTTTGATGGCAGCAGAAGAAAAGTGACGTCAAAAATAGCAAAAAAAAAAAGAAAAAAAAAATCGGTGTAAACTCGGAAAATGTCGCCTGTGGCTGAAAATTTACAAAAATAAATTCAATAAAATTAAACCCAATTCGCATTATTATTTCCACACAAAACAAAAGTATTAGAATAATAAAAAGCGTGTAATAAATGTCTGTATTATGAATAGGTATTCATACAACACAGGTAAGTTAAAATAAAAATGAATTGAAAATATTCAACCTTGCTGCAATTTTCTACTAATTTTGGGTGTCGCCCTCGCCGCCCTAATGACCAATAAAATATTTTTATAAATAACCATCAATTTAATATTAATTGTATTCTATTTAACTTTAGTGTGTTTCTCTTGCTCCACTTTTAACTTAACTCTATTTTAATCTATTTTACACCTTACCAAAAATCTGTCTTGTTTCCAAAATTCTATTTTTGAGTGGTTTTTCGTTTTTGTATATTTTTAAAGATTCTTCCTACCAGGATCACCATAGTGTCATGGACAGTGAAAATCTAATGGACGAATTAGCATCATTGACTCGTACCGAAATACCCGATGGCCGTCAAAGCCTGAGGGATAGTTTCACAAATTTAGAAAGAGTCGCTGACTATTGTGAGGATACTTATTATAGGTTTGTTTTTCTTTTAATTGTTTTGTTGTTTTGGGTTTCCTTTAATGATTGATCTTATTATTTAAGAGCTGACAATAAAAAAGCAGCATTAGAAGCAACTAAAAACTATACAACACAATCATTAGCAAGTGTTGCTTATCAAATCAATACGCTGGCGTATAGTTATATGCAATTGCTGGAGCTGCAGGCGACACAGCTCAATGAAATGGAGTCGCAAATGAATCATATCGCTCAAACTGTTATGATTCACAAGGAGAAGGTTGCTAGAAGGTAAATAAATCTTTTTTATCTAATAAACATTTGAATTCTTAATTTTATCTTCAATTAGCGAAATTGTGATTTTCATGTAATTTTAAGGGCAAGCCTATAGTGCCTGATAACAAGGCACCCGTTTTGTGATCACTCTTAATTTAAAGTGTAATTGAGCGTGGTCATCTAAAATGGATGACTATAGGCTAGATTATAACTTTGCTTGTGGATAAAAAATAAGTAAAAACCTATCCACTCCATTAATAGAATACCTACACAAACTAAAACAAATTGCAACTGGTCAGGAAATAAATTTAGTCAGTGGTGGGGTTATTTGAAATTTAAGAAATGTCTTCATTTTCTTGGTCTAAGGGAGAAATGTTTCAACAGATAATAAAAATAAAATAAATGAAAATATTCACCGCTAACTGTTTGATTCATATTCAACTTATATGCTATATTATTATACAGGGTGCGGCAGCATAACTTTTTTATGATTCACAATTTTCTTTATTACAAACATAGGTGTTTTAACCCTTTGTTGCCCGGAGCAATTTTTTTCTCAAAAAAATTAAAAAAACGTTGAAAAAACTTTAAATATTTCTTGAATATTTCGCCAGAAAAAATATATCCATTGCACTAGTAAATATCATTATATTAGTAAACTTCTGAGCTAGGTATTTGCTGATATATTTAATTGGGATAAAAAGTAAAAAAATAAAGTTTAAAAGGTGGTTTCTTATTGTAACCACCGGAAAACAAAGGGTTAAGAAAGAATAACACAATATCAGGCGTTGGTCATGAGCTTGAATCTTATCAGCAGTAAAGGTTAAGTTTGCTTATGTTTAATAGAGTTTTTGCGGGGTTGGTGATGAATGACCAAAACCCATAATCCCAAAGAGAAAATCCCCAAAGCCAAAATCCCCAAGACAAACCTGGGTATAGACAAAATCTCTAGGAAAAAATCTCAACAAAAAAAAATCTCCGAGCGAAAATCCAAAATTTCAGATGCGCAAGTTGTGTATCAAGCAATCAAATCGCGCGCGCGTTTTAAAAGAAGAACCTTTATGATTTTAAAATTGTCGTGTTTAGTTCTGATTTTACTTTGACTTACAGTGTTTTTTTTTTATCATTCTATTACGTTTTTGTTTTTGTTAATTGGAGATTTTTGGGGATTTGGAGAAAATGGGAGAAAAAATTATTTATTGGAGATTATGTCCATTGGATGCCTTTCCCCATGGAGATTTTGTCCATAGGGTCAAAAATTTTCTGGAGATTTTATCCGATTGAGATTTTATTTTTTGGAGATAGTGTAGGTTTCCCGTTTTTGCGACCTCAAACACACTTATTCAAAAAACAAATTCCTTCAAATGAATATTTTTTAAATTAATTTTAACACACATTTTTGGTCACTTTTACTATTGAAATTTTGTTTCTGTAATAAAAAGACACAAACTTTTCTTTACAACAAATTTGTTACATTTTAGAGCTTAATTTTCTCAAAAACAATTCGAAATTTTTGACTTTTTCTATTGATTTTACTTTTGATTTTGATGTTCTCGGCGATTTCTATCATAAAAGTAATCATTGCTAAGTTCCACATAAATACTTTTTAGGAACGTAGAATAATGTTAGTAGAACGTAAGAACTGTTTGATTTAGTTAGGATTTAATTTATTATTTTCCATATGATGCCTTAATTTTCTACAAAGAGTTACAAATTAAAATTTCAAATTCGGTTTGCTTTTCAAATAACATACAAATAGTGATTGAATGTAGCTTTTTACGGGCTTTGGTCCATACAAAAATTTGACTTAAGGCCGTAAAAAGCTATATTAAATTGATTATTTGTTAAATCCAATTAATATAGTGCTTATTTTTCTACTTTCCTGAATTTTGTCAGTAGTATATAGAATTTGTATCATAAAACCTTCTTTTTCAAGTTATAGACAAAAAAGTGTAGGTACACATTTTTTTTGTTACAAAAATGATCATATCTTTATAACTTATCCATTGATTTTTAAGAAAAGTTTATTGTTATCTTAACAGGAATCGGTATAAACATACAAAATTTGAAAATTTGAGGATTCAAAAAATTGTGTATTTTCCTTTGAATAAGAAATTGTTTTTCTGAAAAATTTATTTTAAAAATCAAATTTTTTAATTTCGTTTTTGATTGGACGTCCAGAACAGAATCCACTCAAAATCAAAATTAGGTACCTACATTGTCGGCTCGGAAAAACTTTGAAAAATCATGTCTCGAAAACCTATCCTATACTTTTTTTGATAGGATTGTCGAAATTTTTGGATTAAAATCTATACGAAAAGTCTAACGGCACTTGTTTTGAAATTTTACATTTCCAACGTTGACAATATTTCCTTGCAACTACTCAGTAATTATATTGTGTTTCTTTGTTTGTATTCTTGTATGTACTTTTCTTTAACATTTCGAACATTAATTTTATTAGGGGGTTAATATCACTCTCGTTGCCTTATTCTGTAGTAAATCAAATCAATTTATAATGCCTTGTTGGCACGCATACGCATAAGTTGGTCAGTAATTAAAATGAGGTAATATAATAATGTTATTCAGAAGCAAAGAATTAAAAAAAAACATTGGTGAGGAATTTCAAAATTATTTTCCATGTTTTTTTTTATGTAAAATGGGGTGAAAAAAGGTTTGTGTCAAAACTTTACTTTAGAAGTAAAAAGCTTTTTCAGATACTAGAAATGCATTTTGTGGAATTATTTTAAAAAAAGTGTTACTTTTTCGTCTTTTTTGACTACGCTTTTTAAATATTGTAATTCTATCAAAATAATATGAATTAAAAAAATCAAGAAACATAAATTATAAATATTGCTGCTCTGTTTTTTAGGTCTGAATGGTACAAATGAAGATATATTTGCTTGTACTTTGCCTAATAATTTAATAAATACAAAAATGCTAAGGCAGGTTTGTAGTTTTCCGGTGTATTTCAGGGGCATATTTTTTCTTGTAGTGCTTTCGGGCAATCTTCAGGTCCTTCTGAATAAAAAAAAAGTTTTCCCATGAGGCATTTAATGGCAATCTTTGTTGGACAACTATAAAACAATCTGGTCATTAAAATGAAAACAACTGACAAAAAGTTATAAAACCACATGCTGTTTCCTTATATCGGTTTAACTTAGAAGGTAATCTTAGTCCATCATTCATCTTAGAATGAAAGCACATTTTCTTGTTTGATTAAATAAATGTGAAAATGAAATAGAATACAAACAATTGCACTCAAGACTAACTCAATGCATTCAATGTTTGCATCACAGTATAAAACCAATACAAAGTATGTATGTAAAATGTTAGAAAGTGGGTTTCAAACCTATTAATTCCCTTAGGAATAACAACTCATAGCATTCGTTCAAAATTGGCATGTTACCCACAATATATGTTCTTAAATATGGTAAGTAAATCCATTTTTATATTTTAAAAATCTGGAGAGAAAAATAGGAAAGCAAATTATTGACCGCATTTCCTGCCCCTCGAGCCTTTAGACATTTAAGATTGATAAAAACCTAAACATTGGTTTCTGTCATTTGCTAAAAAAAAAAATGGATTTTTCGACGCCAATTCAGTTTTCAAAACAAAATTTATCAAATTAACTTCAACATCTTTTCTTATCTAATTCTCTTTTGCAGAGAAATTGGTGTACTTACTGCTAACAAAGTTAGTTCTCGCCAATTCAAAATTGTTGCTCCTATCAATCCTGAAAAGCCAATAAAGTATGTTCGCAAGCCAATTGATTACTCAATTCTGGATGAAATTGGTCATGGAATAAATTCCACACAACAACGGCAAAAGCATCGTGGATCGTCTCATGGTTCGATTCAATCATTGGCTACAACTAATTCAGTGTCAGTTGGTCCACCGCCGACCACAAAGCCTCCAACTCCACCACAAATGTCACGTGGTAATACTGGTACTCTGGGAAAATCGGTCAGCAATACTGGAACACTTGGCAAGAGTTCACGTGAATATCGAACTCCGCCGGTTGTTAATCCACCACAAGTCCCATCGCACTATGCCCCCAACTATCCAATTGGACATCCCAAGAGAATCTCCTCCTCTTCGGCTGGCGGTGATCGTGCTCCGGGTTACAGTTCATTGCCAATGCCGCCGAGTCAACAAGTTGCCACGCATGTTAATTTGCCATCAGCTGGTATGATGCAGTCGTTGCCACCACCTCCGCCAACGACTTATGATGATCGTAGCAGTATGCCTCGTAAGTATTTTGTATTAATTGAGATAGTATAAACAATGATGATGATTTAATATGTAAAAAAGCTCCACCATCACCGCTGACTGTTTCACATGAGATCACCGAGCAAAGTCACGTTGGTATGCATACTCTTGGAAGGAATATTAATAGGTATTGTTTTTTGTTGTTATTGTTATGAAGAATTTGTTTTTATATAATTTTTTTAAATTGCAGCTTGAACTTTGCTCGTCCAGGCTCGCAGTCACCACCACTGCCACCTCCACCACCACCAGAAGATGAACATCAAGACTTTGGTAGACCAAGAACTTCTACTACTCATGGACAATTAGCGCCAATTGTCCCAGATGATCAAAATCTGCCTGGTTGGGTTCCCAAAAACTATATTGAAAAAGGTAAATGTTACTTTATATTTTGTGTGTGTCAAATATGTACTTATTGAGTTGTGTTGTCTTTTTCTTCGATTGAAAAATACATTTTGTCTAAGCTTTGTCAGTGCATTGTATATGGATGTACAGTGTACATTGTTGATTGTACATGCCAGACATTGTAGACAAATCAGATTATATTGTAAGGTAGATTGAGCGCTTTTTAGTTCTAAAAATCAGGAGTCGCCTAAGTTGTAAATGAGCTTTACGTAAGCGAATGCAATATCTCACACTGGGACTACCCATTTAAAGAGTCAATTCAAAGCTTTGACTTGAAATCTGACATAGTATGTTAGTAGCAAACTGCAAAGTGGTGACTTAAAATAATCAAGTAAAGAGTATTCGTCTCAGTTCCCCTGTGACGTTAATATTCTATGTAGGTCTCTTAAAGTCAAAAAAGATTTTAAAAAATGACCTGGTTAATACAAATCCAAAACAAATGTGTTTGATATCTAATCCATAGATTTATTAAAATTTTATTTTTGTTAACTTGCGATAACTTTTGATATACATAAATATTCTATGGATCTGTGGACAAATACTTGTAACTTAGTGTTTGTGTTTTAAATATTCAAATTTTTGAATAGGTAGTTTCTAGGTGTAAGCAATAGAAAACAAATTTTTCAAAATACACGGTCCAAATTTGAGCTGAACGACACCTTCCTACAAAACAAAAACGCTTTGTATCAGAACTTTATATAGAAGTGTGAAAGTCTTCGGTGTTAGAACACCGTTTAAAAAGTTTAAGCTTTTATAATTTAAAACTAGTTTTGTTGGTTTTTATGTAGACTATGTAAAGACTACGTAAAGACTAGTTCGAAAAGAATCAATTATTCTGATAAAAATCAATATGTATTGTCCTAAATTTTAATTTCAATGAATTTATTTGTTTGCTGATCGTCATTATTCATAGCTGCAAAACAAAGGAATAGTCGATTTTCGTTCCTCACAAAAGGAAAAAATAAACTTGTTATTTCAAAAAATTAAGGAAAATCGCATGGCCTTGGTGAGATTTCTATCCGTATGTTAAAATTAAAAAAAAAACCAATATTCACTTCAGTGTAGATCATCATCTTTTATGCTAAAGCACAAAGCTTTAAATTTTAAATTTAACAATCGACCACAATAAGGCTTTATATTTTAGTGATTATAATTCATTTCACAAAGCTTAATACTTCTATTTCATAAGCTTTTCGATTGATTGTACATATTTGATGAACATAAATTTATGTATAAAAACAAATTCTTAATCGAGAATATCAACATTATGTTAATCATTATTATTTGCTAATGACTAAAGTTTTCAAATCATTGAATCCATTTCACATTCATATTTCAGTAAATAACCATTTAATGCCCCACTTTCCATTTTATACTCATTCTAAGCCCCTGGTACGTTACTTTAATATAGGCCGTTTCAAATCAAAAGTCCTGACTCAGAGTTTATTTTCTCCCTTCCAATAAAATTGAGAACAAATAAACAAGAAACTCAATTTTATTGGCTCATTGCGACAAATCAACTCAAAAATAACGACAAATCATGCTTGTTTGAATGAAAGAAATGCTAGAGAAAAAAATAATCAAACGAAAAATCTGAATTTGTTTATTAATGATTTCTATGGTGACGACTCCAAAATAATTGAAAAATAAAAATAAGATATTTACTGCCCAATTATACAAATGAAAAGATGTAAATAGAATTTTAAGTTTTGAATTGCTATCCTATAAACTGGACATTTCTGGTCCATCTTCACCTAGTCCTATAATAATATCTTCGGCAAAGTTATCCCAACTGCCTTCAAATGATAAATAATATAAATAATTGTATGTTTTTTTGTATTGCCCGCGGATATGGAGTGATGCAAGCCCGGGAGACTTGCATCAGCTTTCTGAGACTTACCCAGTGAATCTCACAGACGGATCAATTAATTAAAATAGGGATATCAAGAACTGTTCTTCGTTATTTTATCGTAATTTTAGAAAAAGTTCAGCTGCCTCATAAATGCTTCCTTCCAGTAAGCAAATGAGTTTTTTTTTATTTTTGCTCAATTTTCCATGGGACTTTTGATTTGAAACGACCTATAACATAGTACTAACTAACAGTAGAAACGTCGAACTTCTAAAGAAGTCAAAGAAGAAAAGAAAAAAAAATTGACTAAGAATCCTGCTTTTTCTTAGCGGCTATTTTATCTCGATTTGTTTTCGTCCAATTCAAAACTACTGTGCTTTGTACAAGTATAACCGCGCCATGAAAATTCAATTAAGAAGGCTACTTAAACGAATTGGGGCTTCTTAGACTTGTTGCGCACTTGCAACTTTTTCAAAACCAAATAGTTTAATCACCAGTTCCCAACATCTATAATCTTTCTTTCACATTAATTGAAGTAGAAAGTCCGCGCTGTTACATACGATTCTGTGTGATACAAACTAACAAACTAATTTGGCTCAACTGTTTAATTTGTGACAAAGCATTTAACAGCCATATTATTGACTTTTAAACTTGTTTCGAGTCAAAACAAGATCTATAGAGTTTCAATTTTCAAAATCGGTATTATTTACGTCTAAGACATGAATTTTTAAAACATTTTTTGAATAAAACAAGATTTTCATAAAACAGGAAAATTTTTGTGTGTGAATTTTTCATCTAATTGATAAGCGCACACTTTTAATTTTAATATTAAAGCGATATGAATGCAAAAAAACTAGAAAATATGTTGTGAAAAATAAATATTTTTTAACTTCAAGCTCTAAATTTACCATTAGGGACATGAATGGACATAAACTCGTTTGAGATGGTTCTTCAAAAATTTTCTATTGGACTACAATCCGGGAAATGTGTGGGTTACTTCATAAATCTTATGTTTTTTTGGGCTTGAAGTTTTGTTAAATGTTTACCACGCCCCCGAATTGAAAATTTAAAATTGTTCATTTGAATTCATCACACGACTAATCGCTTTGCAAATTTTCAATTTTCAACGATAACTGGAAGTGTTCCATTATTTTTTAAGCTTTAAACATATCTCAAGAACTACTGATGCGGAGTAGCTGAAAGTGATTGCTTCAGACTAGCTCAACAAATTTAACAAATTTGTGAAATTTGGCTCCATTGGTATATGAGATAGAGAAGGGCCTTAGTTGGATCATGTAAATAAACTCGGCTGGGGACCTAACGTGCCCCTGTATATTGAAATTTGAATATTTATGTATGAATAATAAGAACTGATAGAAAAAAGTAGTGTTGTTTTCGGAATCAGCACCTTCCATTGAATCAGAAATGATTAGCAACGGTCTGGGCAATTTTTGTGTGTTGAACATTGTAATTCACGACATGTATAGACTTCTTTTTGTTTTCTTACAACAGCATAAACTGTGTATGTCTTATCGCTTAATCCATCATACGAGTTATAAATGTAACAAATATCCATTGTTTACACCTGCATTGATGAAACATGTACATCATGGTTTTCTATAAAATTTTATAATTTGTAATAAAACATCATGTCCAAGACTAGTAAAATAATTTAAAATCGCTTGACAATGAATGTTGCAACATTTCTTACAAAATGCTTATCAACATTTCATAATTTTTCAACTTCATAATCTTCTGAATGGCTTTGTATGAGGTCATTATCTTTCTTTATAGTTCTCTTACCATATTATCTATAAAACATATTCAAAATTATAATAATATATTAAAATTCTTTTCTAGTTGTGGCTATTTACGATTACTATGCCGACAAAGATGACGAACTCAGCTTCCAAGAGAGTTCTGTTCTATATGTGCTCAAGAAGAATGACGATGGCTGGTGGGAAGGCGTCATGGACGGAGTAACCGGCCTATTTCCAGGAAATTATGTCGAACCTTGTGTTTGAATGCTTCATAACTACACAGCGTTATATGTTTTCCAGTATTCCATATAAATTAAAAAATAGCATTTAGACAATATCAATTTTATACCTTTAAAAAAAAAAACAAAACAAATTCACAAGAAAATACATTTTTTTATAAAAAAAAAAGAAAGTAGTCAAAGGAATTTTTAAAAATAATAAAAAAAAAAAATTAAAAAGCAAATAGAACCAAAACCAATATAAAAGTTAAACAAAAAAAATAAAATTAAAATCCAATACAAAATAATAATTAAGCTCATAATGATATTCAACAAACACAAATTTAATAATTATTAACTTTTAAACTTTTTCAGATGATGATGAAAAGTTACATATTTGCTATTATATGACTCGTTTTATTTAACAAAAAAAAAAAACAAAAAAACATTTTTATTATAGATGTTGTTTTATTATAATTTATATAGGGTAAATGAGGCTTTTTTTTTAAACCACACAAAAACAAATAAAACACACAGTTTTATATTTTTTTTTTCAAAAACACGAATTTCTTCTCTTACAAAATGCGATGCGCTTTTTTTTTTCAAATTGTTCTTTGGCAAATTTTATTAAGAAATTTAATTAAAAAAATAAAGCTTAAGCTAAAAATATTTTTATTTAGCTTCGTTTTTAATATATATGTATTACAAAAAAGAATAAAAATAAAAAATAAATGAATATTATATAATTATTATATCTCTCCTTAGTTAGCAAAATACCATTTCGAATAGCTTTTACTTTATTATTTTGCTATTCCCCATTATAATAAAAATAAAAAAAGTAAAGTAAAGAAAACAAAAAAAAAAAATAATATACAAGATAATTATATGTTTTTACAAATAAACAATAGACACGATGAAAATTTAATAATATATTCAAGAAGTTAAACAATTTACAAGTTGCCTCGTAAGGTTTACAATTTTTTTAGACAAATACAATAAATAAAAATCAATTAAATGCAGAGATAAATTATGGTGTGTTTTTATAATTCTTGAAGTTCTTTGTTTTTTAATTTAGTTCATTTATTGGTATTACCATCTTCAAAATGTTGCTTTTTAACAATTAAAGAAATGAAAACTGTTCTTATAGATGTTTATAAAAACTACCTCCGTTGACGTGAGGTTTGTTGAGTAGAAAAATATTTTTTTTTCAGGCCCTTGGTTTCAGATTTCCAGAATTTAATCGAATCGAATTCCGAGAAAGTTATTGAGGAATAGGTGGACAGGGTTTGGCAAACATTTTTTTGAAATTCAGGAAGGGACTTAGAAAGCGTTGTGTCGCATCGTGTCGCGTTGTGTCGCATTGTGTCGCGTTGTGTCGCGTTGTGTCGCATTGTGTCGCGTTGTGTCGCGTTGTGCCGCGTTGTGTCGCATTGTGTCGCGTTGTGTTTCAGGACGGGACTTAGAAAGATTTTGGCTGTTATCGGGTTTTGTCGTGTGTGTCGCATTGTGTCGCGTTGTGTTTCAGGACGGGACTTAGAAAGATTTTGGCATGTTATCGGGTTTTGTAAAAATGGTTCTGGTTTGGATGAAATTATGTGCCTCAACTGAAATAGTATTTTTCAAACTGGCACTGATAAATAAAAAACTTACAAATAGATTAAATGTAAACACTTGCAATTTCTTGATATTAGCGTTGTGTCGCGTTGTGTCGCGTTGTGTCGCGTTGTGACGCGTTGTGTCGCGTTGTGTCGCGTTGTGTCGCGTAGTGTCGCGTTGTGTCGCGTTGTGTCGCGTTGTGTCGCGTTGTGTCGCGTTGTGTCGCATTGTGTCGCGTTGTGTCGCGTTGTGTCGCATTGTGTCGCGTTCTGTTTCAGGACGGGACTTAGAAAGATTTTGGAATGTTATCGGCTTTTGTAAAAATGGTTCTGGTTTGGATGAAATTATGTGCCTCAACTGAAATAGTATTTTTCAAACTGGCACTGATAAATAAAAAACTTACAAATAGATTAAATGTAAACACTTGCAATTTCTTGATATTAGCGTTGTGTCGCGTTGCGTCGCGTTGTGACGCGTTGTGTCGCGTTGTGTCGCGTTGTGTCGCGTTGCGTCGCGTTGTGACGCGTTGTGTCGCGTTGTGTCGCGTTGTGTCGCGTTGTGTCGCGTTGTGTGGCGTTGTGTCGCGTAGTGTCGCGTTGTGTCGCGTTGTGTCGCATTGTGTCGCGTTGTGTCGCGTTGTGTCGCATTGTGTCGCATTGTGTCGCGTTGTGCAGCGTTGTGTCGCGTTGTGTCGCATTGTGTCGCGTTGTGTCGCGTTGTGTCGCGTTGTGTCGCGTTGTGTCGCATTGTGTCGCGTTGTGTCGCGTTGTGTCGCGTTGTGTCGCATTGTGTCGCGTTGTGACGCGTTGTGTCGCGTTGTGCAGCGTTGTGTCGAGTTGTGTCGCATTGTGTCGAGTTGTGTCGCATTGTGTCGCGTTGTGTCGCGTTGTGTCGCGTTGTGTCGCATTGTGTCGCATTGTGTCGCATTGTGTCGCGTTGTGTCGCGTTGTGTCGCATTGTGTCGCATTGTGTCGCGTTGTGCAGCGTTGTGTAGCGTTGTGTCGCATTGTGTCGCGTTGTGTCGCGTTGTGTCGCGTTGTGTCGCGTTGTGTCGCGTTGTGTCGCGTTGTGTCGCATTGTGTCGCGTTGTGACGCGTTGTGTCGCGTTGTGTCGCGTTGTGTCGCGTAGTGTCGCGTTGTGTCGCGTTGTGTCGCGTTGTGTCGCGTTGTGTCGCGTTGTGTCGCGTTGTGTCGCGTTGTGTCGCGTTGTGTCGCATTGTGTCGCGTTATGTCGCGTTGTGTCGCGTTGTGTCGCGTTGTGTCGCATTGTGTCGCATTGTGTCGCGTTGTGTTTCAGGACGGGACTTAGAAAGATTTTGGAATGTTATCGGGTTTTTTAAAAATGGTTCTGGTTTGGTTGAAATTATGTGCCTCAACTGAAATAGTATTTTTCAAACTGGCACTGATAAATAAAAAACTTACAAATAGATTAAATGTAAACACTAGCAATTTCTTGATATTAGCGTTGTGTCGCGTTGTGTCGCGTTGTGTCGCGTTGTGACGCATTGTGTCGCGTTGTGTCGCGTTGTGTCGCGTAGTGTCGCGTTGTGTCGCGTTGTGTCGCGTTGTGTCGCATTGTGTCGCATTGTGTCGCGTTGTGTCGCATTGTGTCGCGTTGTGTCGCATTGTGTCGCGTTATGTCGCATTGTGTCGCGTTGTGTCGCATTGTGTCGCGTTGTGTCGCGTTGTGTCGCATTGTGTCGCATTGTGTCGCGTTGTGTTTCAGGACGGGACTTAGAAAGATTTTGGCATGTTATCGGGTTTTGTAAAAATGGTTCTGGTTTGGATGAAATTATGTGCCTCAACTGAAATAGTATTTTTCAAACTGGCACTGATAAATAAAAAACTTACAAATAGAATAAATGTAAACACTTGCAATTTCTTGATATTAGCGTTGTGTCACGTTGTGTCGCATTGTGTCGGGTTGTGTCGCATTGTGTCGCGTTGTGTCCCATTGTGTCGCGTTGTGTCGCGTTGTGTCGCATTGTGTCGCGTTGTGTCGCGTTGTGTCGCGTTGTGTCGCGTAGTGTCGCGTTGTGTCGCGTTGTGTCGCGTTGTGTCGCATTGTGTCGCGTTATGTCGCATTGTGTCGCGTTGTGTCGCGTTGTGTCGCATTGTGTCGCGTTGTGTTTCAGGACGGGACTTAGAAAGATTTTGGAATGTTATCGGGTTTTGTAAAAATGGTTCTGGTTTGGATGAAATTATGTGCCTCAACTGAAATAGTATTTTTCAAACTGGCACTGATAAATAAAAAACTTACAAATAGATTAAATGTAAACACTTGCAATTTCTTGATATTAGCGTTGTGTCGCGTTGTGTCGCGTTGTGTCGCGTTGTGTCGCGTTGTGACGCGTTGTGTCGCGTTGAGTCGCGTAGTGTCGCGTTGTGTCGCGTTGTGTCGCGTTGTGTCGCATTGTGTCGCATTGTGTGGCGTTGTGTCGCATTGTGTCGCGTTATGTCGCATTGTGTCGCGTTGTGTCGCGTTGTGTCGCATTGTGTCGCATTGTGTCGCGTTGTGTCGCGTTGTGTCGCGTTGTGTCGCATTGTGTCGCTTTGTGTTTCAGGACGGGACTTAGAAAGATTTTGGAATGTTATCGGGTTTTGTAAAAATGGTTCTGGTTTGGTTGAAATTATGTGCCTCAACTGAAATAGTATTTTTCAAACTGGCACTGATAAATAAAAAACTTACAAATAGATTAAATGTAAACACTTGCAATTTCTTGATATTAGTGTTGTGTCGCGTTGTGTCGCGTTGTGACGCATTGTGTCGCGCTGTGTCGCGTTGTGTCGCATTGTTTAAATTTTTTAAATAATTTCATTTTGAGGTGCCCCAAGCCCTCTGAATGCTTAAAAAGGCGACTTTTTGACCTTTGAAAATCTAGAACTCTTAAATTCGATGTTCATACTTTTCGTAAGACTTCTTTCTAAAAAATATATTAAAAAATCAAGTAATTTATTTTTTTCAAGTTTCACACTCAGTGAAACATGAATTTAAAAAAAAAAAATAAGTTGAACTTTATTTTTCCCCATTTAAATTAAATAACCGTCAACTTCCTTATTTATGTTTAACCGTTACAGATTATTCTCATAAGTTAGAAAAATGTTCATTTTGTCAAAATACTTTTTTCGACCATTGTAGCTTTGCCAAATAAACCCAGTTTGAAGTACTTCGATAAACTGATTTATCAGCTAAAAAATATGTTGAGGATAAATATAAAATTTTTAGTGAACTGCCCCGCAATTTTTCTCGATGTAAACTCAATTCGAAGTCTTGAACGAATGAAATAAATATTTAAACAAAAGTCTGATTTTCTATATTTATTTTAATTAACAACTATAAAACCATTTTCATCATTGTAATCATCTTCTTCTATTTCATTTTTATCCTTTGTTATAACTTTTTTGTATTTATTTAAAAGTTCTTCTGTTGCAACAATCGCTTGTTGCATTGTTGAATTTGTCATGTTACCAAGTTTGTCAAAGAATTTGAACTCATTTGGAATGGTTGAATAAGGGAGCAGGTTCGCAAGGATGTTGGTTGCTTCGGAATCGTTTGGCATCTGTGTAAGTTGGCTGTAAACCATAACCACAGGCAAGGTCTTGGATTCGTTTAGTTTTGTCATTATGTCGTACATTGCTGTGCTCGACTTGTTCCCAAATTTCTCAAATGGACTGGTGGTATTAGCAAGCAGGGATTCAAAGATGTCGGACTCGTTCTTTTTGTTGTACAAATACGTTTGAATGTATGACGTTGAATCTTCAGACATTTCCGACATTTTGCTACCAATCATTTCCCTAAGTAAATTTTTGGTTTCGTTGAGTTTGGTCATCATGTCGTACATTGCTGTGCTGGACTTGTTCCCAAATTTCTCAAATGGGCTGGTGTAATTGGCAAGCAGGGATTCAAAGATGTCGGACTCGTTCTTTTTGTTGTACAAATACGTTTGAATGTATGACGTTGAATCTTCAGACATTTCCGACATTTTGCTACCAATCATTTCCCTAAGTAAATTTTTGGTTTCGTTGAGTTTGGTCATCATATCGTACATTGCTGTGCTGGACTTGTTCCCGAATTTCTCAAATGGACTGGTGTAATTGGCAAGCAGGGATTCCATGATGTCGGACTCGTTCTTTTTGTTGTACAAATACGTTTCAATGTATGACGTTGAATCTTCAGACATTTCCGACATTTTGTTGCCAATCATTTCCATGAGTGAATTTTTGGTTTCGTTGAGTTTGGTCATCATGTCGTACATTGCTGTGCTGGACTTGTTCCCAAATTTCTCAAATGGGCTGGTGTAATTGGCAAGCAGGGATTCAAAGATGTCGGACTCGTTCTTTTTGTTGTACAAATACGTTTGAATGTATGACGTTGAATCTTCAGACATTTCTAACATTTTGTTGCCAATCATTTCCATGAGCGAATTTTTGGTTTCGTTGAGTTTGGTCATCATGTCGTACATTGCTGTGCTGGACTTGTTCCCAAATTTCTCAAATGGGCTGGTGTAATTGGCAAGCAGGGATTCAAAGATGTCGGACTCGTTCTTTTTGTTGTACAAATACGTTTGAATGTATGACGTTGAATCTTCAGACATTTCCGACATTTTGTTGCCAATCATTTCCATGAGCGAATTTTTGGTTTCGTTGAGTTTGGTCATCATGTCGTACATTGCTGTGCTGGACTTGTTCCCGAATTTCTCAAATGGACTGGTGTAATTGGCAAGCAGGGATTCCATGATGTCGGACTCGTTCTTTTTGTTGTACAAATACGTTTGAATGTATGACGTTGAATCTTCAGACATTTCCGACATTTTGTTGCCAATCATTTCCATGAGCGAATTTTTGGTTTCGTTGAGTTTGGTCATCATGTCGTACATTGCTGTGCTGGACTTGTTCCCGAATTTCTCAAATGGACTGGTGTAATTGGCAAGCAGGGATTCCATGATGTCGGACTCGTTCTTTTTGTTGTACAAATACGTTTGAATGTATGACGTTGAATCTTCAGACATTTCCGACATTTTGTTGCCAATCATTTCCATGAGTGAATTTTTGGTTTCGTTGAGTTTGGTCATCATGTCGTACATTGCTGTGCTGGACTTGTTCCCAAATTTCTCAAATGGACTGGTGTAATTGGCAAGCAGGGATTCAAAGATGTCAGACTCGTTCTTTTTGTTGTACAAATATGTTTGAATGTATGACGTTGAATCTTCAGACATTTCCGACATTTTGTTACCAATCATTTCCATGAGTGAATTTTTGGTTTCGTTGAGTTTGGTCATCATGTCGTACATTGCTGTGCTGGACTTGTTCCCGAATTTCTCAAATGGACTGGTGTAATTGGCAAGCAGGGATTCAAAGATGTCGGACTCGTTCTTTTTGTTGTACAAATACGTTTGAATGTATGACGTTGAATCTTCAGACATTTCTGACATTTTGTTGCCAATCATTTCCATGAGTGAATTTTTGGTTTCGTTGAGTTTGGTCATCATGTCGTACATTGCTGTGCTGGACTTGTTCCCGAATTTTTCAAATGGACTGGTGTAATTGGCAAGCAGGGATTCCATTATGTCGGACTCGTTCTTTTTGTTGTACAAATACGTTTGAATGTATGACGTTGAATCTTCAGACATTTCTGACATTTTGTTGCCAATCATTTCCATGAGTGAATTTATGGTTTCGTTGAGTTTGGTCATCATGTCGTACATTGCTGTGCTGGACTTGTTCCCGAATTTCTCAAATGGACTGGTGTAATTGGCAAGCAGGGATTCAAAGATGTCGGACTCGTTCTTTTTGTTGTACAAATACGTTTGAATGTATGACGTTGAATCTTCAGACATTTCTGACATTTTGTTGCCAATCATTTCCATGAGTGAATTTTTGGTTTCGTTGAGTTTGGTCATCATGTCGTACATTGCTGTGCTGGACTTGTTCCCGAATTTCTCAAATGGACTGGTGTAATTGGCAAGCAGGGATTCAAAGATGTCGGACTCGTTCTTTTTGTTGTACAAATACGTTTGAATGTATGACGTTGAATCTTCAGACATTTCTGACATTTTGTTGCCAATCATTTCCATGAGTGAATTTTTGGTTTCGTTGAGTTTGGTCATCATGTCGTACATTGCTGTGCTGGACTTGTTCCCGAATTTCTCAAATGGACTGGTGTAATTGGCAAGCAGGGATTCCATTATGTCGGACTCGTTCTTTTTGTTGTACAAATACGTTTGAATGTATGACGTTGAATCTTCAGACATTACTGACATTTTGTTGCCAATCATTTCCATGAGTGAATTTTTGGTTTCGTTGAGTTTGGTCATCATGTCGTACATTGCTGTGCTGGACTTGTTCCCGAATTTCTCAAATGGACTGGTGTAATTGGCAAGCAGGGATTCAAAGATGTCGGACTCGTTTTTTTTGTTGTACAAATACGCTTGAATGTATGACGTTGAATCTTCAGACATTTCTGACATTTTGTTGCCAATCATTTCCATGAGTGAATTTTTGGTTTCGTTGAGTTTGGTCATCATGTCGTACATTGCTGTGCTGGACTTGTTCCCGAATTTCTCAAATGGACTGGTGTAATTGGCAAGCAAGGATTCTATGATGTCGGACTCGTTCTTTTTGTTGTACAAATACGTTTGAATGTATGACGATGAATCTTCAGACATTTCCGACATTTTGTTACCAATCATTTCCATGAGCGAATTTTTGGTTTCGTTGAGTTTGGTCATCATGTCGTACATTGCTGTGCTGGACTTGTTCCCGAATTTCTCAAATGGACTGGTGTAATTGGCAAGCAGGGATTCCATGATGTCGGACTCGTTCTTTTTGTTGTACAAATACGTTTGAATGTATGACGTTGAATCTTCAGACATTTCTGACATTTTGTTGCCAATCATTTCCATGAGTGAATTTTTGGTTTCGTTGAGTTTGGTCATCATGTCGTACATTGCTGTGCTGGACTTGTTCCCGAATTTCTCAAATGGACTGGTGTAATTGGCAAGCAGGGATTCCATGATGTCGGACTCGTTCTTTTTGTTGTACAAATACGTTTGAATGTATGACGTTGAATCTTCAGACATTTCTGACATTTTGTTGCCAATCATTTCCATGAGTGAATTTTTGGTTTCGTTGAGTTTGGTCATCATGTCGTACATTGCTGTGCTGGACTTGTTCCCGAATTTCTCAAATGGACTGGTGTAATTGGCAAGCAGGGATTCAAAGATGTCGGACTCGTTCTTTTTGTTGTACAAATACGTTTGAATGTATGACGATGAATCTTCAGACATTTCCGACATTTTGTTGCCAATCATTTCCATGAGCGAATTTTTGGTTTCGTTGAGTTTGGTCATCATGTCGTACATTGCTGTGCTGGACTTGTTCCCGAATTTCTCAAATGAGCTTGTGGAATTGGCGAGCATATCCATAAGCATTGTTTTAGATTCGTTGAATTTAACTTTAATTCCCGACATAGTTGACTCCGTCAAATTAGCAAATTTGTCAAATATCTTATCCGTTGAATTACTTTTAGAAGCCAACCGATTTATTAAAGATGAATGTTCATTATTTTTCACATTAGTTTGTTGTTTTTGTAGATATTCAACCAGCTTATTTCCCAAGTTCAGGTTAAAAATTCTTCTTAAATTAGCATCACTTTTGTCTATGTTCACCGAAAATGTAACTTTAACTATGCTACCGAGCAATAGTATACAGATTAATCCACAAGAAACACGGCTCTTCATTTTTTAAACACTTTTAATAATAACAAATTACGACTGATTTGAGAACGGCTCAGCGGCTGCCTTTTATACGTTCGATTTGGGTACAAAATGTAGTAATAACCAAAATTAGAACTGCAGTTGAGTAAATATTACAAAATGCATAGGAAGATTTTTTAAAGGTCTATGATCAAGGTTACGTTTATTTGATTTGGGACAAATGGGCTATGAATGCTCAAGTTTTGGAATCAATGCAAAATAAGTTTCGTGTGGCACATGACTACGATTCTATTCAAAATCTGATGTTTTTGTTAACAGTAAGTCAATATTGGAAGGTACCGAATTTCATAATTGAGTACACATGTTTACGAGTTGACTGTTTATGTTTGTTTTAAGGTTTTCATTGAACATACACTTTTTATTTATTTTAATCGATATGGTAGAACCAAACCGTTAAAAAGAATTGTAGCTTTTTTGTTATTAGGTGTTATTAGTTATTATTACAAAATTTACGGACTTTCTTCAGTTAAAAGCTTATGGTACAGGTAGCGTTTGTCTATTGAAAGACGACTGTTATCGATAGTTAACAACAGCAAATATCTTTGTTAAAAGATGTACACAGTACCAAAACAGATAACGACGCACGAGTAGATAGGTTATTTCAACCCATTAGATAGATTGTTTAAGATAACAGAGTAAATAAGTTATTCTGTTTTAGAACTTAATCTAATAACCGAGAAGATGGGTTACATTAACTAAGCCAGTTTGTACCTAAATGTAATAGAGTAAATAGGTTACATAAAGGAATTCAGAGGAATTCAAGTAAAATTTAAAATTCAACTTTCTACGACTTACCGTTTACTATCTCAATTTTACCCCTATTTACCCTATTAAATAATTAAATTTTTTTCTAAATCCTTTCAAATTTCTTAATCACATACATTTTCTTGTAGTATTTTTTTCAACTTTTGGCATCCGAAGACGTCTTTGGCCCTTTTGACTAGTCGGTCAATTTAACGCTTATTTAAACCATTTTCCCAAAATTTCACACGAAATAATTGACCCCTCAGGAGATGAATATAAAATTCTTTATAGATAACTTAGCGTCTAGGTTTTGGTCTCATTTGATTAAGCAGAACTAACAGAATTTGTTGTGTCACTAAAAATCAGTTAGTTTCCCAAAGAAGTCAAATCTATTAAAATAACGCAAAATGATATTTGTTTAGACTTACAAAAATGTTGTTTAATATTTTGCCCGAGTCAATACGAAAACTGCACTCTTCTAAGGGAATTTTCTTATTTTTCCAGATACTTCCATTTTAATATAGCTTAATTACTGCTCCTAGAATAAAATTGATTGGGACTTTTCAGTGGGAAATTAGATGGGATCAAAATTTGTTGAGCTGATAAACTTGCCCAACTGTTAAATACTGGACACCACTTCAAATCGGTCACCGTAAAACATAAAACATATTTTAAAAACTTGAATGCATCATAACTTTTCAGAAGATAAATTATATCGCTTGATAAATTTTGGATAAAATTGGCAAAAATACTGGAAGAAATGTTATTTTTTTTTTTTGTTAAATTTGTTTTACGCTAGTTCTATGTTATAGCACTAAATGTTGGACAATAACTAAATAACTACAAAATGTAAACCAGTATTCAGATTTTTCTAGAAAAAAAATTAATTTTTCATTAATTGATTTTTTTCATAAATAAATATTTTCGTTTGGAAGTTTTATCAAAAGACAGAGTTTTTAACCTAATAACTGGTTTTCATCAGGAATAAAGTGACCCGTTTTCCTTTACCTATGAAAATAGGTAGGTATATCCCCTATGTAATATGTAGGATATAATCAGAGCTGTATGCAACCAGACTGATAGATATTAAGATAAAAGTATGGGCACGAAATTACGGGACCCACTTTTTCCTTGTTTTTCGTTCTATTGGTGTCAGAATTGATTAAAATCAAGTGTTTGAAACTTGTCCTATAGGTTGTGAAAATCGAAAGGATTCATAATTAAATATCTGTCAGTACATAATCTTTTAATCGAAATACTAAAACATAATTTTTACCTCGGTACAATAATTATTTATCATTTAAAATTATAGGTCAGTACACTACGGTGTATGAGTAATATTTTTTTTTTCATATAAATCATCACATCGTGTGCTTTTGAAACGTGACAAGGCATAAAATAAAATTATATTTTTCGACGACGACGTTCTAGAATCCTCATGTATGTGTGAATAATCACAATGTAAACAAATTCCTCTTTTTGTTCGTACTGAATATATCCTTTCCATGCAAAAAAATTAACTATCTAATCCATAAAAGGGGGGTTTAAATTGACCCCACTTTAGAAATGACAGTTGTTTTATTTATTTTCATAGCTTAATGATGTGTATTATTCTAATAACAAGAGGGGCATTTGCTCTTTAAATTAAATTCTAACTAGCATGCAATTTATTTAATTGTGGGAATGAGCTTATTTTCATTATTTATATTCATAAACTAAATTGGTAAAAGCAACAGATATATTTTTCTTTTGAAATATAGAATTGAGCAAATCAATATGACATTATTTCTTAGACACCTCATTCTGTGAAGTTCATTTACCTTATAGAAATGTTAGAAGAAAAAAAAAAAAGAACAAGAATTGTGTCCTTCTAATACGAATATATCTCTTATACAAACCTTTAACTTATAACAAGGATTTTTGTTGTTTGATGAAACGCGCAATTTGTACAACTTAGCGGTTGCTAATATTCTTAAAAAAAAAGGCCAAGGAAGACTTTAGTACACCCAGAAAAAAATAGTGTCATGCAAATTTTTGTATTTAAATATCAAATTAACACATCCAGGCTTTAATTAAGAACATGTGCAACATGTGAACCGTGCAATTTTACCATAAGTTAGTTTTGATAAACGCGGTTCTTCCTTCAACTCAATTCAAAAACAAACCGTGCCTAAGTAAGGTACAAGAATAGGCTCTGCAGGATACAGGAATAATAGAGTGGAAGAAAAATTAAGAACTGGGGTTTCATTCTTCGCGATGAAAATAAAAAAGTAATGATCACTGATAGTGAAATCGCCCCAAAAACGCATATAAACGAGATGAGAACCAAGGGATAAAGTGTGGAAGCCGTATTTATAAGGACACTCACACGCATAACGACTAATTTCAGAAAAAAAAAATGGATTTAAAACAAGTCCGCCCTAAAGTTATGATGGTTTCCTACATTTGTTTAAAATACAGCATCTTATAACGGTACCTAATAATAATAAATGTAGTTTGTTTCTAAGGATAAGCAAATAAATCAATCGACTTTTAAAGGCAAAGTCGATTCGAAAAGTGTCATTAAGAATTTCTAGATGTCGTGTGTAAAATAGGTCGTGTGCAAAAAAAAAAAAAAACTCGAACTCTTTTCTCGATTTTCAGAAGGTCGAACTCAAGCAAATAAAAAGTGAGAAACGAGTTCACTTTTTTGCAATATTAAAAACAATTTTTATTTTAAGTGGAGCGATTAAATATAATTTAATTATAAAGTTCAAGTGACCTCAACTCCAAAGCGTTTCGCCCAGGTACGACAGTGTGCTCATCAGTTAGATCTGTCGCACCCTTACTTAGACGCCTTATTTTGGCCGATGTTTACCGACACTATATAAAACTCCCTTAGAATATTAAAATTCACAGTAGTAGCTGTGAGTTTTTTATAGTGTCGGGAAATATCGAACAAAATAAGGCGTCTTAGTAAGGGTGCGAAAAATCTAACTGATGAGCCCACTGTTGTACTTGGGTGAAACGCTTTGGAGTTGAGGTCACTTGAATTTTATAATTGAATTATATCCAATTTCTTATTGACCGACAAAAAAATTCTTTCAAATCATAAAATACAAAAACGACGGTCAATCTAGAGGCAAAATTGAAAGCTTTTAAAACCTTCAGAACATCGTTTTCAGTTAAAACGTAGTCGAAAAAATTACCTCTTGGTGAAATAAAAATTCGTAAAATTTGAAGAATCACTTTCAATATGTACATTTATTAAGCATAATGTAATTTTTTTTCTACCTTAATATTAGCCTAAAAACAAGGTTGGTAAGATTGCTACTATTTCGTACTCAAAACGTTGGGAGGGATTTTTTTAGCACAACCAACATAAAGGCATCTCCATTACTCAAAGCAAGCATTATGTGAAGAAAACCATGAAAACCGGCCTTTCTGATGATCTGCAAACAATAATCGGATACATAACTAAGCCATGTTTCGTGTTGGGCGCCACTTTTCCTGGGCTTCAACACCGTAATAATAAATGCATTTCAGTGAGATTCAGTGAAATGAATCTCACCCCCCATGAAGAAGAATTTAGCAGCATCAACGAATTTAACCTTTCATCACCCATGGTCGTACGTATAATTGAGAACTATTTTAAGTTTACTAAATGACCGCTCACAAGAAGCTGACGTCGCAAGGGCGGTTAAAATGTAGCAAACTAACTTGAAGGCTAACGGAATTACGCTTCTTAGTTTAAATACCTCTTTTGTAATGTCGTCGAAATTTGAGCTATCGATGCAAGAGAAAAGGAGAATTTGCAATTCAGATAAGTAGCATGCTACATCTTCTTTAAAAAATATAGGATCCAATTCCACAATATATTCGACTAATTCTATTGTGGCAAAAAAGTTATTATCTGACATTTTTTGAGGATATTTCAAAAACCTGACGTGAGACGGCAAAATTGACTTTGGATTCGGTTTAAGCGACCCAAAAAACATACGACTAACATGTTCACACCCCCAGATAAGAACTTTTGTTTCTTTAGTTTTGACATTTTTTTTTGAGGATTTTTCGGAAACCTGACGTAATACTGCAAAATCGACTTTGAATCTGGATTCAGCGACCCAAAAACTATATGATTAACATATTCGCACAACCAGATCAGAGAAAACATTTTTTGAGGTTATCTCGAAACCTGGCGTCCCTACAAACAATTTTGCTTCTATAAAGCTTTATATAAGCAACGGTAGCATATATAAAGCTTTATAGAAGCAAAATTGTTAGTTGGGGTGATGGGGCAAAACGGACTTGGGATTCGGATTCAAAGACCCAAATACTATATAAAAATCATAGTCGCAACCTCAGGTCAGAACTTTTTTTGTGTGGCTGTGTTATTATTCATCTTGCAAGATTAAAAATGTGTGAATTGGTTGTTTGTTTTTTATTTTTTATATTACTATTTGGTTGACAGCTGGTGAACAATGAATTAGTGTTCGAAGACTGCAATAAAAATTGTCAGAATGGTATTTTTGATCGTAATGAAGTCGGAATTTATCGATAAAAATAAAAAATTGAATTTCTTACATTTTCATACTAAAATATTTAACTTTAGCTGGGTTTTGTAAAAAACAAAAAATAATTAATTGAATATAAGAAAAATCATTTTTGAGGGTAATTTTGTTTTATCTTGAGGGAATTCCAATCAAAGTAGTGCCAAAAAAATGTCCCATTTAACCCATTTTAACCCAATTCGCCCAGCAAAAAAATAAATTTCCTTTTTTTAACCAAACGCCAAAATTTAATCGTGGTAGAAAATTTAAACAATATTTTGACCCAATTCAACAAATGATGACACATGTAAAAGCTTCGTTAAATATAAAATGTCAAACAAAATATTTCCACTTGAAAATGAAATGTCATTCTTCTCCCATCAATCAAAACTGACAGTTATTCAGCGAAAAACTTTTATTTTTTGTTCTAGATACTTAATTCATACGTTTTAAATTCGTAAATTAAACCAATGCTTTTCAATCGACAGGGTTCGTATGGCCAGATTTTAAATACATACATCTATGTATGTATGTACGTAAAAAAAAAATTTGGCGATCAACTTGCCGACTAATTTGCCGACTCGGCAAATCGTACCTCGTACGCGACACGAGCTACCTATAGACTAGTTTGCCGACTCGGCAAATCGTTCCTCATACGCGACAGGAGCTAGCTAGATTTTATGTAAATACATACACTTATGTACGTACAAAAAATGATTTGGCGATAATTTTTTTTGCCGACTGATTTGCTGCGAGACAGTATGTCTCTAGTACTCTAACTCCCAATAACGTCTGTTTTGGAATTTATTTGATAAGGATTCGTCCCAACTGAATGTGAATTATAATTTCACAGAAAACCTAGAAGGTATTATTCTTCAATTTTTCTTTTGGGAAATTGATAATAAAAAGCATCTCTTTCTTGGCTCGAAGTTTTTTTGAGTTCAAGAGGGAAAATATTTTTTTTTCCGAATGAATGAACTATGTGATAGGGATCTATTGGCCGGTTTTTTTGTATACCCTTTCTACCTTTAAATATTCATCTTTGTTTGGTGTTGATTTTACACATTAATTTTTCTCAGTCTTCTTTTCAAAATTCCGACCTCATCGTTCCATATAATACTGCCCCATACATACAATTTAATCACATTTCCATATCAAAATTCGTGCAGTATGCTCTACTCGTACTCTCATATACCAACAACTTAGTGTCCTGGCACCAACTTTATTTTTTACCTCTTTTGAATATAAAACTGACCCCATATTATAAGAAATCCTTTAGTCGAATGCCGTGCTTGGTCTAGTAAAGTACACAATATACAAAAGTAAATAAAAAAAAAAACTAAAAAAACTGAACACGATATCCTTCACAGGTGCAAATAAAGTGCAAATTTTTTGGAATAAATATCAAATTTATTAAAACTTTTATAATAATTAAATAAAAATATAATAACTTAAACATTAAAGTTAAATTAAAATATCTCAAAAAAGTGTTAAATTTATGTAAGTGAAGAAATAAATGGAACGTTTTTTATCAAAAAAGAAATTCCTTGTGTAATCTTGATCAATCTTAAGAAATACTTTGTTGGTCATGAGAATCATGTTCTTGACCTTAATTGTTGACCCAGTTCTTGAAATTTTCTTTCTTTCGTGTGATATCGTTAATTGGCTAAAAAAGAAATTCCTTAACCCTTAAGAAAAAAAAATGCAAAACATTCCATCTTTCATGAGAAACGGGGAAAACCCTTACGTCAAACATAAAAAAAAAAAAAACTTCGTAACCACCTTTTCGGTCACAAAACTAAGACCCAGTTTTTTTTTTAAATTTGTATAAAGAGTCTACTATCGGTATTCTAATGTTAACATAAAGAAAATCAATATTGAACAATAGGTTAGAAGAAACAACAAGACCACATTACTATGGTCAACAATATGCATACCACAGGAAACAAAAAAAAAAAAACCGCCCCCAACAAACGTGTCATCTAATGAAACCACATTTACGCGTTCATAAAAGAACTTCGTTATAGAAGCACTTTAGGATCAAGCAAAGTGATTCAAAACGTTTTCATGTCTATGGATAATTAAAGCTTCGAAAATGGAATTTTTGTTCATTACTGAAAGTCGAATCGTCCGGCCCGCTACCCCCCCAACCAATATAGAACTCAATCGATTTTATTTTAAATAAACAAAAGCCTAAACCCTCGATGCCTCTCCATTGAACCGCACATTCGCACAAATGTTGACCACTTTGATAGATTCCAATCGCTTTTGAAATATTAAAAAGTAGTCCGATATAAGGGGGGAGGTGAAAAATGCTTTGAATATTAATTTACTACCATAGGTAGCTGACGAAATTAAGATAATATAATGACTTTATTGCACCTATGAATATCGATAGACGATAAAATAGGGAAGTTCTATTCTATTTTTTTGTCTGTGTTTGGTCTAATGGGAGTATTACAAAAAATATCTAAGGGTTGTTGGGGAGGTTTTTTGTTGTGACCACAACACAAGTTTGAATATATTTCAGCAAAATGGCACCTTTAATGTGCGACCGACGACGATTGGCATTAAAATTGAATAAACTGTAAAAGGTTCTTGTTAAAAGTTAACTCTTAACTGTCACTTTCACGATATTCAGGGTTGCTAAGTTTAGGGATTTCCCCTCCATACATACCCTTAAATCAGAGGATTTTGATCTTTTGCATGCCAAACACGGAATAAAACGATATATTTTGATTTTTCTAGAACGAAAACATTGCAAAATGAGTCGTAATGGTAATTGGTCAAGTGGAAGTGGTAGCTCATCGTCAACAACGCCTGGTACAAGTACGATGCAGAGTGAGGAGCGTTTAGTGGTAAAATTAAATTATTAATAGTTTTAATTGCGAAAAACATGTTCAATATTTTGTATGTGTTATTTAGGTGGCAGTACGTGTTAGACCCACTCTTGAAACAAATGATAGATGTATTGAGGTTATATCGGGAAAAGCCTTGTTGTTTGATGATGGGAGTAAAAATCGTCCAAGAAAATATGCCTATGATCATGTATTTCGAGAGGAAGATACACAGGTAAGTTTGAAATTCATCAAAAGTGCATAGTTTTTTGTTTAAATTAAGTCAGTTTTGTGTTGGGCGCCATTTTTAAGTTAATTTCTTTTCAATATGAACATTTTATACTCTTTTATAACCTAGATTTCTGTATTTGAATGATAGATGTTTTACCTACTAAAATTAATAGATTATCGAACTATTTTGGCTTTATTTTTTTGATTAAGTCCATCCTGGGTTGGGCGCCACTTTTAAGTTATCTTCTTATCAATATAAAAATTTCAAGCTCTTCTCTAACCAATATTTCTATAATTGACTGGTAAATGTTGTACTTAAATCAATGGTTTATCGAACAATTTTGGCTTTCTTTTTTTCATTAAGTCACTCCTGTGTTGGGCGCCACTTCTAAGTTAATTTCTTTTCAATATAAACATTTTGAGCTCTAATCTAATAAAGACTTCTATATTTGAATGGTAAAAGTTGTATTGAAATCAACGTTTTATCGAACTATGTATTTTGATTTCGTTATTTGATTCAGTCAATCCTGTGTTGGGCGCCACCTTACATTTAATTTCTTTTCAACATAATTGTTGATTGTGTTTTTTCTTTTGAATAACTGCTATTTTTTTGAGTCAAAAAGAATCTCTAATTCTCTTCTCTTTTCCTTAATTTGCAAATATTTAATTTTTTGATAACTTGTGTTGGGCGCCATTTTTTTTTTCTTAAGTCAATTCTTTAAAATGCTTATTTAAAATGTTAAATAAATCATATTTACAGGAAGCTGTTTATAAAACAACAACAGCTCCTTTAGTTAAAGACGTTTTAAATGGATTAAATGCAGCAGTATTTGCTTATGGAGCAACTGGTTCTGGTAAAACTCATACAATGTTGGGTCCGAATAAAAGACGAACTGGTCCTAATACATCTGGAACACCATCACATCCACCAGATCATCCACCTAGAACAGCTAGTAATTCATATACAGATGGAGATACAAGTAGTGCTGATAATGGATTAATGGTTCGGGCAATTGATGAGATTTTTGAACATTTCGAAATGGCAGAGGAGGAAAATGCTTTTAAGGTAAGATATATTCTCATTGCATAGATAAATCGTCAACCGAGAATTGGTTTACCGTATGGATTTGCTTGCAATGGCGTATGCAGCAACCGAATTTCTAATTTTAATATGAAGAAAATTTCATAAATCATACAAAATGTCATAAACTACACAATAATTAATTATATTGAGCAGTGGTGTTTCTCGGGCCTACAACGAGCTTTGAACGGTGATAAAAATACAATTAACGCCTCTACTGTCACTTTTAATGCTTGATGTTCAGAGATAAAACTGTGCGCCTTTAGGAATTTTTCAACACGTGCTGACAAACATTTTATTAAGTAGAGTGTGCGTCTTCTTTTCAAATAATTCTGATTGCATTACTCAAATGTTTAAATTAAAACATAATATTTATTTATATGAATTCTTATATTTTCCATTCCACCACACTATTCTAGTTATTGCTTAGAATAATTATTTTCAACATGGAAGTTTACTTAAGAGTCCCAAAAGAGTTGAAATATTCATTAATAACAATCATTTGACTGTTTTGAAAGAGTTTCGGAATTAAAAGTTAATGAAATTTGACAGTTTATCACTTGGCAGGTGCACTGAGGGAAAAAATAAATTGAAATTGAAACGTCGCCGTCGTTGTTTCAAAGATGAACTACTTTGATTTATGTGACTTTAAGATACGAAACCATCAAAAATTAACATTTTTTCCACGTTGATTTTAAAATGTTATTGTTCATCTTCAACGCAAAATCCTTCCGAATAATAGTTAAATCATTGTGGTTTTCATTGATTTTACGTTGTTTTATGGTGGCTTTTCCCTCAGTGTAATGTAAAAGTCCGGAATGGAATGTATCAGACTGATTATCAAATATTAAGGGCCAAGGAAGAAAAAAACTAGATTTTTTATATACCACTTATTCCTTGCAACTCGATATCTACCTAATTGTATCCAACTTTTTTTGTAAAAACAAATTCAGTCTCAATCGGTTATGAGGCCTTCATCTGTTACGCGGCCATTAATGAATTTGTTATTTTATGATGTTACTAGCTGACCCGGCGGACTTCGTTCCGCCATTTCTTGTATTTATTTCTAGTTTTCGACTCTGTAATTAGTTAATTTTCAAATGAAGAAGAAGATCAAAACTTGAAAAGTTCATAAAATGAGTTTAAAAATGTTAACTTTTCAAGTTTTAGCAAAAGTGGCCTATGCAAAATACTCTTGCATGCGCATGATGAAAACCTATATTTCCTATAAGTTTGAGATTTTTTTGCAGACTTTTAAAAATTCCAAAAATATAAAAGATTACTCAAAAATGTATCTAAAAATTAGGTTGTTTTTCAAAAATTTTTATTTCAAAATACAGGGCCTATGAAAAAAATCCGTTTTAGACCCCTAATTTTTTTTTAAATATCTTTCTCATGGTGTAACTCAAATTTCTGTGCAAAATTTTTCGTACCTGTAAATTAGTCTTTTGCCGAAGGTCTATGACTGCAAAAAAAACTTCACAACTTGGTTTTTAGTGGAGTCAAATTAGCTTTATACCTCGGAATCCAGGGAAAGTCGATGCATCTGAAAAACGAGTATAGGGCTGCATTATAAAAGGGTCAAATAAGAAAGTTAAAAAAAAAAATTTTACCGCTCTCGATTACAACAGTTTTTATAGACCGTTTACTGTCATTCCGTATGCAAGCGTCAATCGGAATTGCTGTCTCATTTTAGATTTTGATCAAACTTTGTAGGGATGTTCTCTAGGACTGTAAGGAAGCAAATCCATGATGATTTAATTTTAAGTTGCGTGGTTTCCCCGCTACCCGCATTCGAACTTTTTCAGAAGGTCATTTTTATGTTATTATAGCTTTGCGTCTACTAAAGATATCTTTTTGTTTGAAACGCCATGTTAAAGCTTAAGAGTATTAATTTTTGAATATATATTAAAAAATTACGTAATAATTATCCCTGAATTAAAAATAATTTTTGAAAAACTGGTAATTTTGCTGATTTTTCATGGTTTTTGACTGGCTCCAGAACCTTGGCTATTATATGTAGGAAGCTTATACTTACCAAATATTAAATATAGATATTTTTCAACAAAATAAATCTAAAATGAACTCGATGGCTGTACTCCTTATGCAAAAATTTTAAGTTCAAAGTTTTGAGTTTTTTGAAATAATATTTTTTTATACTATGATTTTTTACGATTTGACTAAAGATAGAAACATGAAACTAACAGTGTGTTAAGTTGAAACTTTTAACTTTAAGTCCTCTAAATAAAATTGTGTTATTTTCATATCTTCTTAGTGTACCGCTTGTTTGAAAATTCGCAAAAATGCTAAAAAGCCAAAAAAACCCTACTTAAGGCTATGATTGCACTATGTTTGACATAAGATAGAAGCATGAAATTAATAGTATATTTAGACGCTGTAAAAAATGATTAAAAGAAAACTTTAATATTTTAAACTACTTTATTTAAGAAAAGATATGTGATGTTGTGATCGGGTGATCGATTAAATTAGAACTGAAACTCGAACGGTTTCTTGTTTTAGCCAAGCTACACCTGCATCCTCATTGGCCATTTGCAGGTGGCCTCTATCGACTCTCGTCCGACTCTATCGACTCTCGCCCGGCGCAGTGTTGCCAGAACCATCCGCCACAGTGGCCCCCCAGAAGGCTTATCGCATCTTATAGGTAGCGCGCTGGGAGCTGGATACGGCGACCTTTAAGAGTGCGATATGGCTGAGAAGTTATTCGTTGTGGTGGATCTTGCACAGCCGGTGTGGTTGTTGCAGATGGTTGAGGTGTTGTTTGTTGTCTTGGTTCTGGGATAACCCGTGGGGTTGTCGCTGGAGGTTGAATTCTGTTGCTTTCTTCGTTTTCGAGGTATGCGGGCTTTAGGCGATCTATCGAAATTTTGGTAGATCTGCCTCGAATACGAAGAACGAAAAACTTGTCGTGGCGTTCCTCTACCTTGAAAGGTCCTTCATAGGGAGGGACTATTGATGCTTTGACGGAATCATTGCGAACGAATACATAGGTTGATGTTCTTAAGTCTTGATGAACAAAAGGGCGATGTGTAGTGTGCCAAGCTGTCTGCTGCGGCCTAGTCTGTTCCATCATACATCGGAGGTCTTTGATAAAATCGCATTGCGAGCGGTCATCAAGCGTTGGGACCAGGAGGTCAGCTGGCAGTCTGAGTGATGTTCCGTACACTAACTCTGCTGGGGTCGCTTTGATATCTTCCTTCAGCGTCGCGCGAAGACCTAGTAGTATAAGTGGAAGGCGTTTAACCCATTGCGAAGAGTCGTTGCAATTTATTGCGGCTTTTAATGTTCTATGGAATCGTTCAACGATTCCATTAGCCTGTGGGTGGTATGAGGTCGTCATCGTGTGGTTTGTTCCCATACAGACACATAGCTCCGCAAAGACTGATGAGGTGAATTGTCTTCCTTGATCGGATGTTATTTGCAGAGGTGGCCCAAACCGAGAAATCCAGCCTGAAACTAGTGCACTGGCGCAATTAATAGCCGACATGTCTGTCATTGGATATGCTTCGGGCCATCGAGTGAAGCGATCAATGACTGTTAAAAGGTAGCGGTATCCTTCGGAGGGCGGAAAGGGCCCTAGGATGTCGATATTTATGTAAGCAAACCGTTTATCGGGTATCGGGTAGTGTTGCAGCTCGGACTTTGAATGACGTTGAACTTTCGTCCTTTGACAAGGTATGCATGTCTTTGCCAGGTAAGCACAATTCTGGCGAATGTTGGGCCAGACGAAACGCTCGGTCATTAATCGAACTGAAGCTCGGCGACCGGGATGCGAAAGATCGTGAGTTGCATGGAAGAATGATTTTCGAAGATCTTTGGTGATAAATGGACGAACTCTATTATGTGATACATCGCAGTAAATCGGTTGTGGCATGTTTGGAAAGTAAAACAGAGTTAGTTGCATTGAATGGACAACGTTACCTTTTAAAATATTTTGCAGTTCGGTGTCGCTCTCCTGGGATTTAGCGAGTTTTGCATAAAGATCATCATTAGCGTTTACAGAGTCGATCCGCGACAATAGGTCTGCCGCATGGTTATCCTCCCCCTTAATATAGCGAATATCGGTGGTGAATTCGCTAATGAATGACAAGTAATTGGTTTGTCGTGGAGAAGATTTTTCTGGTCGTTGTTGGAATGCGAAAATTAGAGGTTTGTGGTCCGTTTGTATATGGAATTTACGGCCCTCTAACAAATCACGGAAATGGTTTACAGCCATGTACATAGCAGTTAGTTCTCTATCATAGGTAGAATAGCCTTGTTGCGTCTTAGAGAATTTTTTCGAAAAAAAACCAAGTGGTTCGGATACATTGTCGACCAACTGATGGAGAGCCGCACCAGCTGCTATGTTCGATGCGTCTGTAACCAAACTAAGTTCCGCCTCTGATGCAGGGTGTGACAATTGCACTGCTTGAGCGAGAATTTGGCGGCAGTTGTTGAATGCTTCGATTGTATGTTCGGTCCACTTCAAAGGCGTTTTGTCGTTCTTACGGTTCCCCGGTGTCATTGCCAAAAGAGGAATCTGAGCTTCGGCTGCGTGTGGCATGAACTTTCGGTAAAAGTTTACCGTTGCGATGAAGCCTTTTAGTTGTTTTACATTCTCTGGCTGGGGAATGCGCAAAATAGCTTCGACCCGCGAGGGAAGAGGTGAGATTCCATCTTTCGTAATCATATGGCCAAGGAATTCTATTTGTGGCTTTCCGAAGACGCATTTAGCCAAATTTATTGCCAAGTTGTGTTTAGCAAGCCTCTTGAGGACTTCACCCAGGTGTTGGCGGTGTTCGTTAACGTCGGATGAAGCGATGCAGATGTCATCCATGTATGGGAACGCGAATTCAATACCTCGTAGCACTTCATGAACTAGCCGTTGAAGAGTTTGGGCTGCGTTACGTAATCCGAACGTCATATGGGTGAATTCGTACAACCCAAAAGGCGTGATGATGGCAGTTTTAGGTATGTCGGAAGGGTTGATTGGTACCTGATGGAAAGCCTTCTGTAAGTCTATTTTTGAGAAGATAGTCTTACCTCGAAGTATGTTTGCGAAGTCGTGGAGGTACGGGAGCGGATAGCGGTCGGGAACTGTTATTGTGTTGAGACTCCTGTAGTCTCCACATGGCCTCCACGAACCGTCTGCTTTTCGTACCATGTGAAGTGGGCTGGACCAATTGGATTTTGATGGTCTGCATATCCCAGCACGCCTGAGCAATTCGAACTCCCTTTTTGCTGCAGCCATTTTGTCTGGTGGTAAACGACGTGCTCGAGCTGAGCATGGCGGGCCATTCGTTTCAATGAAGTGCAGAGCTTTAGAGTTGGTTGATGCACCTGGAGGTGCGAGACGAGTAATGTTTGGAAAAGTCAAAATTATGTCGGCGAATGGCGAGTTTCGATCTATGAGCTGCGGTGATTGTTGATTACTGGTTATAGCGAAAAGCGGTTTTGTAGCGAAATGGGTGCGTGAATCGATGAGCCGGGATCTTTTTACGTCTACCATTAAGTCATGATGCTGAAGAAAATCGGCGCCGATGATTGGAGAGGAGACGTCAGCGACGATGAAAGTCCAAACGAATGGGCGGCGAAGACCAAGGTTAAGCTCATGAGTTACCTCTCCATAAACTTTAATCGGCGATCTGTTTACTGCGAACAGCTGCATTCTGGTTGGACGCAGCTTTTTGTGTGATGCAGACGGTGGAATACAAGAAACTTCAGCGCCAGTGTCGATCAGAAACGATAAATTTGTGTTTTGTTCTTGTAGACAGAGTCTTTCAATCGAGTATGACGTATTCTGAGAGTGGTTGGTATCCGAGGGCGTTGGACGGAGTCACAACTGTTGCCGTGAACCTGATGGTAAATTTTTACCGATTCGGCAAGGCTGACGACAATTAGTGGCTCTTTTACCAAATTGTCGATGGAACCAGCAGTCGTCGAACTGCTCGATGGAATGATCGCGTCTACGCTGGCTGGAAATTCGAGGCTGACCTGAGCGTGGTGAAGTGAGCGTACGTTGTCGTGACGGTCGTTGGTGCTTTGTCAACAATTTAGAAAATTCTTGCACCAAATAAGCGGCTTCAGACGAAGTTGATGGCGCATCGGCGGAGGTGTGGGCTTGATGTTCACTGAGCTTTGGTGGTGAGCTGCAGGGTACAATCGCGTTAAGCTGTCGTAATTCGACGTTTTCCATAACGGTGTCGGCGATTCGAGTTTTTTCATCCACACCCCCTTTTACCAAGACAACGACTGCATGAACGGATTGTGGCAGACGGGAAGCCCATAAATCGAGTAGGACGGCTTCGCTTAATGAGTCCTTAGCTGTCTGAACCATCTCGTAGTAGAGCTGGCTAGGTTTTTTGGCGCCGAGAGGCATATCGTGAAGTATTCGACGAAGTCGTTTTTGCTGGCTATCGGCAAAGTAATTTGTGAGTTCAGTGCGAATGTATTTGTACTTCTCGGTATCCGGAGCTGCATCAATAATGGATCGGAGCTCGGTTAGCCTTGCGAGTGGCAATTGTGAACATACCGTATCGAATCTGCGACCATCGTGTGCAATACCTGATGCTCGGAAATAAAAATTCAACAAATAAAACCAATTATCCACATCCGACTCAACAAAAGGTGGCATTTGTAGGCGAGCGTAATAATTTGCAGCAACATCAACAGCTTGATTGTCACCGTTTTCAACTTGTTCATCGTCGGCCATCACGTCGGGGTCACCACTTTAGACGCTGTAAAAAATGATTAAAAGAAAACTTTAATATTTTAAACTACTTTATTTAAGAAAAGATATGTGATGTTGTGATCGGGTGATCGATTAAATTAGAACTGAAACTCGAACGGTTTCTTGTTTTAGCCAAGCTACACCTGCATCCTCATTGGCCATTTGCAGGTGGCCTCTATCGACTCTCGTCCGACTCTATCGACTCTCGCCCGGCGCAGTGTTGCCAGAACCATCCGCCACATATATTTAGTTCGTACTCTTAGCTTAACACACTGTAAGTTTCACATTTCTTCGTTTAGTCAAATCGTAGAAAATGACAGTATAAAAATTAGCTTTTTTAAAATACTCTATACTTTGAACTTAAAATTTTTACATAAGGAGTACAGCCATCGAGTTCATTTTAGATTTATTTTGTTGAAAAATATCTATATTTAATATTTGGTAAGTATAAGCTTCCTACATATAATAGCCAAGGTTCTGGAGCCAGTCAAAAACCATGAAAAATCAGCAAAATTACCAGTTTTTCAAAAATTATTTTTAATTCAGGGATAATTATTACGTAATTTTTTAATATATATTCAAAAATTACTACTCTTAAGCTTTAAAATGGCGTTTCAAACAAAAAGATATCTTTAGTAGACGCAAAGCTATAATTACATAAAAATGACCTTCTGAAAAAGTTCGAATGCGGGTAGCGGGGAAACCACGCAACTTAAAATTAAATCATCATGGATTTGCTTCCTTACAGTTCTAGAGAACATCCCTACAAAGTTTGATCAAAATCTAAAATGAGACAGCAATTCCGATTGACGCTTGCATACGGAATGACAGTTAACGGTCCATAAAAACTGTTGTAATCGAGAGCGGTGAAATTTTTTTTTTTAACTTTCTTATTTGACCCTTTTATAATGCAGCCCTATACTCGTTTTTTAGATGCATCGACTTTCCCTGGATTCCGAGATTTTACAAATTTTATGTCTAATTTGACTCGACTATTTGAAATTTTTTTGAATTTTTTCAATACCTTTTTTAACTATTGAATAAATTTGTCTATCATTTAAAAAAAAGTCAACTCTTTACGACTTACCGTTTAGAAAATAGCCTCTTTTTTTCAATGTCTTGTTACCCCTATTTACCCTATTTACCTATTTTTTTTTGCCTTAAACCTTCTCCTCTTATGCCTCTTTGATTAAAAAAAAATTAAGAAAATAAGTCAGTCGGTGTGGCCGGTTAGCGAACGTACACAAAACCAAACTTTAATATATATAAATAATAGATTAAGTCTTACATATGTTTTGCAGAAGTTTTATCCTTGTGACGTACTTCAGAAACGGGTAAAATGCATTTTTGCATTTAACACTTTATGCAGATTGTCTCAATGTTGTATCTTTAATATGTATATGAATATCCAACCACTAGAACCCAAACTATTAGCTTTTTTAAACAACAATTTTAAGCCTATTTTGAGAGTTTTGTTGTTCAATTTTTTGTTAGTTTGAATCGTTTGAAAAACTCTCGAACAAAAACAAAAGTGGTTGGCTTAAAAATCTTGTATTAAAAGTTTCTATTGGCCGGATTTTCAATATCTTCAGGGTCAGGGAAAATGACAGAGCTTCATATTGTATATTTAAAATAAAAATATTGAGGTGTATCGCGTAGCAATAAAAAGAATAAATTTATTTAGTTCTTACAAATATATTTTAATGAAAAACTTAACTTATAATTTAATTCAAATTTACAAATTTAAAAGGTAATTATTGAGAGATGATATGCGGGCGAACAATTAGCAAGAAGTGGTCGTTTTTATGTTTTTTAGCTTAAACGATAAGTATGCATATAAGTAATATTTCAAATATGTATATGTATTTCAATTTGACGTTTGGGACGAGAGTCGTTCCCAGTTTAAACAAATTATTTTCTTTAAGGGGTCGCCACACTACTCCCCCGCTAAATTTTTACATGAGTATGTTAAATGATATATATTAATTTGCATATAAAAATTAACTTTGGTAGCGTCTAGGAATCCGTACATTCCGTCCTGACTTAGTTGTGGTATGAGTAGTAACCCTGGTTGGTAAATGTGTTGCGTCTTGTGTTGGTGATATAGCTGGTGTATGTGTAACGTCCGGTGGTTGGCTTGGTCTAGCTGGTGGTGTATTTGATCTGGCTGGTGGTG